>NW_026849987.1:1800000-2181365 GCF_030869225.1 Colletotrichum abscissum | reverse complement strand
ACGTCTTGTTTTGTCGTGGGACGTGGACAGACTGTAATCCTAAAGTACTCACCCTGTGATACCGCCAGCCTGTGCCCTCACGCATTTGGCATTTTGTCCTCCCTCCATGAAGTCAGTCAACATACTGTCTCTCAGATGCAGTATGTGGTGAGTAAGGTGCACGGCCTGCGCCAACCCCAGAGTGCCCGCGAATGGAAGAGGAATGAAGGGTACGGAGTGCGGACCGTCGTCGAGGAAACCTGACATGGACCATGATGGTCTCCCAGGGCCCGGCCGGATCCCCGATCGATCATGGTGGGCAAGTTTAGTCACAAAATATGAATGAGAGAGAGAGAGAGAAAGATGGAGAGGGTATGCATCTGGCTGGCCTTGTTGCAGTGAGTAGTGTGTGAGTGTGACTCGAGACATGATAAGGCGGATGATCTTTGCTACACCCCGAGATCAACTTACTCGGTGAACGATCCGTAGTGTAGGGCAATAGGGCCAACTGCGAGTCTGCGACATGCAAACATCCTGGTGTCTGATCATGCCCTGCCCACCGGCACATTTCTCAACACCTGCTGCAGGTAAACAGTGAACTTACGAGACCAGATTGGGACCGTGATACCCAGGCCTCGATGCTGTGGCCCCGAACAAAGCCCATCTGGACCCCGGTTCGGAGCCGCGGGAGACGTGTCGTCCGGGGTTGGTTGGCGATGGCTGGACGGAGCATCGTCCGTACACTTGAGAATAACATGTTAGGCTGACGGGTTCCCGTTGAGGCTGGAGACGCGGCGTCGCAAACCCGGATGGCGCCAATCTACCTACTTCACTGTGTCAGTCACGAACTGGTCAATTGGGATGTCTCTGTTGCGTCTCTGTACGAATACAATGATTCGTACTGTGGTATATTCTCGATGCCAGACGGCAGTCTGCAGAGGTGGACAATGTGGCAGTGGTGGGTGGGCACTAAGGATACATACTACGTAGCTTGACTGAAATCTGGGACTCGCAGGGTGCTCGTGGCCCCGTGCATCCGTGCCTCCGCGCCCTTGTTATTTTCTCCTCCCGGCACGCATGTACTTCGTCCCGTTTCGCTGCAACGCTTTCCTCATATTGAGATGGATCGATGTGGATGAGCCTAATACCAACGTCCATTCCTTGGTCCTGGTCCTGGTCCTGGTCTTGCGGCTTACCCGTCGTCTTGGGCATCCCCGTTGAAAGTTCCAACGTTCAACGCATCTCCAACTCGCAACACTGCCTTTTTTTTTGTCGCCTCTGATAGAAGCCAGATGACACTTTTGAAAAAAAAAAAACAAGTACCAGATTGCCAGCAGATACACCGCCAGGTCACGTCTCCATACCACCGCGGTCACTTGGCACAAGCTCAGGTACCTCCTCCCACCTTGTGAGAAGCAGGCCGTCACGGCTTGATCATTTCAGGTCTAGCGCCCATGTGTGCAATCGAACTAGACAAGGATCACCCTGGAGTACTTTGTGCAGCGTGTTGGGGGGGAAAAGCAGCAACTTGAGCCACGAGCCGTGAGCCTCGAGCTTTTTTTTTCGAGCCTTTTCTCTCTGTCTCCCTCTCTGTCTCTCTCTCTTTCCTCTCTCAGTCTGTGTGGTTTGCGTTCCGGTTCTTTGAGAGGGTCCCGTTCCGTCTTTGCTAGGTGGGCGTGCCCTTCCTGACCACAATGAGACGCTACACACACCGCGAAGCAATTTTTGCATGGCTTTCCCCCTGCTACAGACGCCATGTGAGGTTCTCTAGTGCGCAAAGTACCGGCTTGCGGTCAAGATTCTTCCTCGCCAATGACCTCTGGTCTGTACTGCGTAGTCTGTAGTCTGTACAGTACGGATATGCAAAGCATCAATGCAAGGGCAAATATCCCCTGCTACGTTGTTGTATTTGCAGCTCCTTCTTCTCAGTAGGCACCTCGGCTTTGTCTCCCATCAGGTGTACCTGACAGGAGCAGGGACACCAGTGTGACGGGGACAAGAAGAATAAAGCAACGAAGCGCCGAAATGCGTGGGCGGGAAGGACTCGGACTTGAGGACCATGTTGCTGGGTCGTGAGGATCTGTGGGAGACAAGACGACGGGCGAATAGGAATGACAAGAGTGTGACGCCAGAATGGTTCAACTGGTAATCGGAAGCAGAAAAAGGAATAGGAATGAAAACTTAGTTGCCCGCCTGGGAAGCAAGACGAGAGGGAAGGGGATAAGAAGAAATGAGGCAAAGACAAACGAGGCTCGGTCTAGGAAAAAGGTTGACGGTTGGCCTGCATCTATTCCAACACTATTCCGGGGCAGGCTGCCTATGTATCCGTTCGCACTTTGTTAGGGTGGGAGGAACTCGCCAATGGGCCAATGTCTTGCCATGGCTGGACTCGGGAGAGACATTGGATTGTATCGACGGACCGAGTGTTGATTCTGCCAGGCTTCAAGAATGCGCGGCGTAACCATTGGAAGCTGCAGAAAGTCGACGACCACCTCAGAGAACCCGGCGCAGAAATGAGATGGAATGTGGAAAGGGTCTGTTGGTACTAGGCAACTAGGAATGGCCCAGCTACTAACTGATTCTTTGTACGAAGACCGAGATGAAGAATTGGGGACGTCGAAATTCCTCTACATTCCTTTGCCTCTCGCATCGCGGATTGCCCGGGGCAGGTCCCTGGTAATTGGGAACAGACGAGGTGCCGTGGACGGTGGCGTAGCCGTGCCGGTCCTTACCGGCTTGCCTTGCCCTGCTCACCGGGTGATGTAGGTAAATCACTGGCGAGCGAGACGCGTGACTGGGGGGTTTTTGAGAGATGGCCATGGCCATGGGATTTGCTCCTCCACGATCTGCTGGAGAGAGCTCATGGTGATCGTCGCATCGCAATGTGGCATAACAGTCTGGTGAATTGATGGTGGGTATCCGGTACGTGGCTCATCCAGGCTGAGCATCTGGAGGGAGATGAACAGCAGTACTCCGTCCTCGGTACTCTATCCGTATATTCGTGAGTAATCATGACCGCCCCCGAAGCTGGAAACCTTTTGGAATGGCCTCGGAGGGGGGCAGACAGAAGAAGAAGACGGCCAAGGCAAGGCCAAGGCAGGGTACATCAGACATACGGGGTCCGGTATCGAGGTTGGCTCTGACCCTGGCCCCCGGCACTGACCCCTTCGGTCTGTCTGTACTTTGTACCGTCGTCGGTTGGCATGGAGTGAAAAAAGCTCTCCAAAGGTTAGATGAAGCAGATGAGGCGAGGACACCACCACACTCGCACCATGTCGTTCGTCAACCTCGTTCGTTCCCGGAGCGTTATTCTGATGCGCCTTGGATAGGCGTCAAGGTATGTCTCCGTACCACATACGCCTAAGGTGTTTAGGTGTACATGGTAGATATCGGTTCTGGCTGGATGTCAAAGGCTTACCCGGAAGGCCTGGGCTCGAGGTACGAAGTACACACAGAGTCTAGAGTTGGCTACCAGGTTGTGTCGTGTTAGCACCCATGATACACATACAGTCAAGAGTATCGCGGACCATTGTTGACCGCTTCCTACACCGCTGCGCTGATAGACTGATACATGTTGACAAATGCTGGGTCTCTTTTTTTTTCGCATCAGTCTCAACCACTGGAGATGTCGCTGCGAGGATATAGGACTTCAAACCAGGTTCAGGCGATGTGCAATAGGAACTCGGAGAATGAGTAAGAAATGGTACGGATAGAGTGGCAGAGAGGGCTGCTTGCTGGTGGCATTACACAGTATGGGCAACGGGGAGTGAGAGATGGAGGCAGACGGAGAATGTGCGTCGTGTGTCCAAGGTATCTTGACCGCACCCCCCTGTCACTAATACCACATCAGCCCCCCTCCCCTCTCACAATCCACGTCCCAGTCCCTGCCCTGCCTGTCTGGTCTGGTTTTCCCCTCTCAGAGTGCCAGAGTGCAAAAGAGTATTAGATTCTGCGAATATGTGAGGTAGATGAGGTACAGACTACCTTAAGGTAGTCTTTCCTAAGGCCCGAGGGCGGGAAGCCAGGAACCACATGAGAAATGAAATAAAGTATTGGATAGGTATAATAATGAAATAAAAAATCACCAACTGCGCAAAGGAAAGAAAAGGAAAGGAAGGAAGAGGGTCCCCCATTTTCGCCAGGTGCCCACTTTAGCCCGCCTGGCTTCCCTTCCCTTCCCTTCCTTCCTTCCTTCCCCCTACCTCTGTACGGATGGATACCTACGCAGTACATACTATGTAGAAAGGTACTCCGTACCTTGCCCGTCTTTCCTCGTCCTTGTTTATCCCCCCTCCCCAGTCTTCCAATGCCAGTCTCCATTGCACCTCACAGTCCAGTCCATATTCTGATGCCAATGCAGTCGGTGTTGGCGAGCAGGCGCGCACTGGTTGGCAGGTCGTGATGGACCGCAAAAAAAAGGATGGGCTGCGGCGGCTGCCCTGTCTTTTGCATGCCGGTATTGCTGTGCAGCGCTTGCCCTGGTGCCAAGTGTGAAGTGTGTACCTTTTCGTCCCAAGGTACCTTTCCTACCTTACTGCCCAAGGGTACGGGCTCGCTGCCCACCCGGCCCTCACCTCAAGTTCAACTTACACCGAATGCCCGGCCCTCATGACCAAGACCATTCTCTCTCTTGCCGGGACGAACGGCCGCAGCCTTGTTCAAGTATTCAAAGCACAGATACGGATAGAGACTTATACGGAATCAACATCTGGCCTACTTTTATCAATTGAAAAGTGGGAAGAGAACAACAGAATTACGTCCAGCAGAAACTCCCGTCTCTCCCTCGCCAACTTCAGGTACCTGAGGTGGTGACGAACCCTTGCACGTGAAGTGAGGCAAGGTACCTCGTGCACCTTCCTAAGCTCACCGGTACCTGGCTGTTGCGGCTTGCCTCTTGTTGCTCCTGCTGCGCTGCCCTGCTCTTTCCCACAGCTACCTCCCACCCCCCACTTCCAGATTAGCACCACACCCCCTCCTTCACCGGCTCTCGTCCAATCATCTCTCACCAATCCGCGCTGTCGTCCACTCATCGTCGCACGCCCTCCCCTCTCCACCTGCGCATCTCGCCGCCCTGCAGGCCCCATCCAAGCCCATCCTCTCTTCTCTCTGTCTGGTCTCCCACCACCACCCACGTACTCACGCTCATGGTGCCAGGCACCTCGTCTCCAGTCACTCTCACAGTCTCACTCACATCCACCACCACCACCAGACCTGCTTCTTCACTGCGAGCGCCCTCTTCCTCTCTCTCTTCGCCCTACCTTACCTACTACCATTCTATTCGTACGAATACACACCTACTTACCTGCTCCGACCTCCGACCTCATCCTCGTCCACCTTGCTACGGATACGTCCTCCCTCCCTCCCTTTCTTTCTCTACATACGACTAGGTATTCTGTCACCACCTCTCCTCCTCTTCCTCCGGGCCCTCCTTCTCAGCAGTCAGTCGCCTGGTCGCCCCTCTTCTTTGGGAGAATGGTTGGAATCCCCTCCTCTTCTTCTCTCTTCTCACCTTGCTCATCTGATTCACTCCAGAAAAAGGTGAACGAGCGTCTATTCGCGATATAGGGCGATTACGACGACAGCTTCCCACCTCCATCTCCTCGTCCAGTTGTCGTTTCAGCCACCCTAGTCGACCGTCGACCACAGGCAAAAATAGGCTCCACGCTTAAAAGGGCGCCAATCCTGAGCCCACCAGAACCTAAATCAACTGGCACTGAGCGAGCAAAGCCCATCTCCAGGAGGCTCCACCACGCCCAACGATCCCGTCCTCTGCCGTAACCCATTGCTCACTGCACTCACCACACGCACCACGCACGCACGCACACACCTCTTCTCTCTCTCTCTCTCTCTATCTCTCGCAGCAGCCATCTCTTCCACCTCTTTTTCTCTTCCTACAACACACTCCACACGGCCGCTCCGTCGTTGTTGTCGATTTTTCCTCTTTTCTTCGTGAGCTTCTCGTCGCACTCGTCGCCGCTGTTCACCAATCCAGAATTTGGCGACGCCTGCAGAGACGACAAGCTTGTATTGCATAATTTGCTACGCACAGTACCGTCCTGTTTTCGCAGACCACCCCCGGCTCGCTTTGTCTCGACCTGCGGCTGTCCACGCCCACCCTCCACTCTCTGGAATTTCCGCCGCTCCTGGACGGACACAACCGAAACCACAACAACCCACCACCGACAGCCACCTCTCGTCGCGGGTCATTTGCTCTTCACTCCTCTCTCCAGTCGAGTCGTCTGCATCTTCCTTTCTCAAACTCATGCCACAGCGACTGGCGCAACATCCAAAGTCGTTGCTGAACCAGGCGCTCGGGTCCCTTGACGACTCCACGTAATCTGCGTGAACGAAAAACACGAGACGAGACCGCCGAACTACCACCCACACTTGCCTCATCATCCTCCTCACTACTCCAGGACGCCCACCGACGACGAACAGGATTTTTGCGTGGCATCGCAACAACTCATACGAGCGCAACACCGGCTTTCCCGTCGCTTACCGCACCCGACTAGCTCCTTCATGCCTGTCGCAAGTCGTTAGGCACCCTGCAGGCAGTCAACGGCTCCGTGCCTCATTGTTAAGAACAAAACCAGACCAGCAACACTTCTAAGCTTTGGACCTTTCAACTCGATCAAAATTCTCTCCCACCATTCCGACCACTGGACCGCAGACCTCATCACAGCAGTCGATCGAAGGTCCCTGGTCCATTGCCGACCGAAACGATCGGTTCTCGAATTGCCGTAGAAGACTTGTGTAAAACCCGTGGAAAGCGGCCATGGCCGCGAACATGCAACACATGGCGGGAGCGGCGGGAATGATGCAACAGCAACCGCCGCGTCCCCGACCCTCCCAGGTTCAGTTGAACCAGTTTCTTTACCAGACCATGCTCGCCCAGCAACAGCCTCACACAGGCTGGCAAGCTGGCGTGGCTATCCAGGAGCGCATGATCAAGTGCCATAACTTGTACGTTGAGTTCGACTTTCACCCTCTGACTTGCCCTGTGTCGCGCCGTGACTGACACGACGTTTTTCTCCAGGATCACAAACATTGGCCTTGCCGTGCCCAGCATAGATTTCATGAAGGCGGCAGAAGTTGGCGTAAACTTCGAGCGCGATGCCTTCAACAAGTGTCAAGATAAGGTAAGAATTTGAGCCAAGAAGTTTCGCCATGATGTCTCTCCACCACTAGGGAAACACTAACATGATGATGTAGGCTCAATACGAGGCCCAAATGAGCAACAAGACGAACGAGTTCTTCCGACGACGACAGGCGAACGAGCAGACCATGACCAGCAATCTCCAAGCCCAAGCTGCGGCACAGGCTCAACAACAGCTCATGATGAACCAAAACGCGGCTATGCAGAACCAGATGGGGCGAGGAATGGGCCAGAACCAACAGCAGGGCTTCCAGCATCTCCAGCACCAGATGCAGGCGTCGCAGATTCCTCAACAGGGCCAGATGGGTGTAAACATGGGAAACCAAGGTGGCCAACCGATAGGGCCCAACCAGCAGATGTTCCAGATGCCCGGTGGACAAGGACGACCACAAAACGGCATTCCCACCGACGCCTCAAACCTCACACCGCACGATCAGCAAAAGGTGATGGAACTCGCCCAAAAAATGGCATCCGCCTGCCCCGATCCCCAGAAGAATCACTACCGCAATATTGTGCAGACCCGGTTTGCACAGAGGGCACAGGAGTACACCGCTCAAGGCAAGGATCCGGTCTTGATCTGGTTCCAGCACCAGGCCTTCCAAGGCCTGTCAAAAAACGCCGCTCTGGCCAGGCAGCGACAGCAACAGGGCGGCATGCCGCCCAACATGAACCCTGCCCAAGCCCAAGCCATGATGCAAGCCGGCAGAGGACAAATCAACCCGGCGATGATGAACGCGGCAAATATGCAGTCTGGCAATGGGGACTTTGGCCAGTTCACCATGGAGAGCATCATGAACCAACAAAAGGCGGGCATACTAGCCCAGGAGCAAGGCCAGATGGTCGTACCTGCGAGCAACGGCCCAGCGCGCAACGCCACGCCGCAACCCATCGCTGGGGGTCAAGGTCAGGGAATGCCTAATCAACCTGGACAGAATCAAACACCGCGACCAAACCAGGCTCAGCAACAGTTGAGTATGCAGCAGGCGCAACAACTCAAAATTGAGCAACAGCAGTCGCAACACGCGGCACAGATGCGTGCTCAACAGCAAGCCAGACAATTACAGGGGCAGCCGAACGGTCTCGGTGGCGCACCGCCATCCCAGAGCCCGGGTATGAACACCCTGAACACCCCCATGCGCCGTCCTCCGAGTGCCATGAATCCCATGGAAGGCCAGAATGGGCAACAGGCAAATGGTCCCTTTGCTGGCACTCTCGACCCCCGTTTCAACCAGGGCAACCAACGGCCGATGGGCGCAGCGGGCAACATGAACATGACCAACACCCCGCTTTTCCACAGCATGATGGCAAGCATGAATCCCGAGCAAAGGCAGGCTGTCCACGGTCTGCCACCAGACAAGCTGAACGAAGTCATGCAGAAGTGGCAGGAGCAACAGCGCAAGATGCAAATGAATGCTATGGGCAACCCGGGCCAGATGCAGGGTCGACCAGGGCAACTTGGACAATTCAACGTTGTCAATGGCAATCAGTTCATGAACAACGGCATGATGCCTCAGCAAGCGCAACCAGGTGCTCCTGCTCCTAACAACCAGCAGCAACTCATTGCCCAGCAACAGCAGATGTTGAACCGGTTGAGGAACCAGCAAACACCTGTAGCACCGGCTCACCAAGTCATGATGGACAGCATGGAGCTACCGCCACCAGTCCTCCAGCAAGTAGGAAACCAGCTTCGCGCTCCTCCTGAGGTACGCAAGTGGAAGGACCTACGACAATGGCTTGCACAAAACCCCGTACAGCCACAGTTGCAACAACATCTCGAGAGAATTCAGAGATCGCAGTTCGCGACCTACATGCAGAGGCAGATGGAGAAACGCAATCAGCAGCAGGCAGCAGCGGCGGCAGCGCAGCAGCAACAAACGCAGCAACCGCAACCGCCACAATCTCAGCCGCCTCAGCAGGTCCCGCCACAGGCTCAACTACAGCAAATCGCACAGCCGCCTCAACAAGCTCAACCTCAAGGACCAGCGCAGCCACAGCAGAATGGGATGCAGCCCGGCAACGGTGTACAGAATCCGCAGGCACCCAACCAACAACCAGGCATGCCGCCTGGCATGCCGAGTATTCCAGCTCACATGATTCAGGTGACGCCAACTGATATCATGAACGCTCGCAAGGCGAACCCCAAGATTGCTAGCCTTACCGACGATCAACTGAGACAGTTCATCATCCAGATTAAGCAACGGCAGATGGCTGCCGCGATGCAAAAAGAGATGGCCATGCGCCAGGCTCAATCACAAGGGCTACCGGCGCCGGGAGGACCAACCATCCCAGTGTCTGCACCTCAACCACCCCAAATGCCACAGCCCGGTATACCCGCAAATATCACCCCGACGCCCGCGCAAGCGCCACCGGCACCGCCGAAGCAGCAGAGTGCTACTCCTGATCAGAAGGCTGTTGCCAACGCCGCGGCACCACAGAACAACAACAACAACAACCGTCCGGCCTCGAGCAACCAAGCACAGCCTCCGAATCCCTCGCCTGCGACGCAGCAGAAGAACCTCAAGCGACCTAGCACTGACGAGCCTGCCGACGTCCCTCAGGCATCTCAGCAGCCTCAGAGGCCGACTGCCCAACCAGGCCAGATGCGCCCTTTCCCGAACTTTACCCCAGAGCAAATCGCGGCCATGAATCCCGAGCAGAGGGCCAAGTACGAGGCAATGAAGAGTCGCCAACAGGCCATGCAAGCTGCAGGCTCGGGCATTGCACCTACGGAGAACGACTTTGACAAGCTCAGGCGCATCGGTCAAGAAGAGCAGAGGTTGATGATGACGGAGCATATGCCTGATATCCCCATGTCACCAGAGCAGCGTACAGAGACTTGCACCAAGCTCATGAAGATCGTGGTCGACATGGGCAAGATTGGAAAGGCCCTGGGACGCTGGTATGCCGCAACTCGTGATGATCAGCGCGCCAAGAGCTATTTCCGAGCTGTAAGTGGACAATCATGCGCGTTACTGGACGTTGACAATTTACTAACATGATCTAGCGACTCCGTATGATCAGACAGTTCACCGACGGTGAACACATGATGAACCCGAAGCCAGTCTTCAGTGTCAGGCCCGCCGAGATCGACGAGGTTCGTCGACTCCTCGAGAGCATGGCGCGCGACTGTGCCTCCCTCGGCAAGAAAGCCGGTGCCGTGCCACCACAGCAAGGCCAACCCGCAGCGCCGAACCAGGCCGGTGCTACTCCTGCGCAAAGCGGGCAGGTGACGCCATTGAGTGCGGCCAACTTGGAGAAGCAGACCAAGGCTTTGAACAATATGCATCAGCGGTCCAACAGCAAGAGCGGGGCCCCCCCAGCTGCACCAACGACGAGCCAGCCTCCATTCCCGTTCAACGCAACCTCTCCGCATGGCGATCCCACTTACATGGACAGGCCAAAGGTGAACAGGGACAACCTGAAATTGCCCAACCCGCGAAAGAAGGCCAAGACTGGGGCGCAACCGACGCCGCCCCAGCAGCCGAGTCAGACAACCCCGTCGCCCCAGATCAGCAAGTCTGGTTCCCCGGAACTTAAGAGGCAGGCCATGCCCGAACCCAAGGCGCCGCCAAAGCCCATGTTCTTGTGCCCCGAGGCAGACTGCGAGATGGCAACAACGGGCTTCCCTTCAGAGCAGGCGCGACAGACGCATATTCAAGAAGAGCATGTCAAGCCTCTGGAGGATCCCATGAAGTTCATGCAAGAAAACTTGGCTCTCTCTTTGGGATTGGATGCCAACGGTCAGGTGCCAGTCACTGCACAGCCAATGGGCCAGAACGCATCCAAACAAGGCCAAACACCAGCCAGCAATCCGGGTGCAACGCCAATGTCTCGAGATGCGTCGATGCAGCGTACGGGCAGCAAGGTGGGAGGGAAGGCACAGGACAACAAGCTTGCGGTTGGCAAGACGGACAACACTCCCAAGATGGAGCACAAGCAGCCCGAGATGGCGGCGGCACCGGCTCCGACGATGGACGCGTGGGCAACGACGGTCAACCCACAGAGCCTGTTCAACAACCTCGGCAAGTTCGAGCTCGGCGCCAACGGCGTCATCAGCGACATGGCCGTGTACCGGTCACAGACACCGAACGATACACCCGAGTCGAGCAAGGACAGCGGATCATCGGAGCCCAACAGCGATATTTCAGAGGGTGTCCACCTGGACATTGACCTCAACTGGCAACCAGTCGACATGGACGTGCTTCTTGATATGAACAACATCAACATGGACGGACTGGACGGCGGGGCCGAATTTGAGGGGCTGATGCTAGAGGAGGCGATGGCGCCGATGGAGCAGTTCCCTAACTGGGATGAAGTGACGAATGACTTCAACAAGCCGTTCCAGTTTGACAACAGCCTATACTCACTCGATGTCTCGTCGTCGATGTGAAGAATACAGACGAGGAGCAAAGTGACAAGGAGGAAGCTGAAAGAGGATTAAAAAAAATTAAAAAAAAAAAAAAGTGACCGACAAATACGATGGGAAGCGGATGCTGGATACCCCCGGGAGAGAGTTCCACGAATGACGACCAGCCGGTTCATTGGATGGGTGGGCAAGGTTAGCATTGGGAAAAGCAAAGGGTTCGGCGTTCCTCCGGCAGAGTTGCAGACTGGCTCAGTGTGCAGGCTCTGGGCTGGTCTCTTTTCGAGCGTTTGTGGTTTTTTCTTGATGGTATACGGAGAAAGTTGTTTGCCTGGGTGGTTTGAGGATGCGACGAAGATGATTCCATTTCACTTCTCTTTTCTTTGCTGTCTTTTGAAGATTATTTCATTTGGAGAGACAGCTACTTCTACATGTTGTATGTATCGGAGGAGGGGAGGCCGAATTGTTTTAGTTAGTTTCCTTGGCGAGGACGAAAGCGTCAACGCAACTCTCGCAAGGGCGAGAGGAATGATACCCGAGTTTACAAACGAGCGTCTCGTGAGACTGTGATTGTGAGATGTTGCCATGTCCGAGAGTGTCCTGAGAGGCTGAAGCTACAAACAAGCACGTTTGAGTCGAAAACAGGTGGAGAATGAGAAGAGGGAGGAGGGAGGAGGGAGGACTCGCCCATGCCAGTCAAGCGCCAATGTCAAGGCCATGGAAACGACGCGTGGTGGTTGATATTACCCCAAATTGACCAACAGTTGACGGGAAGGGTATCCGTAGGTACCTTGGGTCGGTTTCTTTGGGGCGGGAAAGAGGTGTCAGGTCGATCCCAGCGGCGTGGACCCTTGAACGGTGCGTGGGTGCGTGTCCCCCGGTACCTGCATTTCCATGTCTCGTTAGCGCTAGGCCAGATGCGATCGACCGGGTGGCTAGGCGGACCCTTGCCAACCTGGAAAAGTTGCAACGCGCCTCTGGGGACTAATTACTCTTCTTCTGCACTGCAGGTGGTGGGTGGTGTACTTATGTAAGCCGCGGTCTGGAACACGGTTGGTAGTTGTAGGTTCTCGCCCCCCCCCCCTCCCCACCCTGCCCAGCGCCCCTGAAGAGCGCTATAATGCACTGTAAGGTTCCCTGACTTTTGGGAACTCTCAGCGGTGCAGCGTGTTAAGGTAAGGTAAGGTAGGTAGGTAGGTGACGGGACCCGACGAAAGCAGTGACGTGCCGCGGGCGGGTTTTGGACTTTTTTTGACGCAGCAGGGGTACGCGACTGAGTATGCCAGCCACCAGACAGGGGGGCGATGAAGCGGGCCGCGATTTTTGGGGCGGTTCTCTTTACTCTCTTTCTTGTTTCTTTTTTTTGCCAGGTTTGCTTTCTATTGTATAGTGATGTTCATGCGGTGAAGAAGCCGGAAAAGTGCGCTACCAAACGCGGGTACGCGGTCCCTGAGACGCTACCATTCTACCTACATATTCCTTCTCAGACAAACGGTCAGAGGTGCACCGCACCACCCTTTTACGCGTCTTTGTCTGTGTGTGTGACGCTGGATCATTATCATACCTTGAGGTAGTCCATGGAATACCTGACCAACACACATTAGACAGCTCCCTTTCCCCTTTCCCCCCCTTGGTTGTGAGAAATTTCATCTCTTCTCCCTAAAGTTCTCAAAGGGGAACCAAGGTTTTTGTAACGTTGGGTACCGGAACATCAGACGTCAAAAATGTCAAACGTCAACAAACAGTTTGTTGCTGTTATTTGTTTTGTTTAGAAAATAAAACGCACGGGCAGAGGGCGGGAAGGGAAGCACCTCAGAGGCTCGGAGGCTTACGTTCAGTTCAGTGGGTTAGGTACCGCATTCTTGTGTTGCTACAGCTGCACGCGGGCGGGAGCCGTTCGTTCTTCATTCGTTCCAGGTCGGGTTGGGTTTAGGCTCAGAGGTCAGAGGTACCTTGACACTGGACGTCCCCCCGAATCCCCATCACCCCCAGCACTGCACGTCGCCCAGCTCCATCCACGGCACGCCACGAAACACGCTCCGAGAAGTTCGCTTGAGAGCTTTTTTGTAAATTGGCGATTTACGTGGGAATAGCAACTTCCCTCTTCCTTTTCCTCTCTCTCTTTCTCTCTCTCACTCTACTCCGTATCCCTCTTCCTCTCTCTCACCGCGTGCACCTTTACTGGGTATTACCTTGGGGCTTTTCAGCTAAGGTGCTTTACTCTGCCTCTTTCTCCCCCTCCTCCACACCAACACGCTCTCTCCCATCCCGTCAAGCTACTCCGTGACCTACCCACCTAACCTCCAATCAACAACCACTCCGAGGATCCAGACCCCCAACTACGTCCTCTTCCCTCCCTTTCCCTTTCCCCCCCAAAGCTCCCTTTCCTCCAAACTTTCAACGGTGGTGCAGGAAAGAGGAAAAAGGAACCATCAGGTATACACATAACACGGTCTTTACCAACCCATCAACACAAACACAGTACACTGCACGTACACAGCAGCAACACCAAAAAGAAAAAGAAAAAGTCATGGACTCCTCATCGCCGGCAAAGAGACGCGCCCTCGCGCCCCTGGACGCGAACGTGAACGCGATATCGTCGCCCACGAAGCTGCACAAACACTCCAAGCTGGGGGCGACGCCCCAATCGCCGCGTAAGAGCAACAGCAGCGGCAGCCCCGTCAAGTCTCTCAATCTCAAGAGGTCCTTTGCCGCCGCCGCCGTCGACATCTTTGACGAGAACGCACTTGTTCCCAAGAAGAAGCAATGTCAGGAGCCCGCCTCTGCTCTTGCCGCTGCTTCTAATGCTACTACTACTACTACCACCACCGCTGCACCCGTAGCTGTAGCTGCACCTGCGCGAGAAGTTGCACTGGCACCTGAAGCTACATCACCAGTCCCTGCTATTCCATCTGCATCCGCGGCCGCATCGACTCCCGCACAGACGGAGATGGAGATGGACGTTGATCCCGATGCCACGGAGGTGAGAAGATATCCCAAATAGAAGTCAATTGACAACGTACATTGGGAATTGGTGTACTGATACGCGTGCCATTGACAGACCCAGAGCGAACAATCAGAAGAGCAGAACCAGCAAAGCGAACAACAACTAGAACCCGAGGTGGTGCAGGGCGAGAACGAACTGCTGCCAGAACAACAGCAGGAAGGGTCGCGGCACGAGACACCGCGAACCCGCTCCGCGTCCCCCGCAGACACGTCGGCCGTGTTCGACACCTCGGCCATGGACACGTCCCAAAACACCACCATCCTCACCGAGCCAGACGCAGAGCAGGCTAGGACCCTGCCGCCGCCGAGGCCGAGGAGGCTATTGACCCGCGAGGAGGCGCGACAGGTACGACTTTTCTTATTCCAATTCTAATCCTTCGTTATGCCGGATCATTATCTTGGATCGACATGTGGAAAAACAAGATCGCTGACTTTGATGGTTCATAGAAAGCTCGAATCCTTCGACTGAAACTCGGACTCGCGAATTACAAGCTCCAGACAGGGCAGGAGAACGTGCCGCTTGACAAGCTGGAGGTGAAGCCGCGACCGGGGCAGCAACCGCAGGAGACGAAGATGCAAACGCAGACGCAGACGGCGGAGAGGGCTCTGCCGAGGGTCATGGTGCAGCCGCCGTCAAGCCGTGATGGCCCCCCCGAGAAGGACGCCGAGGAGGAGGTTGTCGAGGAGACTGAGACGGACGAGCCCGCGCAATCGCAGGAGTCCGCCGAGGCCGAAGTGGCGACAACACAGGCACCACAGGTGCAGGAAGAGGAGGAATCTCGGAACGTGGTCAGCGTCCTGCCGCGTCTCGATATGGATAACCTCAAAGCTGGCAACGACGAAGACGAGCCGACGAGTGCTGTTTCGGGTGGTATCGTGAGCAGTCTGCTCAGTTTGGCGAGGGGTTCGTCATCCTCCGTTTCTACTTCGTCATGACGCGCCGTTGGTGGGGTGGATGGATATATCTTGGGTTTTGGGGGCTCGTGAAAAAAAAGGCGTTTTATGTTGGGGAGACTTGCATTGCATCGTTTCGGTTCGGCTCATCGTCGACCGCGTCCCGCGTCGGAACTTTTTTTTTCTTTCTTTTTGCATGATGTTTCGTCGCAGCAAACGGGTTGATGATAGTACCGCGCCATTATCATGGCTCAGAACAAGGAGATGAGGGGAGTGGACGGGAATACTTTGGTATGTCTGCATGAAGTTGGGATTGGGATATATCCCCATTGTCGGATCGGGTCCTCTCGAGCCAGGAAGAGGGAGAGCTTGATCCATTGTCAGAGAGATGTACTTCCTGGGCGAAACTTGTACGCATCTCATGATGGAAGGATGGTCACACTTTTTTTTTGTTGCAACCCCAAGCTGAGTTGTCAGCTCAGCTTCATGGAAGAAGCTGCACAATCTACAGCATGAGGAAACGGCGTTGTGGGCGCTAGTATTGCCTTTGTTGGAAGCTAGAGCTTGAGCTTGAGCTGAAATGCCGGCGAAGCCAAAAACATTTTTTTTTCTTGCCTGCATGAACGAGGAAGTTGCGTCATTGATTCGCTCTTGATATACCTAATGAAAAAAGTGACCTCAGGTTTGGATTCGGCTGTGATGAGGTTCGTTGATGTTGGATGTGACTTTCTGAGATGATGATGTTATGAATTGTCTTTCGGCCCGTCGGTCGGGGTTGGGTGGTGGATTGGTTCTCGGAGCGGGACGGTGCGGGGGAGGCGGGAGTGAGGGGGAGCGGGGCTTGCTGAAGGTTTTGGTGGGGCCGCGTTCGGCGCGGGTACGGGGTTCGAGTGGGGTCGTCCCAGTTTCTCGGGGGTCGGCGCTTGGCTCGGCGCGGTCGACGAGGTGGTTGGGAACGAGGTTCACAAGGACGAACAGGCGATTTCAAGGCATTGGGATAGATGGCGGTCCAGGGGTTGACTGCTGTTGTCGTGTTTTGCGAGCGGGTAGTATCTCGAGGTACGTAGGGGCATGCTGGTTGTAGGAAGAGTTTAGATGTTCCGGGTAGCTAGGGACGCTGCCCTGGGGTTCTGCAGCTCGGATGCCGCGGACGGCGGTGTCGCGCAGAGTGGCGAGGCCATGGTGGCCCATGTTGCTCTGGTGAGCGGTGTCTTGTTGCCGAATCTCGAACTGCTTGATGGAGGCATAGTGTTGTTGTGTGCGGGACATCGTGGTGTGATTTCGCGAGCACACAGGCGCTCTTTTTCATTTATTGATGGAAATGAGACACATTCACGTAGTCCCATCGGTCAGGAGCCAGTGCGTAGTCTTTTTTTCCTTGGCTTGGCCGGGAGTGAGTGGAGGTCGGCATCTGATTGCAGGTATAAAAGAAGTAGGATGATCTCGCGTTTTGCAGAACTCGGCAACTTTGGCTGCCATCTTCCGTTGTTTAATCAGAAGAGAGTGATCCTTTGTGTAGGAGACCCAAGTCCGCACGACATATCTGTTGCGTCGAATACTGGGGGTTTCTAGAAATCGAGATCCTTACCAGCTGTCATCTTTCCGTGGTTCCCGTCTGTTGCGTATTCTATGAGAACAATTACCCATGTAATGGAGCTGTGAGATGGCGGCGGTGGCGCTGTCTGCTGTATTTTTGTACGTAGTGCTTTCTATAGACCCTTTACATTGTTCACGATAAGGACGAAGACGAAGGTCGCCGGGGCGCCAAATATAGCAAACGACTACATCGTCTTCACCTCGCAGGTAACATGTGTGCTCAGTCATCAGATTCCTAAAGGTTCATGGGACATTTTAAAGAACGGGACCGACCATACTACGAATAGGGGGGGGGGGGGGGGGGGGGGGCAAAAACAAGACCAACTAGCACCTCGTGACTGCGCAGGTGTGAGGGTATAGTGAGATCACAGACAAGGAAGGTGGGGGGTTAGTGGAGAGGAGGGGGGGGGGGGGGGGGGGGGGGGGGGGGGGGGGGGGGGGGGGGGGGGGGGGGGCTCGGTTTCGTGTGAACATGGCCAGCCAGTGTGAAGTACGGGTCTATAGCACAAGCATGTGTCTGGGGATACCTCCTACTGACGGCTTGCGACGGTTTCAGACGTGCGCGCACGACATTAAATGGGCCATTCCCCATCGTACCAATTTATCGAGAGCCATCGCGCTTTCCGGACGGCAGAAGCATGGAAGTATGTATCAGCGGGATCCAAGCAAGCGGCACCATCTTGTTGACACGGGTGTTCATCGCCAGAATCTTGGCCGACAAAGTCAGTGGGGTGACAGACTATTGTTGGAAATAAGTTTTGAGGTATCCTTCGCAACAACTAGGTATCCGGATCCAGGGCTGTTACCCTGGCGTCGGGGTGAAGTGCTCCGCTTGCAAGCCACCTGTTCCATATTCCGCTCCGGGGGAGACCCCGAGAGACGGAGTGCAGGGCGATCAAATCCCTGTCCGAAATCTCCTGCCGTCTTCTTTGGATGTTCTGGAGACGAGTGCTCCACGAAGGGGGATTGTGGTCAACGGAGAGGAACGTGTTTGAAGCGTTATCGGCGGATAGTCTGTATTCTAGGCTCGGGAAGGAAGACTTTCCTCTCAGCTTCTACGACCTGTCAATATTTCCCTGCCAAGACTCGTTTTGCACGGGTTATTGTGGTTGGATTGTCCGTTTCGATGCTTGTCCGATATCTCATGCGAGGCGTACGTATACAAATGGCCAGAACTATGGCTCTAGATAGCTTGAGGCAGCCAACTGAAGATGAACGAAGAGGATGAGACATTTACGAAATACGTTTTCTAGCTTGGTCTCACGAGTATCTAAGTAGTCGAGACCGTGCAACGTAGAGCACTCGACGTGGAGATGTCCTACTTATCCGTCTCAAGGCCCAAGACTGTGCCGGGCTCCTAAGCGAACTAGCAACTAAGTATCAGGCAGGCTATAAGACGGCAGTCGCTTTGGGATCTTCCAAAAAATAGGGACATGGGTAGAAGTGTCGAATCCGTACTCCCGGAAGAAGATCAATCGCGTGCTCCACGAGTTTAGTGCGCTTGATCTCCGCTAGTCTCTTCGCGAAGCAATGCTTGTAGGTGTAATATAATCGTTTGACTAAGTCCTTTCTCTCCTTTGTATCTGCTATCGCGCCGACCGTAATGTTTGAGCTCTAGAACTATAAGTCTACCTCATGCTGCGGAGCTTAAGATAGAGGTTGGAAAATATCGAAAAATCGACTTTCTAAGGGGTGGGTATAGGAAATCGGATTTTGTATATAAATTGTCGGAGCCTCAAATCTTTGCTTCCTATCATGATCTTGATTCACCTTAGAGTCGAATCGGGTGTTAGTCCTAATCTGGGTACCATTGATAGTGTAGTCGAACGTAGCGTGATATACGAGAGGAGGGTGTGAGAGTGAGAGAAGGTTTAGCTTGAGAGCATACTAATCTCGCTTTCAGGCAGTCACTCTCTGACATATGTACATAAAAGAATAAGCTAGGAGATTTGACGGAGGGTGTAGTTAGATTAATCTCTTTCTTATTATAAAAAGTAGTAATATTAATAATAGGTATTGGTCGTGCTTTAAGGCACGATTTATCTACCACTAATACAACGCTTATGGCTCGCTAAGATCTTCCTAAAGTATTAAGAGCATTGTCAAGTATTAATAGAGCTAGAGATACCCCTCAAACGACACGAGAGAAAAGAACTTCTCAAAGCCGGTTTAGGCACAGTAGGCCAAAAGGTTTTTTTTTGCCGGTTACATCCTGTGCCTCAAAGAAGTCATAGATAATATTTAGTCAGCCATTAATGTTATTTCTTTACAGCGGGTTTCCCGTTATAGAGCGTGGATAGCTACCGTAAATAGCGTCGCCGATAAGATGTGCGCAGCGGAGTCCCTTAGTTTAGCGAGCATTTGAAAGCTTACTTACGAAAATTTGAGCTTCGTCGATGATGGGAGAGTAGCAATCTTGATATAGTAAAGAGTTCTACTCGACGACAAAAAAAACAAAAACAGCCGCGGATGGAACCCTGGTGCCCTTTCTGAAATGAGAGGGATGTAACAGCGCCGACCTAAGGAAGTCAAGAGACTCGACCCTGTATATTTACTTCCTATAACATAGATCTTAGGTGATGTTCGCTCAAGATAAAAGGATGAGCCCGAAGAGCGAGTACTCCTTGAATGATGCTCATCCAGCAGTCATAGCTGAAATCGCGCGCTCCGGGCAAAAGGTCGATTGAATGTTCCGTCAGCTGCATGCGTTTGTTTTCTATCAGGATCTTTACGAAACAATGGCTGTGTAAAAAATAGTCCTTTAACCATGTTTTTCTCTCCTCCGTATTAGCCATTATTCCGATGGTCAAGTCGGACGTTTCAAGCTCGACGTCTCGCCCTGACACTGAAGAGTATGGCAGAAAACTTACGGAAAACCGACTTTCCAGGGCCGGCCAGACTATCAACTATCGATTCCCATTAGCAATTCCTTTCTGACCTTTAATCCTCTTGGAATATGTAGGCCACAAGGGAATTGTAGGACGGGGGCTCCTATCCTGCCTGAACATGATTGATGGGAATAAGATGCCATCAACTGTAGGGCCTTCAACGACGCCGACTCTGGTACTGAAGACCGCACAGCCGGTGACACAGGCGACCCCGATGCAAGAATCCGATACGGCTTTATGGTAAGTAAAAGACCGCAGCGATGGGCAGCGAGAACCAGCTGCTCTTAAATAGGGACAGTAAACTGGCCCGACGACACGAACTTGGAGAAGGCGCTTAGCCGTTGACATTGTACTGTGTCGTAAGCTTGCTGACGACTACATTACTGCACAAGGCGTTTTCAATGCAGTGGGCTGGTTCGTATGATGATCTTGTTGGATATGATTCAATACTCTTTAGTGTCGTTTATCGCCGTGTCTATGTGTTCATGTCATACTGATACCGCTTCTAATGCCGTAGGAAACTCAAAACCAACCAAGGTGAGAGCAACAGGGCTGCGCTTCGATGTCCGCTCATTTACAAGAAAGAAGAACGCAAAGAGAAAATACACTGCTAAATCGAGTCCCGCTCTGCAGAATGGCATCTGAAATCACTTGCGCTCCACCTCCGCCGCGGCACTCTCGGTGCCGCTCTCTACACTCGACTCCTTTCTCACACCGTTCGAAGCCTTAGGCTTGCCAAACAGAAGCCCAGGGTGTCCAAGGCATAACGCAAAGACTGCACAAATGATGAGGCTAAACAAAGACGTGTCAGCATGGAAAGTCCACCAGATGCCAACGTCGATGGTAGGGGAAGACGGAAAAAACGACTTACACTCCCTCCAACCCAATGAACAACCCCTCATTCGTAATCTTATCCGAATTTGAATACCCTTCACTCAGCTCGTCGACACGGTACGCGCACCGCGCGAGGATGAGCACGACCGCCAGCGCCAGGAACCCGAAAAACGTCTTTTCGCGACGCGTCAGCGCCCGCGCGACGTCGGACCGCGTGTACCGGATCATGTAATCGGCGAACAGCGAGCAAAAGGCGACGAGGACGATGACCTGGATGACGAGGCCGGCCATGGCGAGGTCGACGCCCACGTCGGAGCTGCCCGAGGAGGTGGTGCTCAGGGCGCCGCCGGCGGCCTGGAGGACGAGGCAGAAGACGTCAAAGGAGATGAAGAGCCAGTAGATGTACTTTGTGGGGATGCGGGAGAGCTCTGGGGCGAAGGATTCGATGCTGTTTGTGAGACAAGGACGAGTCAGTTTCTGGGTTGTGTTTTCATCTGAGTTTGAGTGAAATGTGATGCTATATCGGGCCGGGCCCCCTGCTATGTTTTGCTTTTCGGCCGGGAGAGAGAGAGAGAGGACTCAGATGTGCATGATCTTAGATTGCGACGTGCTGTGTGAGGAGGTAAGGGGTTTTCGACGACGAGACAGCTGTCAATAAGCCCTCACGGGATGGGAAGTGAAAAGGGAAAAGAAAGTCCAGAAAAGAAAAAGCAATGAGAGCGAAACCTGAACGGGAGCCCCAAGAACAGAGAATAACAAAAACACAACTTACGCCTTTGAAATGGTAACATATATGGCGGCGGTGTAGTACACAGGCCCGCTGGTGATGAAGACGATCTGGAGCATGAAGGCGATAAACTCGAACGGGTTCTTGTACATGACGATGCGGCCCACATAGCCGACAATCTCGCTGAGGCAGCCGGCTAGCATGAAGGCCATGAACCACCACTGGCGCCACTTGATGCCGAGGAAGACGTGGACGGCGCCGGCGAGGGCGAAGAGGGCGAGGAAGAGGATGTTGACGGCCAGGTTGGGGCGGTACTTGTACAGGCTGTACTCGAGCGGGCAGATGTCGAGGGTGCAGTTTGACTTGGGCCCGAAGGTTACGATGTAGGGCGGGAGAGGGGGCGGGGGGCCGGCCATTGTTGTTGACGGTTAGGTTTCTTTTCGTTTTCGGTGATTCGAACTTCTTCTGCTGGGGAGGCGACGGAAGAAATAGAGAAGAAGAGGTGCGTGTGAGGAACAGTCGAGGTGGTTGTCAAGCTCCTTATCTTGTCTCGTCGTGTTTACGTGCCAGTGGAGTTAAGGGGATGTCTTAAACAGTCGGATTTGTTCGAGCCTGGCTAAGGTGAGGTAGTTTGGGAACCAACAAGCAAACATCGCACCTTTCATTTCGAGCACGGGGAAAGAGGGTAGATGATATATACGCTTTATCTGCAGGGAGAGAGACATTTCTCGATAGGGAGTAAGGGTTTCTCTCATTTCGCTCTACTTCGCTAGGCCGGGCTACTGGGCTGAGCGGGAGCCCCAACCGTGAACGAACGAACGAACAGGATAAGTCGTCACCACTCACTAGTGAACGGATACCAGGCACAAGGTTGTCTCTCGCATTCTCTTAGACTTTGGAGTGATCAAGAATAAGCTCATGTAGGCTAAAGTGGAGGAAAAGGAAGAAAAAGAGGCGTAGGTAGACGTGGGGGAATGGGGATGGCGGCGCCTGAGATTTTCTCTCGCATCCGCATCGACGGGAGGGCAGAGACATCTCGCATCGGGCGGGTGGCTTGACTAGGTAGGCTGCCAAGGGAGGATGATGGTTGATGTGGACGGAGAATCAAACAGGAGGCTGATTCCAGAGAACCTGGTTGGTTGGCGCAAACGGCATAGGGCAGTTCTCAGTTCCCCATTCCTTGGTATACTTACCCTCTGTGACTCCATATCAGGCTTCACGCCCAGCAACGAGGGGAGGGAACGACGGAGGTAAGAAGAGAGGCTTGGCTGGTTGTCTGGCACGCCTGGCTGGGCATCGATCATCGCGGGTTTGGCTGTTTGGTTGTCTTAGCTTGCTTAGCTGGAATTAAGCGAGTGCGGGAGTGGGGCCGGCCTTGAGCTCCAATCTCTCAGCTCAGTGGAAGAAGGAAGGAAAATAAGTGGAGAAATCGGCGGTCGGAGGTAGGACAAGCTTGGCCTGTGCGTGCCGAGTGCGAGCGGAATGAGTGGAGACCTTCCCGGGCTAAGGTAAGCTAACGTCCGTTCCAGTGAGGCGGGATGACAGGTTTATCTACCTACATTCGATGACGATGGGTCGAGACGACGTGTTCGGTAAGAGAAAAACTGATGGGATGATGCGCGTGGCTTTCCCGGTTGGCGGTTCTAATAACGGACGTCGGATGATATCGAGGCGGTAGGGCTGGGGCGCTTGCATACTACCTTGCCTGCATTTCTACCTTGCTGATGAAGTTAAGAGGCCTGAAGAGTCGACGTGTCATCGACGATCAACGTATCAGGACTGAAGACTCTTGGCTGAATTTTGGTCGCTGACGATACCCAGTACCTGAAGTGGATGATCTTTGGACTTGTTGCACTTTTTGCTGTCGGCTCAGCCATCTGTCCCCGTCCGTCGGGCCTCAGCGCTCGGAGTCGGCATCGGCGTTGGATTGAACCGTGGCAACGTAAGCTCCGATGTTCTACTTGACGCCGAACGCCAAGGCTCGATCGAAGAACGGTCGAACCGCGCCATCAGAGCCAACAAAAGTGTAGCGTTTACCTGGGATTTCATCCTAGCCAACTCCCGACTTCAATAAAGAAAAATAGAGGTGGAACCTTGCCTGTTAGAGAACAGCCAACGGCTTCGTCGAGCCTTGAAGAACTGTGACTGCAGAGCACCTCGCTCTTTCCATCATTGCGATGCCTTACATGATGAAAAAGCCAAACCAATTGCCTGGCAGCTGTAATATGCCGGTTGTAGCCGCTTAATGCGGCAGGGCACCTTGACGGTCGCAAAGTGGACCCAGCCGACGATCGAGCACCCCCTCTCGGCCCGTGTTCGAACCGCCGTCCCGGACCAACGTAAGTGGGGCCGTCTCCGAAACGGTAAGGTTCTCGACAAACAACTACTTTTGGTCGGAGGCTGTCGTTTAAGCACCCATCTCTGACATTGTCCTGGACGCCACCGTCTATTCCCTATTCGAATGGCACTGTAGCAATTCATCGCTATGGCGCAGATTGTGTGAATGGCTTCAATTATTTTTGAAAGTTGAAGTACAGCAAGTGGCTTAAGGAGACGGCGGTGTAAGTGACGCGATCTTGCTCAGGTGGAAAAGCAAGCAATGCCAGCTTTCCCACCGCACTTTCGCACGCAAAATGACCGCGGCTGTGTGACATTTGATCCCACTTATACGCAGTACCCTAGGTAGCTCTCGACCTCGGCCGTGCTCGATACGAAAGACGAACTCTTGGCGCAAGCATCGGACGTAGCCAAGAGGGATGAACCAGAGGATGGGAAGGGAATAATAATAATTATTATTATTATTATAAGCAGGCGCTACTTGAACGATACGACTTCAGGGTATACTTGAAACTAAGCGTTTGCAAAACAAGAGCATCGTCGCTCACTAACAATGGGATATTAGCGTTACTGCGAGTAAGTAGGCACTTATGTTACACAATGGCCACACAAGGCGACAAATGTGCACATTCGCAGCCTTTGAGGCTGAAGCTATCTTTAGGCTCAGCACTGTAAATGGACTTGGCAGACATGGGTCGCGAGTCGTTTGGCCCAAACCGCAGCTCTGCTAGGTGAATGGTATTCTACATCAAACATGTCCATTCTGTCAAAGTTTCCTTGTTTCAAGAAAGAGCGACCATTTATAAGATTAAGAGCAAGATGTACTTCAAAGATCCCTTTCCAAGTTCGAGAGGCCGCAGAGGTTGACGATTCAGATGGTCAAATGCCACGGTTTGAAGTTGATTAAAGAGGCTTGCAATGGAAAACTGTTTCTATTACAACTCGGCAATCAGGAAGGAGAACCCTCTTCCCCTGACACACATGGCAGAAACGTTTTGCATGACATTCTTCGGGAAGACACTCTCTTCGCATTGACTTTGATGGGCTAGTAAGCCTAAGGGATCGTTCAGCGACCGATGGCCTCTTCACGTGGTAATGCTTGAGATCCAAAATGGCGACGAATCGACACCGATGCCAGTGGTCTAGGATTCGAATGAATTAAAAGAGAATAGCAACTGTACGCCGCATTGTGGCACCGGCAGACCATTTTTAGCGTTCGCAGAGGAGGGGACGGTGAAAAGCGGTGTCGTATTTGCCGCCCAGGCTGAGAGGGGAGGGAACTTCTTGGTCATTGATCCATGATATGTAATGCCGAGATACCGTGCAACGTATATTGCGTTGCTGACTTTCATGCTGAATCGAGGAATAACATGAATATGAACTTCGCACATTCGAAATCGCCTCATCATGTGAGACGCCGCTGAGGCTGCCCACGGGAGACAAAGTATCCGCTGGTAAGGATGAATATTTCCGCATCGTCAATTGTAACAGTAGAGTTGCCGGGGGGGGGGGGGGGGGGGGGTTTTTTTTTTTTGTGGCCTCGGGGGGGGAAATTTTTTTTTTTTGGAGAACAAGGTGGGGTTTTTTCTCCCGAAGAAAAAACCTGTTATTTTTAGAGGACGCAAAACACGAGGGTTTTTTGTGGGGGGGGGGGGGGGGGGGGGGGGCATTTCTTTCGATACGGCTTCAGAGGGGAACTATTATTCATTTCGGGAACCAATGTCGGTCGTTTTCCCTGCAAGCAATCACCTTGATATCTGCTAAGGCGACAACACCTAGGATTTTGATGCCGGTGAGCAGGAATTAGAGCTACTGGAAGGCCACCTTGGACTGTGAGGAGAGATGACGGAGAGACAATTGTCTTTCTAACCGTCAACTTTGCGTTTCGAAATGAAGACTCGGAGTACTATAGACAAATTGAATGGAGTTGTTCGAACGAATGAAAGAGCGACCCTCGACCCACGATGTAGACATCATCTTGACCGTCACAAGTCTCACCTCGAGGAAGAAAGAAACGCCCCTCATACCGAAATTTCTTACCGTATCACGGCTCAGCAACGTGATACGACAGTGAGCTATCAAGTAGAAGCGACAAGACTGCAAAAGACCAAACACACACCATCCAATGCCCCAAGACACCGACAGTATCCCACAACCAGCCAGCATCACGACAGCAACGACAACCAAAAGGCCGGCACTGTCGATCAATGGAAACGAAGACCCCCCTCTCGGAAGAGACCGAGAAATGGTTCCCCGCAGCTCACCCAAAAACCTCTTCATTTCATCTCCCCAGACTCCCGGGAACATTGCAGAAACGATGTATCCGGCGATCCGCAGAGGTATCCGTACGAATACATCATAAAGTACGGATACCCGCAGCATGACGAAAGGCCGAAATGGAAGGAGATTTGCAGCTTTGCATGAACGAGGAAGGCGAACCCACAGGTTCTCCAATGTTCAAAAATGACCTAAAAAAGAAGGATAGAAAATAAACTCCGAAATCCAAGGCGGAACTGCGCCTCGCATCCTTGGGAGGTGATCAAATGGAATCATGGGATACGGTCCAGAACACCCAGACTCTCTCTCTCTCTCTCTCTCTCATCGATTCGCCTTCCTTTTCTGGCGCGCGCCAGGCTGACTCTTTTGCGAAACTTCCCCCAGCGCATGGATGGGATGTGGTGTAATCCCCTTCCCTCCCCTCCTCTCATCTTCGCCGTTCCCTCGGTGAACCTTGATTGCAGGTTCTGCTATGATGTGCACAACGAAAGGAAACCCGAACAATTGTGCAGGCTGCAGGAAAGAGTGGGAGAGAAGTCGTCGGGGAAGCCGTTCATCCCATTGGGCGGAGCCGAGCGTTTCGTCCAAATTGCGACCGGGGTACCGTCCGACCAATCGCGGCCACCCGTTCGTCCAAATCGTAATCTCCCGAAAGTCCCTCAAAGTTGATCCTGTGGGGTAAACCGTAAGGGCCGTTGTTCTTTTGCACCCCCTGTGCCTGTGCCTGTGCCTGTGCCTGTGCGAGAGAGACACACACTGAGAAGGTGAGATGGTGAGAGGTGAGAGGAGGGCCCAGGGGTGCGTGGACAAGATCATTTGACAGGGCCGATCCTCCTTGTTCCTTGCATAGACCCGTCCACGTCCTCAAGTCTTGGCCGAAAAAAAGTCATCCGAAGTGACAGTGGTTCGTTCGATTCCGTTTCGATTGGTTGCTTATTTTGTCTGCTGATGGTTATTTCGATTCGGTGTGTATGTACTCCCGTACGCATAGAATGGTCTGAGCTGATGGATTTCGGTGCCGTCGGAGTCGTCCGCAGATGGGGAAGGCTAATGATCAATGCGGATAGTTGCCGTCTAATTTCCCAACTGTGAGGCGTTTTGAAAAAGTCCGGGGAAGGTCGCTGTAAGGCGGATGTCACCTCACTTGAGGAGCATCACTTCAACCCCTCTTCGATATCACTCTCACCAACCGCTCTGAGCAGCGAATGTCACGTCGCGAATAATCACTCTTGGTAAAGATATGTTTTCCCCAAACACTTCGTCGTTAAAGCCAGGTCGTCGGGAATAAGCCAAACCAAAGTCCCTCGCGCTCGATGTCTCAATCGCAAGGTTACTTCATCTGCGCTCATCCCATACGTCCCCCAAATACAATTAGAAGATTAGGTACAAATGGTATTGTTTTTGCATTCCGTTAAGATACAATGTACAAAGAGAAGAAAGGGCTCTTTTTTACATTTCCTCTTAAGACTCCCCAGCAAAAAGAACACCCGTTAGATTTGATCGTAAACTGCCGTAGCCTTGGTTGGCTTTTCCTCAGAAGAGATGTCCAGAAGAGTAAGGAATTTATGCGAAGGCAAAGGCGGCAACACCGGCGACGGCGGCCAGGATGGCGGAGCCGGTCAGGCCAGCGGCACCGGCAGTGACGGGAGTCTTGGTGGGGGGAACAGCACTGATTCGGAGAGTTAGCATCTTGGTTTTTTTGTCTTCATCTTTGATATTGGAAGTACTCACGTTCCGTTGCCACCGGTAGGGACACCAGGGATCGTCGCAGAGGGCTTGCTGGGGGTAGGGCAAGGGATCTGGACGGTCTCGTAGATGACGGTGGGGATGACGGTGGTGACGCTGGTAGAGATGGTCTTGACGGAGCTTCCACCGCAGACAGAGGCAGCGGCGCTGGTGGCCAGGGTGGCGGGGGCAGAGACGGAGGGAGCAACGCCGCCGGTGGTGACGGGAACGGGCTTAGCACCGCTCTCGGTGGTGGGCTTGGGGACCGCGGGGACGGAGGGGGGAGCGGTGCTGTTGCCGCCGGAGGGGGGAGGAACGACGACGACGGGAGCGGTGGCGGTGGGCTTGACGCCGGACTCGGTGACGGAGACGGCGGGGGTGGTGGGAACGGCCACGACGCTGGAGGAGACGACGGTGCTGCGGGCAGGGCAGTTGGTGACCTCGGGAGCGCAGGAGGTGATGGTGAAGTACTTGGTGGAGAAGACGGTGGAGGCGGGCTCGTCAGCGGTGGCCATGACGGCACCAGCGACGGCAAGGGCGACAGCAGCGTAACGCATTTTGAATAGAGTTATTGGGGGTTGGGTTTTCGTGAAAACGAAGTTGTTGGTTTGGTTGGATTAAGAGAGCGAGTGTTTTTAAGCAGAGAGCTTTGGTAAAGAATGGACGACCGAAGTCAAAGTTGAGTCAAAAGCGGATGCTTGAGATTGATGAGGCTTGTTTGGCTGAAGAGGGAGGAACAAGAAGAGGTTTGAAGGCAAACGGGGAGGACGGCAGCATATTAATAGGCCATGTTGGACAAGTGCGAGTCCTTTACTCAAACGGCCCCTCTCCCCGGTATGAATGGGCGAGTGAGAATGAGAGTGAGAACAAGGTGTGTGTGTGAGAGAGAGTCAGTCAGGTCCCCTCCCGTTTCCTCCGCTAGGCACTCCGCCAACGGCGCCCATGAACGGCAACAGCAAGTGAGAGTGAGTGAGCGACATGGAACGAGGCACACAGAGTGGGAAATTACACAACGCCTGCTAACATCCAGCCCCATGAACGCTAATCCAGGGGTTTGGTGGAGAGGTTGGATGGCACCAAAAGAGCACCTGGGCGAATTGGCCCGTACAGACCAGGCCGGCCAACGAACCCTTGTTTTTCACCCCGGCCTTTCCGCTGGGACTCTAGGCCGGGGTTAGATCCCATCTGCATAGCGCTACGTTAGTGGCAGAACATGAGGGAAAACGCCGTTGCCACCTTATTTGCTGGACTGCAGTATGTGGTCTCTCGCATGGCTGTAGCCTGTGGGAGCCTATGGTCAGGAGAGAGAGAGATGAGTTGTGAGCGCTTATTGAGGGTCGAGAACACGACCGGATAGGACGCCATTGCTTGATGGTAGCCGCTGGAGTTGTGCGCCGGCCCCGTTAAGCTTCATTGGATCTTTGGCGCCTCTTTCAATTTCCCCGTTCGTGTTGAGCAATGAAGCACAGCAATCTCGCTCTCGACTTATTGTACGCTGACCACTTGCGCCAACGAAAAGGAGAGAATGAGAGGAAAGAGGCAGACACCCACACACTTGCAGGAGAAAAGCCGCTGACGCTAGCACCATATGACAGGTGCTGGGCGTCTATTGAACGTCCAGCTGGACAATCTGTCAATGGGTGAATGGCTATCAACCATATGAGCGTTTGCACACTGGCGGTGAAAAGAGTGAAAGAGTAAAAGTGGCTGTTCATGGTCGGGTTCGCCAATCTCGGGCCCTCTTGAGAGTTGGTCAACGCTCTGTGCCTCCTCTGATCCCGAGAATCCTGGGAGGCAAGGTTGCCCAGCACGAGTCAATCAATCAAGGACCATGGAACAATGTTTGAAAGCGAGCCAAAAAGTGGCACATTTCATGGTCACAGGGATAGAATGTCTGATTGGGCAAGTGGATGGTTCGGTGAGACTTTGTACGCGGTACAGCTGGCAAAGGTGTAAAGCTGTGCGAGCCGAAGGATTTGCTGCCGTACTCGGTACTTGAGTGACTGAGTGGCCGTAGTTTCGCAGATCCAGGCCGTCGTTATTTCGCTCAGTCGCCTCGCCTTACCCTGTCTCGTCGGCTGGACAAAGTGGTCGTCAGTCTCCGAGATGCAGCCAGGGCAGCACGGGTGAGAGTGAGACGAGAGATCGGAGGAAGAGGAGGTTAAGAAAAGGTTTGCCTGAGGAATGCGGGAGCGAGCGAGACCACGTTGCTGTGGTTGAAACCAGGAGACCGACTTCATACCCTTAGATAGGGAGAGAGAGAATGTTCCGTAGGGAGAGACATCCCGCGGCATTAGTCGCCTTGAGATTATTCAGAGCCAAATGGCACAAAGGAGCGGAAGAGCTGAGCGCTGAGGCAGCGAGGCCGCCCAGCTGAGAGAGATGATGGGCAGCGGGAATGCACCGAAATGTGGAGGTGAAGGATGATCATCTCACCAAAGGAGGGAGGACTCGATGAGAGGTGCAACAGTGTTAGCGTTAGCGGCAGAAGACAGTGACACTGCCATGACAGAAACTGAACAGAGAATAGAAGAGAAGAGAGAGACGCCAACAACACAGAGAGAAGACGAGGAACAGGGTTCTCCGCCAAAAGAGGAGAGAAAGAGACATCCTCGGGCCAGAAGACAGGGGTACCGGTTTCCCTTGGCAAAGCCTTGTTGTGCCTTGTGCCCTGTGGCCTGCACCTGTGCTTTGCCCCTCACCCTTTGTTAATTGACCCTGAACATTTTGAAAAGAAAGTCTGACAGTTTAGCCAGGGGTAAGGTACCGTAGTGTAGTAGTTGCACAAAGCAGGCATAACTCGAGGGGAGTAGCACAAACATCTGGTTTCTTGAACTAATGCAGGAACAATCTGCGGAAGCTGTGGGCATTTTTGTTTCCCAAAACATTTTAACGTCCTTCCACCTGAGTACGTACAGATCCTGTATGTAGATACGTACCTGGCACGTGCTAGGTTCATCGCTGACAGGTACGTACTCGTAAAATCAGAAAGCGCAAATGATGTTCACAACTTCCCCCTTTCAGTCCAGGAGTCGTCAATCTTTTTCCCTTCCACGAACAACTCCCCTCCAGCTCCATGGCGGTCTAATTTCCTGCTGATGGCTGTCACTCAAAGGAGAGCCACTTTGAGAGTATCCATCGCTATTCAGTGGGCCACACGGCAAATCATCCCCGTATTTTTCAAAGAGGAGAATACTGTCACCCAACACGACCACACCGCGGCCCACAGCCCACGACATGATAACACCCACACAACATACACAGGATGTACGGAGCCGCGGGAGTCGGGAACGCCAGACTCCAAAGCAGGCCCTCACACAGGACTCGAAATACGGATACCGACTCGAGAATCGACAGGCGATATGAACGCAGTAAGGCCTACAGGGATTGACATTGGGTAAACAGACCCTAGTCGCATTCGAACCGCCCCCCTCTGGATCTCCAAGCCTCTTTTCCCCTGTCAATCCCTGTGCCCCTCCATGGTCGTCCACTGTCACCCAAAATCTCCGCGGCTTCATCCAGCGTCGCTACGCAGCAGATCAGCATTGTCAACACGTCAGAATCACGGACCACTGCCCGTGTGTTTTCAAGCTCAGAAAGCCAATCTTAATCTCCAAAATCCTCTCTGCAGACCGCCCCGGCACTTCATAATGCCGCTCGAACCGGCTTAGCCTCGACGTCCCTTCTCTTCCTTGGACCAGCCACCACCGACTGACAACCTGTATGCCACAATGTCTTGGCAGTGGTGTCTGGACGCCGCCTCATCCAAAAGTCGCGGCACTACTGGCTCTTTCTATTGAATGTGTGCTCGTGCTTCAATCACATGATGGGACTTGCGCGACGCCCAATAGCGACATTGTGCAACGGCTTCTTCGACGTAATGAGCAAATACCCCGGTATGGCTACACAGAATGATTTGGCTCGAGTCTCGACAGTCCAACCTTTTGCAAATTGCATAATCGAAACATCCTTGTTGCTTATCATCAGCGGTATCTCAGCAGGCCCCACGAGGCACGCAGGCACGCAGGCCAAGGGCTCTAACGAGCTGGCCTTCGCGCGTTTCACCACGGTGGATGCATAAGATCGTCTGATGCTCCCTCAACCCGCACTCCCATGCTGCATCAACCCTTATGACGTCGCATATGCCCTGCTCTATCCGTACGAGTACCTACAGATTATACGGCGTAGTGGGCACTGACCGATGGTCGGCCGAAAGTGCTTGATTATGGGCATGATTTCGACCTCCGCGGCTACTTTCCGTGAGAGGGCCACTGGAAACAAAAGCCAGGTTTGTTTGACAGAATAGGATCCTAGGAGCAATGATAACCTTAACCAGCCGCGACTCAGTACGGCCACCCTATGAACATACACGGCCAAGGTCGAGCACACCGGGGCCACGCCATTGCAAACTTGGGTTCGGCTCTAGCTACTCTCTTCCTACCTCCGGCGCCCCAGCGGCCTCATCGGGTCGACTGCAATTTGGCCACACTGCCACACGCCACCGGGCCATACCTTGTTTTCCCGCATCTTGATCGATCATTAGGCCAGCAGGATGACCACTTTCCAATAGGAAGCGCAATTTCCAGGCGAGCGCCATCGCCGCCATGTGCTAGACGGGCAGTAGTGTGCAAGAAGAGGCGTCCCTCGACATGTTTGGCGCATGAAGAGCATTGTCCGCTTACCAGACTGTCGGTGGAAAGCGTCACACTCACAGATTGAATGTGTCGTGGAACTCCGTCGCGTACGAACGCAAACAGTAGAAACCTGTTCCTGCTGATCATCTGGTTGTTTTCTCAAAACTTCCGATCATCCATGGATCTGTCGAGTCAGATGAACCATGCCGCTCCGCTTCACCAGACGCTCGGCGCCACATCAACTCGGAGATCATGCAGCCAATCTTCTCGGATCTTCATACCGGTTGCCTATCACTATCCTCTTCTTCATCGGAACCGGTGCGACAACTTAAGATCGAGATGGTTTAAATATGCTATTTCGAGTCGTGGAAGGCCTATCTCTCTTCTAGGCAAGTGGAAATCAGGCCCAGTTCTCTATAAATCCGTCCAATACGCTACTTCGAACTTTCTCGTGGGTGAAGGTAAAAAGAGAGGAGCAATCCGGCCATACGAAGAGCTAATCTCGGGCAATTTTTCGAACCCACCTCTGACCCCGCAAAATTCCGAAAGGAGTAATGCTCTCAGCACCGTAATTGTCAGGAAAGCTGTTCAGGAGCCATGTGTGTGCCACTGCTACCGATCTCAGAGTTTCAATCTACATACACTCTAAGTAGTGTATGCTGACTTCAGGGGCGCTTCCGGAGTCAAGATTCACGAGCTGTTTACTCTATTCTGCTCAGGTACACACGACTAAAGGAGGTGCGAAGAGACCGAGCGGCGAACATTCTCGTATGCGGTGTCTTATACACTTCCATTCTTCCTCTGTCCACGTCACTCTGTACTATCAAACGGCCTGCCGTACCTATTGCATTTCTCAACCCTCCATGTGCATCTCTTTGAGCACATGCACCAGGTTGCAAAGCGAGACCGAACAAGTGAGAGCCTTCTGGCTTACAGACAGTTCCACGCCAGTCGAAGCCCCGGGGTTCCGCGTACTCAGTTGGACATGATACTCTAGAGGTCTGGTCACTAACCAAATTCTGCACTGTCGAGCCATGGTTCACTTGGGAAGACTCAGGTGAACCATACGCAAGGGGTCCACGTCTGTTTCTCCGTCATACGGCTCTCGATAGCATCTAGAATCGCGTCTCAGGGTCCAATTTGTGTTTGAAGACGTTTTCCAGAGTGGCAGACTTCTTGTTGGCGATTTGCCATAGCGAAAATTTCTTCTCAGAGCCCCTTGGCTCTTGCCTATCAGCGGGTCTGAGGAGACATTGTCTAAATAGGTACTTTACACACACCGCCGTGTCTTCACAGCAGATCACAAAGCTCAATCATACCATGTCTCGGTAGAAACCAAGACAGTACCCGGTAGCACGAACTCTGATATCCCTCTCGTATATGAACAGGCAACGACGGGATACTCATGACGACCGAGACTCCAATCACAATCTTGCCGGGGCAGCATTGCCGCCATACGGGAACACGGGAGCCGACTCCAGCCTGGCGAACCCGTACAGCTGCCCTTTGCTTTCAGCCACTCGAGCTTTCCAAGCCGTGAGGTCCTTCACCAAGCCTTCTGTCGCCTTCTGATCTGACGGGTCCATGGGCTCCTCGTTGTGGCCCATCTGCAGCATCTGCGATCCCGCCATGGCGACTCCAAGACCAAAGTCCTGCTCGTCGAGCAGAGGCTTGACACAACTCTTGACACCGTTCTCGAATATGTCCTTGGGCAACCTCGGCTCCGCACAAGCAGGCCGCCCGATGCCCACGCCATCGAGTCCAGCCTGCAAGATATCAACCATGGCGCCGACTGAGCGGACGCCACCCGTGACGTAGGTCCTGGTCTTGCTCACATGAGGCACGATCTTCTCCGCGAAGTCGAGGAAGAAGGCCTCACGGGCTCTTGTGCTCTCTCTCTTGTGGTGCCACCCAGAGCTCTCGTACGTCCCGCCGCTCAGCTCGACAAAGTCAAACTTGTGCTCCTCCAAGAGCTGGCACAGCTCTGCAGCTTCATCGGTCGTGAATCCGGACTCCTGGAACTCGACGCTGTTGATCTTGATGCCCATGACGAACCCGGGGCCCGTCCGCGCGCGGATGCTGTCGGCGACGTCGGTAATGAATCGAGCTCGGTTCCTCAGCGAACCGCCGTACTCGTCCGTCCGCTTGTTCGTCGTCTGCGAGAGGAACTGCGCCATCAGATAGCCGTGTGCGCCGTGGAGCTGGAGGCCGTCGAATCCGGCCTTTTCGAGGTACTCGGCGCAGTGCACGAAGCCTTCCGTGAGCTTCTTGATCTCCTCCAACGTCGCCGCATGCGGCTTGGCGAACGTCATGCCCCCAAAGTCCGTCACCAGCTGGACATCCGAGGCGGAGACAGGGTCCGACTGGATGGCGCTGACGACCTGACGTCCCGGGTGGCCGACTTGTGCGAGGAGGAGAGAGCCTCCGGCCTTACCCGCCGCAGCTATGCGGCGCCAAGTCTCGAAGCGCTCTTCACTCTCGACGGGCTGGTGCTCAAGGGAGATGGCTGGGTTTCCGGGTGCCTCGAGGTGGGCCGGGTCGATCATTACGTTGCCCGTGAGGAGTACGCCCCAGCGGCCGGTACCCCAGTTGCGGTAGAGGTTCAGGAACTCTTCGGTGGGAGCGCCGCGCTTGGAGGGGTTGGCGACATCCCATGTGCACACACGCTCTGACATGGCGCCCTTCATGAGGCGGTTCGGGGCGACGGCCGTCGAGAAGGGGAAGCTCAGCGGCTGGGCCAGAGGTGTCGGGTCGACATCCTGTCGGCCGGGATAACGGGGAGTCATCTTAAGGTTATGATTGCTGACGACTTTCTCTCGGTAGGTATCTGATCTGCCGCAGACTTGTATTTCACGGGTGAAGATGCTGTTCGTGACGGGTTCAGGCTCGACGATTCGACGATTCACTCGATTGGATGATTGCAGAGGAACGCAGAAGCCTGTACTTTACTTGCGAGCCAGGCCCTACATATGGAACGACCGACCACTCGGGGAGGGGGGCCCTTCGACAGCAAACGTGTGGATCTATATCTGTGGTCCGTCCCATTCAAATTCCGTTGCGGAAAGGGTTGCGCACATCGTGTGGATTTGGCTAGGCACTCCCGCTGGGAATCCCGTTTTCTTGGGCCTAGAATTAGTTTACGGCCAAAGGCCTCCCGCGCCTCCAGGCCGCGCAGCTCGTCCGAGACGGAGGAGCAAAAGCCTTGGAAAATCGAATCCACTGCGGCAAAACGCATTGCTGAAGATATGCAGGCATTTGCCTCGGCATTAGAACTTGGAAGGAGGGCAATGGGTTTTGCTGCCGTCTTTTTCTTTTCTCCCCCCTGCACCCCAGTTTAGGTGCCGGGCCTTGTGGGGGGATACACCGATACAGCGAAAGCAATCGAAGGCGGTGCGGGCCGGTCAGGGGTGTGTGTAAGTTACCGACTCTTTGTCACTTTTTCTTTGGTGGCGTTTGAACATGTCACCGCTCTTTGGGGTACGGATAGATTTGTCGAGCCGGCCTACAGACCCCGTCTCGTGAGGTGGGATTGAGTTGTATTGTCTGGTTCTTCAGCCGAAGTTTCGACGAAGCTATAACTACTCTTTTACTCAGCCGGTGGACGCTATGTTGACGGGGTGGCTCATGATTTTTGCAAAGCGGGTAACTTCCGGTGTCAACCACAACTCGTTCACTCAAAGCTCGTGTACCAGAAAGCGCTGTGGTGGCTTTGGGTCGCGAATTCCGTCTCAATCTTTATGCCATAACACGACCGAGAAGCTTTGTCGGCCGCGTCCGTCTGCTGAAGAAAGTTGGCCTTGAGTTGACATGACTAGCGGGGTTGAATTGACAGTTAAGCGGCGGACCCCTCCTGTTCCCACCGGCTCCCCATCCATTACTAACCGCGGTTCATCCTAGCCTTGAGATGAGGGGTTTGGTCTTCTTGGGCCCATTTTCTCTTCTTCCTCGTAACGTTATAGCTGATGCTTATAAATCCGAGAGTTTTTTGAGTCAAACAATCCAGATGTGTTTCTCGTTCGTGTTCTTTACCAATTGAGGTCGGGTGGATGTCGTGCCAAATAGGCAAGCGCTACGGAGTATTTCCGACGAAATTCGAAGAAACTTGGACTCGGGGTGATTGTAGTCAGTCCTGCACGTAAACCATCTCGTCTTCACTTAATACAAAGTTCCCATCATACCTTGGTCCTTGGTACGAATGTTCGTTTGTTTTATTCTCAGTAAAGCCACATGCCAAAGCGGAGTGACTGCTTCAAGTTCTTGAAACAAGGTCCCTTGTTCACCTAAAGGCCTTGATTGAAGGGATCATTGGGTGAGAGCTAGAGCGTCGACTAGTCTCATCTCGTTGGTCGAGGTAGCAAGACGCGATACACCAGAATGATTAGACGTACGCCTGGGAGGGGGGGGGAATGGTTTGCGATTCTCTAATTTCAGGGTACCAAGATGCCAGGTGTCTACGCTATAGAGCTTTAGAAGGGTGGGGGGGGGGGGGGGGGGCTAAGTATTGCTCAAAAGGTGAGCCTGAAACACGCTTCCTGAATTACATGGACTCGTAGCTTGGGGGAGTTGCTCGCTCAACGATGATTCGTGTGAGATGAGTTACAGTCTCTCGTCCTTCTAAGTAGTTGGGATTCTTACGATGCAAACTTGCAAAGGTTTAGTGAACATGCTGTGGCCAGCTCCTTCCACCCAGGAGGTAAAAATATCATGAAGAGAGTGGGAGACGGTATCGAGGAGTTCCCAGCCCCCCCCCCCCCCCCCCCCCCCCCCTCCCCCCCCCCCACAGACCCCCACCTAACCACAACCACAAACAACCCCTCCTAACCATACTCCCTTTCCTACTGACCCTCATACTCGACCCACTAAACCCCCCACCCCTTACCAACCCACTCACCATTTCCCCCCCCCCCCCCTCTCTCTTATATGTATACCAAGTTGCCATACAAGAAAGAACCTTCAACCCAAACCAATAGATGAAAGGTATACTCTATTCTTAATAAACTCACAACGAGAACAAGCAATCCAGCCATCCCTCCCACAACCCCATGAAGGCTTAAGACAGCATAGGGCTGTTCAATGTCCCCATGTTACTCCTGGTAAACACCTCGCTTCAATAATACAGGGACGGGATAAAAAACGCCGCCCAGATTCATGGGCTTTATTTCCCAGCCCAGTTACATCCTGGATACCATATACTATCTATCTAGCTTGGCACACCTGGGGTAAGACTAATCAAGCAGAAAAGTGCCTTTGATTTCTAAAGAGTAGGAGTGCCAACGGCTGTGTGATTGTTTTCAGTGATGGACTCTATACAAGTCCTCTTAGTTGCACATCGAGATCCCGTCTCGCGATCCGATGGTACCAGGTTCGCTGGTCGCTTCTCGTCTTACTTTCGACGGTGTTTCAGAGAAGAGAAAAGAGGAAGCTGGATGGCCTGGGTCCCAACTTATTGAGAATGAGCAGCAATGGGGAATAAACAAATCGCGGGGCAATATGGAATCTGCCAAGTTTGCCCGCCTTTCGCTACTGGTTCCCTCTCTTCGTACCTCTCGCCCGTGAGAACCTAGAGAGAAAGGGAGGAGGTTAAAAGCCCAAGACCCATGGCTACAAGAAAGACTACCCTAGGAACTCAACATCCACACAACACAACCCCCCCTTCCCTGGATCCCAATTTCAAGCTGAATGCAGGACTCAACGTCCTTCCCTACTACCGTACTTCACCGAGATTCAACACCTGTCCCCAAATCACGAGAACCCCATTCTCCAAGTCGAACTTACCAGCGAGTCCAAACTCTCCAGAGGTTTCCTACATGAGAACGTCAAAGAGACACACTGTCAAGTTAAGCCACCAAACTCAGACAAACACTTCATACGTTCGTAGCGACAGTGGCATCGCAGCAAAGGGAAGGCGAAAAACACAATCACAGTCATATCCTCTTCTTCCTCGACGGAAGACAATATCAGACGATGATGAAGTGACCTCTTCAAGTCTGAGACACGAGACGTTATCAATATTATACCTGGCAAACACACACACAGCGAGTGAGGATATAATCTTTCTTTTTGTCATTTGTGTCGTTTCATTTCTAATGCCTCCCTCAAAACTCCAAGGCGATGCGGCCAGTGGATATGTTAAACAAAGAAAAGTGGCCAAGATAAGAGAAGGAAGGGAAGAGAGAAAGAGCGAGAGAGAAAATTCCTAATTGCCCTTCCACCCCCTGTCAATGAACCCTCCCCCTTTCCATTCATACGCTTTTAATAACGCGTTTTCCACAACATACCAAGCCCCCTCATACCGCACACCCTTCTGACCATTGCCATCCATGCCTTACACACCATCTCCCATCTCCCTCTATCTACCTGCGGCTCTTCAGAAGCCCCTGCAGGTAACTCGAGAATCCCTTCCTATCCGTAGACGTTGACATGGACCTCAAAAAGTCGGATCCGTCGATACCCAAGTGCGGGAACAGGGAGGACTGTAGGTGCTGGATAAACATCTCTCCCGTCTTGAGGTAGATGGCCTGCTCGAGGCCGGCGATCTCGTTGAGGACCTGCTTGCTCTGAGCGTCGTTCTGCGGCCTGAAGTTGGGGTCCTGGAAGACTTCCCAGCAGAGCGGGTGGAAACGGTCAATCATGAAGCGGTCGAAGCCCGGGATGGTCGGGTTCGGGGAACCGCTGGGCGCCTCCGGGTTCTCGGCAATCTTTGCGCAGTCAGGTCCTCCCCAGACGACAACCATGCGTGCCAAAACGCTAAAGGCCAACCGGCTGGGCCCAATGTTCTCTGCTACGAGAGTCCTGCCGAGGGTAATGACAGAGTTGATGAGCGACTCGAAGAAACCCTGGTTGGCCTCGCTGATGAAAACGGACTGCAGTTCGTTGTTCAGGATAACCAGCAGGAAGGACAGGTATTCCCTCCGTAACTCGCCAAGCTGGATCTCGTCGTCTGTACCAGTGACTGGTTCGGACAGGCCGGCAAAGATTCTCTGCAGCAGGGGAGTGAGAAGCATGTTCAAGACATTATAAATTTCCGTTTTGAAGCCAAAGACAATCTGGTCAAGGAGTCGTAGGAAAATAGCCATCTCATCCTTGGAGGAACTTTGGGACAGGAATCCTTCAATCCACTGAGGAAGCTGCGGCAGCACAGCGGATCCGAGGACGCCTAGCAACTTAGAGAAGGATGCTCGGCAAGCAGTGCGAATGTCGGTGGAGTTGTTCAACTCGCTCAGGGCAATCAAGATGGCTTCGGCGGCTCTCGAGAATTCATCAGACACAAGCTTGTCCGGGGGCGGCCGGTTCTGGACCGAGGTGCTGCCGGGCTGCCAGTCAGAGAAGCCATGGGCGAGGCGGCCAAGCGCCAGGATGATGTGATGTATTTGGAGAATGGCCTGGGCATCGTTCGCCTTTGCTTTTGGCAGATGGGATTCCATGTCACTGAACAAAGGATTCAACACAAGGCGGGCATAGTATGCCTGTTTGTCTGCTGGTGTGCTTCCAGTCGACGCAATGCAGCCAATGGCCTCAAACAAGTAAAGCTGGCTTGTGAACAGGGCATCCGCAGAGTGATCAGACTCATCTGACGACATGTCATCGTCTCCGTTACTTTCTGATACCTCAGCCTTGATCGGCAGGAGGTCACTGATGGATTGGATGACAGTTTCTGCCACATTGCCGACCTGCGCTCTGAGAAATTTGACAAATCTCTGGAAAAGGTACCAGGATCGTGTCTTGATGCGCACGTGGTCGTGGTGAACCAGCCGCACAAAGTTCTCGAGGACTTGGGGGATGTACTCTTGGCGGGCGTCAAATACTTGCCAGTACCGGACACAGATCTCCATGTACTGGAGCAGAATCGCGGGGTGGGGGAAGTTTGCAATTCCTGTAAAACTGTTAGGCACTTGGCTCGAGTAAATATGAAGGGAAGTGACTTACCGGACTCAACCATCTTGGTCACCATGATGGTCAGCCGTTCTGTTGCTGTGCTCGAGGGCTGGCTCTTGGTGCCCAGCCCTTGGTTAGGCAGCGCGAGTTCGCCAAACAGATACATCTCGTGGAGCGCAAGATCCAAATCTCTCCAGTCCATCTGGGACCCTTGCTGGTCAAGCGTTGTGAAGGTCTGGGAAACGAGGTTGCTGAGAACATCGATGTAAAGCTCTTGGTCTACAGCAGCAACAGTCTTTTGGAGAACTTGCAACCGCTTCCGCAGCTCCTGGAACTCGGCCTCATCCGTTTGTTCGTCTTCGTCACCCCAGTTAGAGGTCTCGTCGTAGCGCATCTTCATAATGATGGCGTTAAGAATAGGAGGAAGCATCTCCTTGTAAGAAGCCGGCAGGTTGGCGCCGACCTTTCGCAGGAGGGTAAGGAGGTCGGTCAGAGAGGGGATGACTGTCGAGCAAACCTCGTCGTACTCGTCAGAGAAGAATCGGAGAAGGAAGGGTAGGAAATCGTGAAGATGTTGCTCGGACTTGGCTCTGGTGTCTTCGCTAGCCTGGCCGTCCTCGAGCGCGCGCACAATATCAGCCATGACGGTGTTAACGAGCTTAGCGACAGCCTCGGCAAGATCGGTATCGTATTGGGGCGTAGACTTGAGCTCGCTCAGAGGGGCACTGGCAATGAGCTGAGCCACGATATCGCGTAGGTTGAGGAACGAGATGAGTTCCATCTTCTCGGGGCCCCTCATCTTCTTGCCCACAATCTCGGTGAGAGTGTCAATGGCGGCGTCCCGGACCTTGTCCTCGCTGCCAGACCGATTTGTCCGTCCAACGACAGGAAGCAAGAGGTTGAGCATTTCCTGGTTCACAATCAAGGAAATATCCATCCAGCTGATCCATTTGCCAATGACCTTGAGAATCATCTCAACAATGACATCGCTCTGGCCCGAGTACTGCGCCAGCAAGTCCTTCCATGACTGCGCAATCTTCTGGACGTCACGCTCTCGCAGCTGATCCTTCAAGTCGGTGTTGCGCTTCGCGTCGTTGCTGTTGCGCGTCAACAGCATGTCGGCAATCTCGTCGTGGACAGAGCCAATGATTCGCAAGTAGAGAACGACACCGGCCGTGTTATTGGGGCTGCTGGCAATGGCCAAAAAGTCGTCGATGAAGGACTCCCAGCCATCGTTGTAGAGGAAGACGAAGAGGTAGGTAAGGGTCTGCGAGAGCTTATTCTGCAGGTGGGAGGGGTCGACCTGGTCTTGCAGGTTCTGGCCGTAGATATTGCGGACGTATTCGAGGAGGTTGTCCTTTAGCCACGAGAGGCTGTTGCGGTCGAGGCCTTGTGTGTAAATCGCATAATTAACAACTTCCAAGCAGAAGAGGCGGACGACCTCGGAAGGGCGTTGTGATCTGGTGAAGAGGGTGGTGCAGACCTGCCAGCCTTGGGGGTCGGCTCGCAGCTGGTTCAGGTAGTCGAAAGCTTGTTGCTTGAGGTTTTGGTCGCTACCGACGTTGAACGCGGCCTCGACGGCGTTCTCAATCTGTGCGACAGGTGGGGTCAGCTCTGGTCCATGTGCGACGAGATCCATTCTGGTCTTGGGGATGCCATTTTGAGAGCTCCCGTCTCCGTGGTCAGGCTTGAGTCACCGGAGTGAAGGCCGGCGGCGGCGGTCAGACCATGGAGGCAGCGGGCGTTGGTGGGAGGAGGGAAGAGGAGGAGGGGTGATGATGGAGGTCGGAATGGCGGGGCACAAGGCCAACGATTTTGAGGCAGCCCAAGCCCAGCCAGAAAGCAGCAGGGTAAATCGCAAAAAGAGGCGCTGCAAACGTACCTGAGCGTCCATGTTCAAGACGGTGTTTGCCCCCGAAGAGAGGTAGCGGGTTGTAGAAATGGTGATCAAGAGAAGGTTATTGTGAGAAACCGTAGACGAAGACTAGTTTATTTTTTTCTTGTCGGTATCGAAATGCTGCTATAATCCTGGCAGCCCTCCAAGCTGTGCACTCAGCATTCTTGCTTGGGGTAAAAGCGGCGACGTGGAAGCTACCGAGAACTCATGGCCCGGTTCGGATGGATAGATGATAAGTAATGAGGTAAGTTATCGGTACAACGTATCCGTAAGGTAGGCAGACCGAATGAGGCAGCGGATGTCGGGTTGGTTGGGAGATTGTACACACACACACGCGCGAGGAGTACTTTGGTCGGAGACGAGGGGTTGGTGGGTTGTTGTGCCGAGGTGAAGTCGAAATGCAAATCCAGGCGAGGTGAAGTGTGCAAGTGCTCGAAGCGATCGTCGGTCGGCCTGGGTTATTTGCAAAAGCGGTCGGTGAAGAGGGATCAAGTGTGGGAGCGAAATGAGCGGGAGAGGGAAAGAGACAAGGTGGTGGTGCAAGGCTGAGGGGCTATCACAGCACCGCAAGAACAGAAAGACTCGGCGGTGGCAGGTGGTGTCTGTCGGTGTCGGAGGGCTCTTTTTTTTTTTTTTTTTTTTTCCCTGTCTCCTTCCCAGTCACTATTATTTTTACTAGGTAGGTCCCTCTCGGCCAGTTTCCTCTAATCGCAACCCCCCAGGGCCAAAAGTCGGTCGCTGATGTGCGCACCTCAGTGAGTCTCGTGCACAACAACAAGTGGGGTCAACTCTTGGTCTGTGGGCATCTGGACAGCTGGACAGCGAACAATCTTAAACACCTCACAGTCTGATTGATGCCTGTCGGCCGGACTGGACACAACTGAAGATGAGAAGCTAATTTCAATGAGGGGCCAAGGAAGCACAACACATCCCACTGCATCTCCCTGTACATTGCCTGCAAGGGAGCGCCAAGCTTCTTTATGGCATGTCTTTCCGCTGGCAGTCCGCCGAGGGCGGGGTTCCTGGCTTGCTGTCCCTCTGTACGCAGTATTCCTCTCCTCTCCTCTTGAATCCAGCTCGGCCAAGAAGGTACCTTAATACAACAATACCTGTGATACACCATCTATATCCGAAATGTTTTAACCCGGCAAATTATCGGCCAAGTCTTCCAGGTTCAGTTGATCCGGACAGGAACACTGTTGTTTGTGATACCTTCCAGGTTATGCCTCGGGCACTTGTTAATTAGCTAATTCGGTAATATCGTGGAAAGATCCAGAAGCCAAACATCCCACTACGATATCCGCACCCGCCCCTATTCTACCACTGCCCCTCACCTCACCCCTCATTTTGACCATTTCGACAGTGTGCGCTCCCCCAGCTTGGGTGATCCAGGTCAGCCCTATTAAAAAATCTACGCTAACAACCCATGCGGTCCTCGTTCCTGCCCGCCTATTCCACCTCGATTTCTACAGAGTACGCAGTAGGTTGAATTTCCCCTGCGGTAGTGTCAAGGTTGCCTCGGAAACAGGTCTTCGTCTCTGGGCATTCGAGCACCAAAATCCTGTGCTCGAGTTGCGATTGTCACAGAGGACCCTGCTGCAGTTGCTCTTGATATCGGATGAAACTATTCTGTTGGCCTTCTAGAAGGTCCATGACATATACAAGAGACGTTCCCACGCGCTCGCCCAGTAGGAAAAGTGATGACCAAACGCCCTTGACAAGTTTTGAGACGGTAAAGAGACACAGCACTGTTATTGCGCCCATCCAGAGTGCCATATCTGGAAAAAGAAGTCGTCCCTCCGTAGAGGCAGGGACGAGATGGTGTTTACAAGTGAAGGGAAAGCAACTAGATCGAGACTCTCGCAAGCAACCTGAACCTGAACCTTAGCAAACCCGGACGCCGCAAACCTCGACACCTTTGCCCTCAATATAGGGCCTTCGGTCATAGTACTTGCTCATGAGCTCCTTGACAAACTCCGCATCGTGCGCGTTCCACACGTCGAGTCCCATGCTCTCGAGCGCATCGCTGCCAACTCGTACTGAGCTTCGATCCGACTCGCTGTTAGTCCTCAGAGGAACATCATCGGCATCGTCTTCATCGTCCTCGTCTTCGTACCGATCATCCGAACTCTCCACCACATCAGCCATGACCGTCAGCATTTGCGCTGTCAACCGATGAAAGTACGCAATCACGGCGAGCTCCGTCGTTGCTTCATCGATCACGGACCCAGCGGCCGGCCGGGAAACAAGGGACCCAGTCGAGTCTGCCATGCCACCGGATGCCGATGACCGGGGTCTCGTATTGGGTTTTGACATGCTCGGAGTGTGGGGCGTTAGACCCAGGTCCGCCAGCAGCGCTGCATCGTGGGCCGCCTCCTCTTGTTCCTCGCTCCGTGCTTGTTCACCGGCGCTCGCCCACCACATAAAGCCACTGTAGGCCAAAGCTGTCCAACTTGATGGCTCAACAATCTTGTCCAGAGCTTCGTCGCCTTCGACACTCGAAGCCGGGAAGGCGCCAGTGGTCAGCTTGAAACTCGTTGAAGTTTCCGATCGGGGGCTCTCAGCCGTCATCGGCTTCGGCGTCGTTGGTGACAGCCTAGCCAAACCAGCCTTCAAGGCACGGAACCGCCTCAGGTCGCGCTGTGTTGCCTTGACAGGCGTACCGCGGGGACATTCCACAGTTGGCCAGGCCTTTTCCTTGGCGTTGGGAGCATACGGTGGCGGCATGGTGATGAGCATGTCCCACAGGGTGTCCTTCATGGCGAGGATACTGTCAGTCGTGCAAGCAACCCAACCAGAGCCCGCCTCGTCCGCCAGGTCGTCATTGCTATCGACTTTCCGGCGCTTTGAGGCCTCAAAGTCTTCCATCAAGAAGGGGATGTCGTGGACTCCAATTGTGAAGAGCGGTCTCAGACGTTGAGAGGACGATGTCGGAGCCAATAAGTCGGCCACTGTCTGGGGAATATTTGATAGAACAGAAATATTGTACACTTGACCGGGTGTCAGTGGATAGGCTACAAGATAGATTCCGAGTCAACGTACCAAAGTTGCAAATCTCTCGTACCGGCGCATGGCACGATATTAATATGCGCCTCCTCAGCAGAGCTGCTCTGTGGATGGGAAATATGAGTGGCCCGAATGTGTCCAACAACGTCGTCAGGCTCCATGCTGGGTGGTATGGTGAAAGTCGATGCCCGGTTGGCAGCAGGGAAGCTCCATCTGATGCAGAGCGATTGCGGTTATGATTCGGCTTTTTCGGTTGAGCGGCTTGAGAGCTGAAACTGATTGAAGGGGACTCCATCGGCGGTCGTTCTTGTTCAGCCCCTTCCTTGGCCTTGTTGTTCTCCCAATAGTCATCAAGAAGAGTAGTGTTTTTGCGATCTTGGGCCAATTTTCTGAGATATGGTCAGCAACAATGTTCCTGTCCTGCTCCAACAAGTGAAAACTTACGATGCAATGTCCTTTAATCCTTCAGCATGCCTCCAGGCGCGGCCCAGGCGGCCGTAACTGAGGGGCACCAAGACGCCGACAGCAATCATGCGCGCATGTCGCGCCTCCTCCTCATCGCATGGAGTGTTGATGAAAGCGCTGAGACCCGCATGCTCTCCTTCGTGCACAAAGTATATCAAGTCGTCGGGGACAGTATGCAGGCCGGATGGCAAGCTCTTATACTCGACGAGGCCCTCGAGTTCGATTCCGGTAGCGGATTGTTTCCAAACAATGGTATAGCCAGCTTTCACGTCAAAGTCGATGAGGAAAAGGGCGGATATGGGAGGAAGCTCGGGTTGCGCATTGCCCGCCGGCAAGCGAACTGAGAGAGAGGGTGGATCTCGGCGAGAGGGCATTGTCGGAATGGCAGCAGGCTCAAGGTCACTCTCTATGGCAGCAAGGAGATGCGCCAGTGACCGAGGCGCTGGTCGTTTCGGCACTGGCGGGAAAGCTTGTCGTATATGGTATTTCGGCAAACGACAGGCGACAGGCGGCAATATCAAAGATGGCTCCGCGGTTACGTGCGATATGCTTGACGAATGTCGTGCGATCAAGGTTGCGAACTCCTCGCCGTCGGGCGACAGGTACCGACGCGGAGCTCAGACAGACCCCAGGCGGACGTACCGGGTAGAGATGTTAGTCAGCCTTTCGGCCATGGTCTGTTATCGATAAGAACCCCTGCCACATGGACATGCACGGGTACCCTGGTCTGCCTTAGTATCTCGGACCAACGTCCACTCTACCTAAGGTAGCCATGCCCAAGATTGCCTTAGGTAATCCACGAAGGGCATTCGGCATCGAGAAATTTAGAATGTCTACTGTTGAAGTACCTCGAAAATGAAAGAAAGTCCAGAGAATGGCTGCGATTAGGAAGAGACACTCGACACTTTACGTTTTGCCCAAGCACTAGAGTAAGGCAGGCATGGAGTACGTACAGTAAATGGAGGCAGGGGGCTCCGAGACAGAAGCAGCGGGTTGAATCTGCATTTGAATCTGAGTCGCTGGGGAAGAGCGCTGGTCCTGGCTCTGACCACATGCTTTCTCGAGCAGCGCAAAGTGACCGCATTGAAGGAGGAGGAGGGGAACATTCTCTGCCCCACCTCCACATGCCTTTGGGATGTCAGGGAGACAGTCAACAGACTTACAAGTCTGGACAAGTTCAAGCACCTTGAGCTACCTTCCTTAAGGTAGGTACCTAAGGTAGGTTCCGGTAGACGCCTTTACGCAGTACACTTTACATGTGCCAGGCGCGCCAGTCACCCGTCTGAACTACTATTGTGATGTTCCCCAACTCTTTTAACCGCCGGTTCAGCATTCAAGCGGCCGCCTTACTTAAGCTAAGACATTCAAGGTACTAGCTGCGGTACAGTCTAGGTAGAGTAGGTACGGAGGTATTCATCTCAAAATCTTACGTCTGTCTCTATCCGCTGGTCCGCCGCCTGCCCTTTTCAACCAGCACATGGTGGACGTTGGACGGAACAATGACATGTGCTAGCGGCCTACCGACAGGTCTAGCGTCCATAACGGTCTGGTCCTGGACATGTCCCGTCCCCAACCGCCTACAAGCTTTGCGAGCCTAGCCATGAATACCTTGAGGTTGACGGTGGCTCAAATGGAGATGACCTATGCCTCTTCAGAGTCTTCACCTCATGGCAAAGCAAGGGACCATTTATGGTTTAAGGTAGTCGCTATCTAACAAGGCACAATTTCGGCGATTTGGACCAATCCACCTCAGCTATCGCCGGCTTTCCGAATCCCCAAGGTTCCCAACGACTTGAGCCTCTGGAAGCCAAAAAAGTCATCCCACCAAAAAATATTTGTCTGGGACACGAGCCGACAGGCAACCCCACACCTTTCCTTGTAGAGTATTTTGTGGGAGTAGCCATGCTGATGACCCCAGTCACGACCCATGACCACAGTCACCACACACTTCGGTTGATCAACGGTTGCCTTCCTCTCTCTCTCTCTCCCCCGCCAATCCAGCGAGCTTGAAGTGCGGTGTGCAGCGCAGCACCGTCCAATGCCACCAATATCCGTACAATTTACCGATCCGTCCTTGCCTGTACCATACGGAGACCTTCCCTCCCACCACTTGGCGCTTCCCGTTTCCACTTCTTGCAGTTCTGTGACCTGTCGCATGCTAACTCTTGACTTGGCTTTTGGTTCCTCTTGCTGGTCCGCACCCACCAATTCCGATTTCCCTTACATCGTCATTGCGAGTCGAGTCTCTTTCTCCGTTCAACTTCCTCCCGTCCATCCTTCTCTCTGAGACACACACCCATACGGACACCTTGTGCTCCTATCCTTCCCGCTGGAACATGTGTCTGCGGAAGCTGTAGCCTTGCCATCTCTTTTCTTCTCTCTCCATTTCTCTTCCCAGCGTCAAACTTGCCGCCTGTCATCGCTCCCTCCGAGACAGAAACATCCCATCGCTTTACCGCGCCCTTGCGACGATCCTCCGTTCCACGGCCTCAACCCCGCCTCCAAAAAAGGTCCCTCCTCAACACATCCCGCCGTTTTCGAGGCGCGCCCCCAAAGAAGCTTAACGCACGCCCAGTCCGATTTCCTCAATCTCTCTCTCGAGCTTCCGCGCGCCTGTCTCCTTTCACGCCCATCTGCCGCCGTTCCTAATCAGCCACGCGCACCCACCACCGCCAGCAGCCATGTCGGCTTTCCTGGGCTACATATACTCCTTCTTCAAGGGTTATGCCGCCCTCGTCGTCGCCCTCTACATGCTGTCCTACGTCGTCCCCAAGGCCGCCTTTGGCGCTCGTGTCCTCGCTTCCTACATCTCGCTCGCCGTAGCAGCCGGCTGGGGTGTCTTTGCCTCCATCTTCCTGAAGCTCATCGGCGAGCAGGGCATTGCGCAATGGATGACCGGCCGGTTCTTGTACTACATCATGGCCGTCACCACGGGCGTTACCTTTGAGGTTATCGATCCCAACCACATTCTCGACAACACTCGCCCTGCCGTCTTTGTTGGCAACCACCAGACCGAACTCGACGTCTTGATGCTAGGCACTATGTTCCCCAAGTACTGCAGCGTCACTGCCAAAGCCTCGCTCAAGAAGACGCCCATCCTCGGCTGGTTCATGACCTTGAGCGGCTCCATCTTCATCGATCGCAAGAACACAAAGGATGCCAAAGATGCCATGGCCGGCGCTGCTGAGCAGATTCGCAAGAGGAATCAGAGCGTGTACATGTTCCCCGAGGGCACCCGTAGCTACGCCAAAGACCCTGTACTGCTGCCCTTCAAGAAGGGCGCCTTCCACCTGGCCGTTCAGGCCGGTGTGCCCATTGTGCCCTGCGTTGTCGCCAACTACAGCCACGTCCTTTACCTCAAGGGTCTCATCTTCAACTCTGGAAAGATCCCCGTCAAGGGTAAGTACTCGGCTGCCCATGTGTGCCCCTCCCCAGCGCCGAATACATGCTAACATCAGCTCGCGCAGTCTTGGACCCTATCCCCACTACTGGCCTGACCGCTGCCGACGTCGACGAGCTCACCCGCAAGACCCGAGACCTGATGTTGGAGGAGCTCGTCAGCCTGACCGAAAAGGCCCAGGGCAGGCCCATGAAGGTCACCCACGACGTCCCTTCTGCGAAGACGACCGGAACCGACGCCACGGATACCATCTCGGCCCTGTAAACGCCCGAGGCTTTGAAAAGGTCAAGATCCTCGGTTCCAAAAGACACAATGTTGGAAACCATGCCGGATCGAGGGCGGGCATCTCCAGATTAAACATATACAACTCGTACAAGAGACAAGACGGGTCAGATGGCAACATCTCCATCACAAGAGGCTTCTAAACAGCCAAGTTAACATGGATACGGGTAGGGTAGTTAGATTCAGGTGGGTGGGGGAGCACGTCTTGATACCCTATAGACCGAAAGTACTTGCATTTCTCTCCTTGCTCGATTGGCCTTCCACCGGGCCATCACGGGTGTTTGGGAATCTAGACGTTCGGCATGACATGTAGATGAGATACGGCGTGCAGGCAGCATCTTGTTGAAAAAAATGATATTTTACGTTTAAACTTATGATGATGTCTCGCGGGCGGGCAACCTGAAGGGCTGTAGTTGTAGTCCGCGAGATTATGCCCTCCCCTAAGTGCCTCTAGGTGCCTCTAAGTGATAGTAGAGCTATGATGATGGTCTATCTCACGGTCATCAGCAAATTCAAGGTTGTAAGCGATCTCTATAAGAACCAAAAAGAGGATGTGATTTCCGTTAGGATCAGGATCTACCATCAACGCCCAAGCTATGCTACACTTTCTAACACTTTCTAACACTCCCCCCCTCCCCCCTCGAGGTCTTCCAATAGGGAAGGAGCCTCTCTTTTAAACTAATATGTAAACATCACCAGATTCTCACTCTTGCCCATGCCTTGCTCCCTCTCTATTCGATGCTGTTCCAGTCTAGTTCACCAGAACACCCCCCACTCACCGACCCCCAATCCCCTAATTCATCTTTCCCTCCCCCCTATACTCCTCGCCCTCGCCCTCGCCCTCCTCCTCCTCATACTCTGCATATTCCTCCTCCTCCTCATCATCAATAACAGCCTGCTCATTATCATCCTCATTCTCCAGCAACGTCTCCCCCTCAGCGTCGGTAGTCTCATCCTCGAGATCCGTATTCCCCGAAATAAGCAGACTCCGCAAGTCATCCTCGCTGAGAATCGTCTCGATGCTGCCCCTCCGGATCCAAGGCCTCGTCTCCCTACGCCCTTGCTCAATCAGCCTCTCAATCTTGAGTCTATTCCCGACAAACTTCAGAATGGGATACCCCCGCTGCTGACCCTCGTGAATCATGCGCGCCAACCGCGGCGGGTCCGGGTCCGAAAGGATATGCACGAAATCAGAAGGCACAGTCTTGGGCCAGATGGTGATTGTGCCGCTGAACGTCTGCAAGAACAACTGCGACCAGTCCTGGCCCAGAGGTCGGGGCAGCAGCTCGGCGTGGCGGATGAACTTGAGCCATTTCGTCATGTCGAGCTTGAGGTAGTGCTCCACCGCCGACATGACGTACCCGCCGCGCCAGCCTTTGCCCTTGCGGTGCGTGACGGGGTGGCCCACGGAGCCGCGCGAGGAGAAGAAGAAGAGGTTGATGTGCGGGTTGACCTGGCTGACAATCGTAAAGTTGACGTTGAAGTGCAGGTTGAGGGCTTTGATGGGGATATCGGTCCGCAGACTGCCGTCCTTCCACTTGTGCCCGAACGAATAGGGCACCAGCGTGCCGTCGCGCTGCTTCATCATCAGCACGACAGGATTCAGAATGCCCGGGACGGCGGCGGACGCCAGTACGGCGGACCAGATGACGCAGTCCGGACTGGTGAGGTAGTTGCAGAGGATGGTGGGCGAGTGCGGGTCGGCGGGCACGCACGAGACGTTGAGGATGCGGCCGGTGCGCTCGTACGCCTCCCGGAAGGTCATGGACCCCCTCGTCCACCAGCTGCATTGCTTGGCCCAGTCGACCGAGTCGAAGCGGGCGCCCGTCCTCCACCACCGCGGGATCCAGGTCCAGAACGTCTCGCGGCAGGCGGTGATGCGGTGCGCGAGTGCGGGTACGAGGAGCTGCCTCAGCTCGTCGTCCGTCCGGGTGGCCACGAGGGCCGCGACCAGGGCGCCGCCGCTGGTGCCGGTGATGACGTCCGGGAGCAGGTCCGCTTCGAGGAGGGCCTTGATGACGCCAAAGTGGTAGTAGGCAAAGGACGCGCCGCCCGAGAGGCAGAGGGCCGTCCGTCCGTAGTTTGCGTGCATGCCCTTAAAGATGGAACGCTTCTCCTCCATGGACAGTTGCTTCGTGCTCAGAATGAACTTGATGCTCCTCTCGACTGGACACAGTCAGTCAGTCACCCAGCCAGCATCTTGAAAACACCATGGGCAGATACATACCTTCGTCGATAAAGTTCTGCACCAGGTTCTTGGTGCCATAATACGTCTGGCTATACAGCCTGGGATTCTCAACGCCCACAAAGTTACTCTTCACACACGCCGACAGCAGCGCATGAAGCTCCTCGACAGTAGGCTTCCCCGACGCCTTAGGATCCGCCTGCGCTCCCTCATCATCCGTCTCCCCATTCTCCGCCGCCTCAGCCTTTTGCCTACACTTGCGCATCTGGTCCCACACCCTCTTGACCGTCTTGGAGTCGTAGTACGCGAAGTCGTTCTCCTCCTTCCACCGCTGCCGGTCGAGGTAGCTGTCCAGCTCCTTGGCCGCGACGACCCAGTCGCGGTAGTTGTTCGTCCGGCGCATGCTCCGCCTCAGCCTCTCCCGCGTGCCGCGCCAGGTCACAAAGTGTTCGTACACCCAGATGTACAGCCGCGTGTACAGGTACGTGAGCGCGAGGCCCGCGAGCCAGGCGCCGACGAAGAAGAGCATCGGCCACTTGAGGAGCGCATAGAAAATACCCTCCCGCGTCTCGTCTTTCGTCCTGGTGCCCAGGAGCGCCTCCGCGGCCCCCTTGGCCCGGTTCCTCCTCCGGCGAGACCCCCTCTTTGATATCTTTTGGTTGACGGGCGCCCAGTCGTTCTGCGCCGTGATGAACATGTTGGACTGCGTCGCCGAGCCGTTGTTGTAAACGCCGCCGCCGCCGCCGCCATTGGTATAAGTGTGATTCAACATCCCCGGACCCGGGGCCGTGACGTCGCCGGCAGCCGCCGCCGCCGCCGCCGCGACGGCCGACGGATCCTCCCTGTCATCTTCGTACACAGACCCTCGCTTCGTGACGTCGAGCGAGCTCTGACTCCTGAGGCCGGGGGAGCGGAGAGACGTGGTTTCGTCGGGTGACTGCAAGGGGTCGGGGGCCTGGAGGGCCTGTATGAAGGCGGCGAGGTCGGCGTCGCTGAGGAATTTGGTGTCGAACTCGGGGAGGCCGTCGGTGCTGAAGTTTTCGGGCGGGAAGCCGTAAATGTCTGTGTTGCTGCCGCCGCCGCTCGGCGAGGAGCCAAACGAAACTCTAGGTTGGTGGTGCTCAGCCATGTCTGCGGGCTGCGTCGTCTGACGGGTCCAGGCGCATGATATGGCGACACACCAGGAGGGAGAGGAGTAGTTGTAAGGCAGTCAACGTGTGAAGCTACTCAGGGGAACGATGCGTGGGAGAGACACGATGCTGAATGCTGATGAGCCTGGAGGAAGGGATGAATTTGGTCTCCGAAATGAAGAAGAAGCTCCAGTGGCGGCAGGTGTGTAAGGCGAGGTACCTCGAGGTAGTATGTGAATGCGGCGTAGTACGTGTAGCGTGCTGTGGTTGGGTGAAGCGTTGCGTGAGAATGTAAGCATCGGATAAGGTAGAACGTGGCTAAGGTAATCTGCAGATGGACGGGTGATTTCGGTGCATTTGTTGGGGAGGGAAGTACTTGTAGAGATGCCTCGGGGTGGTGGTCTGGTCAGTCGCTCTCGGCCGGGGGAGACTACCACTTTCTGGCACCCAGTTCCCAGGTTGCTCTCGAGATGCGCAGACCTCCCTAGGGAATGCGCGCCCGTGATGCCACGGGTCGGATGACGTCGGCAGTAAGCTCGAATTGGATTTCGTTGGGGACCTCGGGGCGCCTGGCACCTTTGCTGTGGATGTACGAAGTACGAGGTACCTATCTTGAGGTAAGTCAGGGAGCACTGGGGACTGTTGGCCGCTCACTAATACCACCCAACCCACGTCGGCTACCTACTGAACCGTGAGATGTGGCAGGGGGCAACAACTTCCACTCCCTCAGGCCCCCCTCGGGCCCCCCTCCTGGTCACTTTTCTTCACTTTCTTCAGTGGATGTTGTACCTGAAATAAGGCACTCACCCACTCTGGCGGGATGCGGTGCAAGCAAGGCCACCTTAGTTCCCACCACCACCACCTGTTCGACTAAAACCAACATCTGGTTGTCTGTCTGCCTGCCGATACTACAACCATGATGTAGGTAGACGAAAAGTACAAGCATCGAGTTATTCTCTCCAAAAAAGGTGTTATCATGATGTAAGTCAAGATCGCCTCGGCACCTTGAGACAAAATCCCACAAGGCCGCCCGCCAACGAGCCCCTCAAGTTCCCATCCGGACCGCCCGTCTCACCGTCTCCGCCTCTCCGGAATCCCCTCGGGAAGAATGTCACCTCACCTCGCCGGTGGCCCCTCGACCAAAACGGCATACCTATGTCTTTGTCCCTGCATGGCTGGCAAGGCTGAGAGGGAACGCAGCAGTGGCTTTTCGATGAGAAGCATCTGACATAATATGACATGTGTTGACTTACCTAATGTACGGAGTACTCTACACCAGGGCCCAAAGATACTGAATCATCTAGACGTCAGCGTATGTAATACACAACAAATGGATACCTAGGGATATCAAAAATCTTGGAACTGCGCAATCGGCGCGGCTGCTGGTCTCGGGGAAAACAAACTACTTGTGGCTTGTGAAGATGCTAAAAAGAGCATCGCCACAACTCTCTTCTCCGCCGGCCTGACGTAAGGTATCATGTGTCTACCATCAAGCATCCCGCCGTTTCCCGCCGCCCCTAACGGAACGGAACCTTTACGACGTGGACACGGTGGCCTTGGTCACCGCCACCACATCATCACTACAAACAGCGTCCTAGGAAAATCCCTTGATACGCTCAGCACAACCATTTGATGCCTTTGCAGTGCCATACTCCTCCATGATCCAATCATCTGGATGTCAATGTTGTTGATGCAGCAGTAAATCTACGCAGAGCAGGCTAACGATTTGAAAGACGCAAAATAAACCAGATTCCGAATCCCTGGGCCCCAATGAAGAATTCTAGCCTAACAAGCGTACACAATTGCCTCGTCTCTGGCCTTAAAGCTGGATGCCTCGACCAACAGTACTGACTGACCGAGCAGAGCCATCTGGACCGCCAGACCGAGGACTTTTTCCCTTCCTCCGTGTGTGTGGACCGATGCAAACATGCCCGATAGCAGCAGTGTCAGCCCATTACGCAGCTCTTTCTAAACCGTTTGTTCCCCCTAGGATATCAGATTTCGCAAGACGCCAAAGAAGGGGGGAGCCCTTGTTCTGTTGAACACCCCCCCTCGAAGCACTTGACCGGAGCTTTCGTAGACGTGGCACCCATGATTTCGTTCCCGCGTAGACGTTCCCTATTGCCATTCTTGCCATATCGTCCATGTACTTGCTCCGCTCCCGCCGTAGACACCTCCCGCAAGCTCCTTCCAGAGCTGTCGGTTCGGTGTTTAGACGTACTGCGAGAGCCACCGGATACCGTCACCGTATCCTGTTCTCAAAGTTAGCCAAACTGCTCTGCACCCTTATCTGCCATGTTTCCGGGGAAAGCAAAGGAACGCACCTTGTCTGAGGACAACGGAGCACATGAAGACCTCGATAGGTCGGATTCCCTCCAGAGGCACCTTGCCCTTGCCGGTGGTCTGATACATGCCGAGCTGGTGACGGAGCTCCTCCTCCGAGATGGCGTCGGGGTGGTCAATCTTGTTGCCGAGGATGACAAAGGGCACCTTGGCCAGCTCCTCCATGGACAAGAGGGCGTCGAGCTCGGCCTTGGCCTCGGGGAACCGTTCGTGGTCCTTGGCGTCGACGAGGAAGACGATGCCGTTGACTTCGGGGAAGTAGTCCTTCCACAGGCGGCGGGCCTGCTGGTGACCGCCGAGATCGAAGGTGGTGAAGCGCACGTTGCCGATGGCGAGCTCCTCGGAAGCTAAAGGCCGGTTAGCTTTCTGGACACGTGCGCAGAGCAGAGACCCCCCATATCACTGGGCTCTTTTTGCCGCGGAAGAGATATACTCACTGGGGTGAAGAGTAGGCTGGAGGATAGCGACACGGTCGTTCTGATCACCTTGTTAGCAGTCGTTCATACCATCCATATCGTAGCCCAAGACGATCCCATATCGGCGCATCCGACCTCCAGTAGGCTCGTGGTATCTATCGATACGGGTAAAGCTGGCGGGTGTTGGGGCGATCATACCTTCAGCATGTGCAGGAGGGTGGTCTTTCCGGCATTGTCGAGGCCAAGGAAAAGAAGCTTGGCATGCTTGTTGAGCAAGCCGAGGCTTGAGAGGACGTCGTAGACTAGAGAAGAGAGAGAATACCAGTCAGTCTGTCATGGTCCAACCAGGGATGGATGATGGGCCACACAAGCTACGGCGAAGGCGGCGCGCAGAAGATCAACCCCAGGTGGTGGAGGGGCATCAAGCAGAGGTAGGAGATGAGGGAAAAGGCAAGATACATACACCAGTTAATAATCCACATCTTGACGATGAAGGAGCGAGATTATTGTCTGTATTGTGAGGGTGGTTCGTGGATGACGGTGGAGTCGGTAGGTTGAGGTCGGGGAGGTTTCGATGTTCGGGCTTTTGCTCCCAGGAGACAAGGCGGCGGCGGGCGTGTACGAATGGCGAGGTACCAAGGTCTGGACTGGGCGGGACAGGACTGGCTGAGCTGGGGGCCACCTTACACAGTACTACGTAGGCTTGGTGGGCTACCAGGAGAGATGGGAGCTGAGTCGGAGAGTCGGGAAGACAGCAAGACAGCAAGTGAGTGAGAGGTGGTACGTGCTGGCTGTGCTGGCTGGCGCATTTGCTGTTGCGAATTGCAGTGTGTTGAGGTGGGTGTGCCTTAAATCTCGGGCTGCCACGTATCGGAGATGCTCCACAGATGCACCGAGTGCTGTCAACTGCGGTCTGGGAACCGGGAACCTGCAAAGAACAACGGAAAGACGCAAAATGCAAAAAAAAAAAAAAAAAAAAAAAAAGAGTCTGGGAGTGCGTCAGAGCGAAACGAAACTCTTTGCCATCTCCTTTAGGAAAGGCTTCACTACTTCACTGAAATGAAAGCCCGAACAGCTGTGTCAGGTGAATAAAGTCAGGCCCAAATTGCCTTAAACGCTTGAGTCCTGGGGCCTTTCGTGTGAACAAACACCTAGGTAGTCAGGTTAAATGAGAAAGGAACCTTTGCGAGTGCTTAACATGATGAATTACGCCTTCTGACTGAGCCCACAACGCTTTCCCTGGGTTGCATACTGTTTCACTGCATATCCTCGATAAGTTAAAAGGTCACATGGCAGAGGAACAGAGTATTGGAGGTCTGCGATATCTCGCAGGAATGCAGTTGTTGATCAGGCTACCTAATGCTATGTGTTTGCTCGACAACCATACAAGCCTTCATACACGCTATTCCAGGGGGTATTCGTGCTCCAAGTCCAGATGCCGCTGGGCTCCCAAAATGAGGAAGAAAAGAAAATGAAGCGAAAGTCCATGTAGGCACAGAGCCCTCGTCCATCGAGGACGCTCCGGTATAAAAATGTGATATGTACAATCCAAGAAAGTAAAGGACGTGGAAAATAGTCTCATATATGTCATGATGTCCACCATGCAATGCACCATCCGATGCTAAACGCCGTGCGAAACAATTCTTGTGGTCTCGCTGTAAATGCAAATCAAAAACTCCGCCCAATGTAGTTGTAGGCACCTCTCTAAACAGAGAGGACGTAGTTGCCCTGGTCGATCTTGCCGGCCATGAGCAAGCCCAATTCCCTCATGCGCTCACAGCCGAGGCCGCGCTGAGGCTTGCGCTCGGGGACTTGTCCCTTACGAGCGCGGTTGCAGTACTTTTGGTAAAACTTTTCCTTGCGACGCTGTCGCTTGCGCTCCAAGCCCTTAACGATGTCGATGGCGCCGCGGATATGCAGATCGTTGGCAGGAGCCTTGGAGCGACGCCCCTTGGCCATGTGGGGGAACATGGAAGGAGGACGAGGAAGAGACTTGGTAACGGTGAGACCAGGGCGAGATGCCAAGGTCTTGAAAGTAATAGCGCCGTGTCCATTGCGAGGAGAGGCGGGAGGAGACTTCAGCATCTGAGGAGCCGGGGATCTCAGGCGACGGGGGGAAGGACCGTCAAAGAGGCGGCGAGGGGAGCGGCCACGGTTCTTGGGAGCAGGAGAGGCACGACGCTTGACGGGCGGGGGAGAGTGGAAGCGCTTGGGAGGAGTGTGCTCCGCTTTCTTCTGGCGACGGCTTCGGTCGTTCTTGTGGTGCAGATCCTCCATCTTGCCGTGGAAGAACATCTCGTCATCACTGCTGTGGTGGACGGGGTTGTAGATTTCTTCCTCACCCTCGTCCTCTGGGTCCGAAGCAGGAAAGCTGGGGTCGATGTCCTGGGGAATCAACTGCAGCTTCTCGCGTCTGCGAGCGGCCAAGCAAGACATGTAAGCATCTTCCATGGGACGGTCCTCATCGAGAGTACCGCAGACGAAGTCAGTGCTGTCGGGAAGCTCAGGTGTGCCAGGGCGGATCTTGATGCGCTGAGCCCGGCCACGTCGGGCGCGGAGGCTGCTGTGAGAAGCAATGGACGAATCTGAAAGCTGCTCAGGCAGAGAGGGTCTGCGGGCGATGGGAGTGCTGTCGATGTTCTGAATGGTTGAGCGGCCGGGAGTCCACAAGCGGAGATCATCGTCTTCCTCTTCCTCCTCGGAATCGGCGAATCCGGTTTCCTCGTCCGTCTTGTAGCCATCGGAATTGTCATCCTCATCAGAAGCGTCGTCCTCATCTTCGTCCTCATCATCTTCATCCTCCTCCTCGTCGTCCTCGCAGTCATCTTCATCGTCGTCGGCGTCTTCAAGGTTGTCGAGGTCCTCATCATCGTCAATGGCGGTAGCCAAGTCCTCCTCCTCCTGCTCGGCCTCCTCTTCCGCCTCAGTAGCAAGCTTACGAATGGCGTTCTCCTTCTTCAGAGTGTCGTCAATGGTAATGCGACGTCCCTGGGATGAAAAGGCCTGACGGATCCAGTCGTCCTCGCGGGGAATGTCGCTGGCAAACTCGTGGAATTGAGACGACTCATTGTTCAAGTCGGAGGGGTTGGCGGTGATGTACTTCTTGGTGGTAGGAGACTTGACAGAGACGTCAACCTGGGGAGGAGCGAGGGTGGGTCTGGGAGACCTCGAACGGGTCTTGCGAGCTGTCGCCGGCGCAGGTGCTTCAAGTCTGGCGGCTGCCATCTCCAATCGCTGGGGAGGCGTGTTTTGCGTGGAAGCAGGACGCTGAGGGACGGGGCAGGCGAACTTGATGCAAGATCTTCGCTGAGGCTCCTGGGCAGAAGGTGCCTTGACCATGGGCTGGCTGCGGATAGGCTCAATGGGCTTGCTGGGCTTCGCCGCGCAGGCGAACTGGATGCAACGCTTCTTTGGCGCCTCCTTGGCAGGCTCATCGTGGATGTTCAGAAGACGCATCTCGGGAAGAGGCGGGCTAGGAGTGTTGGCGCGGGACGGGCTGGTCAAGCCAGTATCGCTCGTCAAGTCGGCAGTGGAGGCCAAGCTGATGTTGCTGGCCATGGAGCGACGACGAGCAAAGAAGGACATACCCGGGCGGGCCTCGGGGTCCTCATCTTCGGAAGGGCTGTGGAGCGCCTTGGTCAAGAGAGAGGCGTTGTGGTCGAGGGTAGTGCGTCTGATAGGGTTCCGCTTGAACATACTGGTGATGGGAGAAATGGGGAGTTGCGTTTCCGGTGGCTCATCGACGTCGGCGGACTCGTCTTCTACCATGGAGGGCATATTTGCGCAATGTGTTGACCAGGCCAGGACGTTTGACGTCGCAGCGTCGTGTTGTGTTGTTCGGTGCGTCATGGTGGAGAGGTGTGATGTTGGTCGAGGTTGGGTGCAGGGGGTGATTTCGGGCTCTCGGCTCGAGGTGTGGCGAATGGTTGATGATTCCAGGCCAAGTCGTTCAACGATGCTTCTAGCAGGCGCAACCGGTCGAAGATCGACTTCGTAAGAGCTGTTGGTAGTAGTAACAGCTGTAGTAGTAATGGCGAGATTGCTTGCGAGAAGCTTCTCCGAGTGATGGTGGTAGTTGGTGTTGTTTTGTTGTATGGATAGGTTGATGAGAGGGGGTGCCCTCAAGAGGACGTGCAGCTGTAGATCGTCTCGAAAGACAAGTGCTGCAGATCAAGTCGTGTCCCTAGGGACCGTTGTGCTATAAGAACAGAACTGACATCTCGAGGAAAACAGTTGATGTGTGTAGTAGTAGTAGTTGCCGGGGCAGATGAGGGAGATTATAGGATGATCGGGCGTTGCCTCAATGTGAGGCGCGGTAGTGCGATGATTCAGGGTCCTTGGGGGTACGAGAATAACTAAATCGGCGTGTGCGCAGATCCCAGATGAGAAGGGCGAGCGTGAGTGTGGCCGTGGACGGGTGGGCGTGGGCACAAGGATTGGTGTGTGCTGGGCGAGCAGATGACGTCGGGCCTAGCGTGGCGCAGGGAAATGGCGAAAACAGACGGAAAGGATGGTAGACTCGTAGAGTATCCGTACCGTACGTGTGAGTGATGTGAGGGAAGGGAGAGAGAGAGGAAGGATAACGGGCGAGAGGGCGCTGGGATAGATGGTCGGACACCGAGGAACTTTAACAGGTTCCGGGAGTATTCTTGGCAGTTGGAGGACCAAGGTGGGATGAAATTCAGGATTTTCAGAGGCTGAGGGCTCGAGCGCTCTCGTCTCCTTTGCCGATGTGTGCGTCTGCTCCGTACGGTGGGCAGTACGGTAGAAAGGTACGGGTACCCAGTGTGGATACGTGGTCGAGTATTGAGCTGGGGGAGACCTGACTTGTTGCTGCTGGGACGGATTCTGGGAAGACCTGGGAGGAAAGGCGACCAAATAGGTGGCGACGGGTAGAGGCCGTGACTAGGGGAGGTCAGTTGGCCAGTTTTCTTTGGTCAAGGGCAGGCAAATCCCTTTACCGCCTTGTTGGTGCTGCCGTTGCCGCGGGAGGTGTAGACGGGTGTGGGTGTGGAGCGTGGAATATGGTGCGGGCCCTGAGAGGTGTGTATGTAGGTGGTAGGGTAGGTATTTTGTCCGTGGTGCTGGTGTGTGTGTGCCTGTGTGGTGTGGTGTGGATGCTTCTCGTTTGCTAGAAGACCCGAAAGAAGAGTTGCGGTATTACAGCTCCAGTCAGCTCAGCGCGCGACGAGGAGGTATCGGACAGCGGGAGCTTTTCGTGGAAGCAGGAGGTCGGGAGAAGCGTCTGAGTGAGAGGGGAAGAAGTGGGCGCAAGGTGGCTGATTGATTGATGGACTGATGGATGATTGAGAGACCCTCCTAGAGAAAGGGAGACAGGGCGAAGAGGAGAAGAGGATATCCGTAAGTGGGCGCGCGCAGTACGCAGCATGCAGCTCAGTATGCGGTAAGAGTGGGTGGGTTGTTGACTGGGTGCGTGGGATTATGGATATCCGTCTGGCCAGGAGAGACTCGCGGGCGTTTGGTCGCGGTGATTCTCTTGGTAGTCGTTTGTGGTAGAATTGCTCGTCAATGCGTATCCGTACTCTGGCCGCGTCGTCCTGGCTGCTTTGGATTGGAGGAGAGAGGGAGAGACGGTTGTGTGTGTGGTGGTTTTCGGGGTCAGGTGGGCGAAAGGGCCGGGGTGATGGATGGCCAAGAGACTGAGAGAAACAATGGCAGGCCGCAGGTTGCAGAATAAGGTGCAATTGGCGTGTGTGGTCTAAGGTGGTTTTTCGGGGTCTTTGTGTGCGTATGTGGTGTGCGGTGTATGGTGTGCGTGTTGTTTCTGCAATCTGCAATGGGAATACTCCGTGGACAGGGAAGACGACGGGTAGCTTCCTGCGAAAAGGGTATTATCCGTAGGCAGGGAGGACAAGACGCGGGGTGGATGCCAGATGGTGTGTATGTGAGGCAGTGGCAGCGGCAAGCAAAAAGAAACCCCAAGCAGCGGATGAAGCGCAAAGAGGGAAAACCACCAAAAAAAGGGGATGATAAGATTTGGGATGTTGGACTTGGCGAGATCAAAGTACGCAGTAAAGTGTTTGAAGATCTTGGCGGACAGGCAGGAGCCAAGAAAGAGTGAGGCGCTGCTGCAGTGCTGCAGGCTCGCGGACTGCAAGACTGCAAGTGCGGTGCTGATTCACTCTTTCTGCCTTTTTTGCTATTCCTTGGCAAAAAGGCAGCAATTGGCAGCTGATAGATAGCCTGATGAACCTGATGAAGACAACAAATTCACTGCAGATGCAAGTTCAACTCCAAGGTAGCCGGTGCATATGGTAATAGGGTTTTATTGCGATGCGTCTTTTTAATTCCCTCGGCACAAATCTCGCGGCCCTCATTTTTCACGTTTGAAATACCTGCATAGTACGGTATGCTCCGTACACACTCCAAAAAGAGTGAGCTTCGTGTTGGGTATTTTGGTAATTTTGACAATTGTTTTTCCCCCCCCAAGTGTCCAACCTCCAGAGTCCAGACATGGTTTGGTGCGGCCCCATTGCATTCTCTGGTCAACGCCCCCGGGTATGAATGAATGCTCAATGGTCCCAACTCTTTTTTTTTTGTCTCTCTAAATTTTTATTCCGCAGCCTAGAAATTTTTCAATGGCGCTCGGTCCGGTCTCCCCTTGAAAAATTTCCTTCGCCTAGGTGTTTTCCGTGGAGATTCCGCCCTTCTTCGAGAATTTTTATTTATTTTCTTTGATCCCGTATGTCTCCGGGGGCCCGGGGGTGGCACGGATTGGGGAAAAAAGGAAACTCAGTGTCAAGTTCAACTTGTCAATGGGCGATGTGGACCCCCAAAAAGAACACCGCTAGTCCGGGGACAGGCCTGTCGTTCAGGGCTCGCAGGGGCCTCTCCATTTTCTCATATCCACTGGACCGTCGGAATGAAAGAAAGGGCCAGCATCATCATCAATACCAGCGGGAGATGGAATGATGGATCGGGGTAGCGGGCGCCACACAGTGTCCAGCAACAGTATCTTTGGTCTTGAACCTCTCCAAAGCGGTGATTCGGAGTGGAAACGACTTTCTCAACCTGCGCCGGCGTTGCGGGAATCTGCGGCACTTTTCTCGCCTTGCCTCGGGTACCGCGCCAAGCAAGTTCAAGCTTCGCGCCGAAAACGGAGCTAGCCGAGTGGGGCCCGGAGACCTCAGACGAAAGGAATTCCACACTGTCAGACTGTACCCTCCCATCATCTTATTGGTCAGAAATTCTGCGACGATTAACCGTCAAACACCCGATTGCCCCCATCCGTCCACCCATGCATGGTACGTACGTGAACGTACCGATTCGCAGTTATGGATACTCCGTTGCACGAATACGTACCTCATTCAACATCCCCCCAGCCCTGACGGAACTCCCTGAGTCCTGGCTTCTCAACCCACGCCGAGCACCCTGCCCCTGTCCTCCCATCGACCTTCAATCGACAATCACGACGAAAATGGCATGGCTGTGGTCCTTGTCGGCCCTCGCCCGCTGGCCAGTGCTCTCTCGAGCCTCTCCACCGCTGGTGGGTGACCATTGCTGGCCCTCCCAGTGGCTGCATCTGTCTCGTCAAAACATCCACACTTTGCTCAAATCACTCTGCTAACCGCTTTTTCAAGGCAAATACGCATAGAGGAGCACTTGCGAAATAGTCTACTCCGTAAGAATCAAAGCTGGCATCGGCAAGGGCCAAGGAAGGGAATGCAACTAAGCTAGCAGCCACGCCGGCCTCCCCTGCTAGGGCCGAAGAGGAAGAGGAAGGGAAAGGAAGAAACGGATCCCGTGCGCCATCTCGAAATCTCGCATCTGCAATTCCCTAATTGCTCAAAGCCCGCTGGCCGCTGCCCTCTGCAAAGTACAGAACACACTACCGTCTGACCAACCATCATCCTACCCACCCTCCCTGGCCTTGTCTCATTTCATCAAAAAGTGACTTGCGTCTGCCATATCTTGTTCGTATGACACGCAGGTCACCGCTGGTTCACCTGGGTCTAAGTCTCGGGAGCTAACTCTTTCTCTCCAGTCATCTTCTCAAGTTTCTTTCCGGGCCCCAAACGTCTACTACGGTACACCGTCAAATCACCGACTCACTACTCCGCACAGTCACGGTCATCATCCGTGATCCGTCCACTCAGAGCAGAGCAGCTTTTCGAATGTCAGTCTTCAGTCTCTCCAGCGAGAGTCTCAGCGTCTTTCTCTCCCAACTAGTCAACCCCCACACCACACCCCCTCGGGCTTTTCCTTGACACCCATACGAATAGAGCCGCCTGTGTTGCAGATGCAGCAGCAGCTGTCTTGTCTTGTCGGTGTCCTCGTGAGGCAGCCGTCGATTTTCCTTGGCCCATTTTCCACGAGTCTCATTCCATTCCTGTGTCGAGAATCCCACGCTCCAACTCGTCAATCTCCAGCTCATACTTTCACCTTGACACATTCTCTGCCCAGCCTTCATTCATTATGCCCTGACCTACCCTGCCCTGTGGCCAGTCAAGTGACTCCAGTCTCCAGGCCCCCCAAAAGCGCCCCAAACAAACTCGTCTGTCGTTTGTTTCCATCAAGTCTCTCGCTTGGCTCCGTTCTGTTCTATTCACGGAATGCCGTTGTGTCAATAATATTATTGCCCCGTTCTTACCGAGGAAGAATACCATCAACAACATGCAACCCCAAACGCAGTGCCTTGACTCGACGTCCCTTCTCTTTTCCCCCCCCCCCCCGTATGCCCGCAGGAGCCACTCATTGGTTTTGCGTAGAAGCAGTCCATCAAAATGAGACATTTTCCTCCTTTCCCCAGCGCTCAGTCCGACTGCAAAGACTAGCCATCCTCGTCTTTGACCTTCAGGTACACCCGCTACCCGCAAGTTGTAACCTGCACCCTCTTCGCTTACACTGCGTTTTCCTGCCTCCTCTTGAGCACTTTCAATGTACAGAGGGATATCCCTCCAAAGGAACACCAAAAGAACGCACTTGCACTATTTGCTTCCTCGTTCGCTCCATGTCACGTACAGGCAACCCGCCGCAAACATCAGACGGAATGGGGCCTTGGTGCTGGGGACAGGACCGTTAGAGCCGTCTCCGATGGCAATGTAGCTCAGGCAGCTCAGCCCTTTAGATCTCCATGCAGCCAATACGCGCTGCCAATGGCATTTACCAGCCATGGAGACGAGAGACCAAAAATACGGCGGCGGCGCCCGTTGTTGTCGTTGCGCACCATTTAGAGTGAACCCTTGGTGCCGGCCGCGCCCATCAACACCAAGAAACTGGAGCCATTGCTATAGTTGGTCGCTTCATCTTTCCCAAACCTTCGAAACAGAACAAATCTCCATCGACGCTTTTAATAGCGCTCTTTTGGTTTACATTTGTCCTTTTCCGGTTTTCTCGCACTGGGCAATGGCGGTGCAAGTTGGTTTCCCTTTCATCGTTTGATGGTGGACATGCAAGGCGCTGCTAGCTGCTTCGTCCGACAGTCGGCGGGCTGTGCTTCCACATGCAAATCCTTAGCTTGTGTCGTTTTCTCTTGAGGAAGGTTGACCAATCTTGAGAAGAGGAGAAGAGACTCCTTCACTTCCACGAGAGTGGCTACTCCTCCTGTAAGCCCACCGCCCATCATCAGAAAACAAGCTTCGATTCGACAGCCTCTATCCCGGACCATTCCTCTTCCTGACTCGCCCGGCGCATCGCTGGTTGCCAAGTCTCGGGTCACTGGAGGCGCCGCCATCAACCGCCCAGGGAAACTTGTGACATTGATTATATCATAAGCCGAGCGTCCGCTGAGCTCTCCCTGCCTGCAGCTGTTTACGTCGAAATGCAGCTGTACCTTGCCGGTGAGCCGCTGGCATGCAGGATCTCAATGCGAGAGATATCCCGTGGTCATGCGTTCCATCTTTTGTTCAATGATGCAAGCTCAGACTCAAGCTCAAGCTCAAGCTCAACTACTCAGCCTTGGAGTATTGGCATGCAGCATGACGGCATCCAATACTCTGCGACTGCTTATTCTTCGTGCTGCGACTCCTTGGCATCGCAAGGTGCACAGCAAAGAGGTGGCCCGGCGAAGAGGAAGTGAAGGTGAAAGAGTCCAATGCGGAAACTTGCAGATGCGGCCTCTTGAGTGGATGCCCCAGACCTGCGCGGGCATCGCGAGAATGGCCCGTCCGCGCGACCCTCGTTTCCGCCCTAGACCGATTACGGCCTCTTAGCATGTCTGCATGTGTTTGAGACTTCGGGAGGCAGCACAGAGATATTTGGGTGAGAGAGGATCTTGAGGAGGTAAGAGGGCGAAGGAAGAGATCTGGCACTCGGACACCACTGCCAAGAGATCCAACGGTCTCCGAGTTGACCTCTTTGGTCCTCGCGCGACAAGACTTCATACAACGGGGCCCCGACTCCCTCTCCCAAAGCAACAAAGAAGAGAAGAGCATTTCATTTTCATACAGCAAAGTGAGGCATCGACTTCTTGGCATTGGAACCCGACTATAACATGAAGAGAGGCGTTCATTCGTTATCGAGAGATGTCGAAAACGAATAAGTTTCGATTTTCCAGCGGACCTCCCGGGATGCCGTCTTGGTCTTTTGGGCCGAGCGGACTCGCGGACTCTGGAGATTCTCTCTGTCTCCCAGCTCTGTTCTTGAATCTTTCCCCAATGCCGAGCCGGCCGTGATGTTGATCAACCCCCCATGTTTTTTCCCGCCCTCCTCTCGGTGCTCCCCACGCTTTCATCTACGCTCGCCGAGCTTTAAGGTGGGCTCTTTCAATGTGGGGAGAGTATGCCAGCGGGCGCTCGACAAGCGCGAGCAGAAAAGCAAGATTTATCGCTAGTAAGGATTGCGAACACAGAGTACACTACTGAAGGACGAGGAGGAGCGGTGATTACATGGCATTTACGGCACCTCCTCTCATTTCGTGCTTGGCTGGGAACGGCCTTGTTTGCTTGCTGCCCCTCTCTCCTCCATCCTCCGAGGTGGGGGGGACAACCTTCGGAGGACTTGTCAGTGGGCAATCGTCATGCCGATGCCATTCATCATCAGGGCTTCATTAAGTTGGTTAGAACTACAAGTCTACACTTGTAGGTGAGCTTTCCTGAACGGTGAACCCCAAACTCTGGTCATGGCTAGCACGGCGGCGGCGCGGGAGATTTCGTCACTGCATGTGCTTAGGATGTTGACGACAGCACGATGGACGCACTTGTGTCGGGCTTCCCTGGCGTGTCCGTGGTCATGGTAAGGTAAGAACCCCGGCCACGAAAGCGTGGGATGTCAAATGTGAGGTGTTTAACGGAGTAGTTCTCCTCAACTCAGGCCGCATGCGCGTGAGTTGTCGTGACCCCCTTTTTTCCAGTATCCCCTTCTTTCCAAGTGGCTTCCTCTGACAGGTTCAATCAACGAGCCTGCAGGCTCGCAAAGGGCCATTAGAGATTCGAAGACGCAGTAGACAGGCAGAAAACCCCCGCGTCGAATCCCTGATCTGCTTCCGTCCCCTGTTAGATTCCTGTCGGAAGGTCGGTCGAGTTATTCGAAAGAAATACCCCGCATTCTGGGACGAGCGAGGGGGAGGAGTGATTGCGACGCCGCACAACTGTCCCATCTCCAAACGTTGACTTTTCTTCACGCGGTAGCGGCGCGTAGCGTTGGAAATTCGTCTCCCGCCCCCATCCCCCTCCACTGCTCTCGCTCGAATCCAAGTGGTCAGCAAGGTGGCATGCAGAGTGCATACATATGAACAAGGTCGCCAGGGGACAAGAAGAGACACGCAAGACGAGAGATCGACAGGTTCTCGAATCGCGGGGCCAATCAGTCACAAAGTCCCCCTCCTCCTGCCGTCGTTGATCGATCGATTGGGGGATTCAATGATTCTGCCACTTCTGCTAAGCTTATGCACTCGTGTCGTCAAGCTCACTGCTTGACTGCTTCTCCCGCGGGGGCAAGGCAGCAGGCTAGCAAAGCAAAGAAGGCACGAAGGGTAGTACGGAATGTTAGCATGGTGCCATTTCATTAGAGTTGCAGTGTAAGCTTCTACAGTAGGAACTACCGGCACTCTGTTTCTCTGCTTTACTCTCGTCTGCTAGTGCAGTATTCCATCAACGTTCCAAGGTTTTGGGTGTGTGTTCTTCCCTTCCTCGGTGTCATCAAACTACTTTTGCTAGTGCGAGGTAACCGCACCTGGGGAACACATAGCTTTTGGTGTGTGAAGAGCTTCCTTGACACATGAAAATGTGACAAGAGCTCTTTGAAGCTCGCCCTTGCCCCGTGGGCGGTCAGAGTTCGGAGGGGGGGGGGGGGTTGCAAGCGCCACGCGACGATTTGCGACGATCACCCAACTCTCGGTGCGTGGGAAACCCAAATCCTTGGCAAAGGTTGAAGCCAACCATCTTCAAAAGGAGCTACGCTACTGGACATCTTCAGAACAGGAAGAGCGGTGATTTCCCCCTCCATCTGCTTCCTCCCCCCCCTTCTGCGACAAAACCAAACGCACCAAAGGAGAAAGCTCCGACATACTGGAGACGTGAAGAAGATGGAAGGTCTGCCGGACTAGCGGTAGCGGTTCTCCCCCTTCTAGTATGCGCTTCACCACACCACACACCCTCCTTCTTGCTCCTTCACCGCCGGAATGACTGGATTGAACTGGTGGTGGAGAAGGGGCTGTTCTCGGGAGACCGCATTGGGAAACTCCAGACCTACTACTCCTAGACTTGATACCCCTCTATGGTGGTGGTGGTGGTTATTTGGCAGCCTGGGGAAGGATGAAGGAGTAGGGGCTGAAGCTGGGCCTAAATTCCACACTACTCCTCTCACCATGAGCCAGCCACATTTTCATCTGACAGCGCCGGTCACCGCTCCGACGAGATTTGTTGTTGTGTATTTTGCTTACGAGCTTAGCCAACTCGCGAGCTTGTTAACACGCTAGATTCCTGTCGAGGCACGCTTCTACCGGTACCCTTCTACGTCTGTGCTTGTGGCTTTTTTCTGTTGGCTTTCGTACTCCAAGGGGCTTGGAGGGAGCAATTGACTCTTGTAAGCTCGAGACTTTGGGAAAGTACACACCCTCCAAAGGGAGAGAGGTCAAGACGTCTCAGATCTTTTCCTTTTGGGCCGTGGCAATCCGATGCCGGGAAAGTTTGCCTGCGTTTGTGAGGATTCTGGTGTGGTTGATTTAGATTTCAGGGTCCTTGGAAGTTCGGTTCACTCGACAGAGGCAAGGAGGCACGGAAGAACGGAAGAAGTGAGTGTCACGGCCTCTCAATGCTGGAGGGCGAAAAGTGAAGCATGAGGCCCTCGTCTTCCTAGCACCTGCTACTATTCAATCGCGAATGGGAGTTGCCCTCGATACCCCCTTGCTGGGGCGTTTCGCATGAACGTTTCTGAAATCTCGTTCCCGAGGGCAAGAGAAGAAAAGAACAGAAGAAAGCTTGACGAGACGAGAGCGAACTGTTTGGGCTTCCCGTGAGAGGCTGCCCAATCGTCATTAGGCATCGGGTCACCTGGTCCACGGGCTTTTGAGGCATGGGCAATGACACATGCCTCGCCTTCATCTGATCTCGTCGACCTTTCTTTCTCGTCTCGGTTGCTTCCAGAATGTTCAAGGGAAGAATCTCGACTACATGGTTGCTGGGGGAAGGGCAGAAAGCCTTTCAACGTTGTGTGCCGTCGCTGCCGTCGGTGGTTGTCGAAAATGCCATGAGGCTCAACTGGTCCGGCGCATATACACACCATCATCTTTCCTCGGTTCTCGGCGCCCGGAAGCTCGGTCGTAGTAAAGGTTGGCGAGTCACGAATGATTGAAGCGTGAAGGGTTCCCTCTTTTCTTTCCTTTGCCTTGTGAGCCCAGAGGCGAGGTTTCATGAGCCGCGGATCTTTACTTCCTCCATGGGTTTCGGGGAGGGATATCTCCCATGGCCCCCATGGGGATGAGGAAACGGAGTCGGGAGCGCCATCGGCCGAGGGAGGGTTCGCCTCGTTCGCCTTGCTCCGATGACGGCTTCCCCGGTTTCAAGGTTCAGCATGAGTGTGTGTGTGTGGCTGGTGCTCCTCGAAAATGTAGATCGCTGTCCATCTTCTTTTGTCCTTTTTGGGTGTCCTTTTCTGTGTCGATCATTGAGGGCATTGAAGGAAGTTTCGTTTCAAAGGAGGCGGATGCTGTCGCCAAGTGGCACTGCCAAGCACCTAAGGTATCTCGTTCCTATGTCGGAGAATTTTGGTACATTTGTTACGTTCTTTGTACATAGATTCGCCATCTTTGATGGACATGGTATTTTGGCCAAAAGTCTATCCAAGTTACGTAGAGTAAGGATCCTCAGCGACGCGGTGATCATTGATCCCATTTGGACAGCGTCGGAACGTGGCGGTTACCGGGTGTGGTTTGATGGCCGTGATGGCATAAGTCGAAACGGTTTGTATGTGGAAGTGATTGACGGTACGATTTGCTTGATGATCGACGGTCACGAGTGGTGCAGCAGGACCATGTCAACCTTGTTGCCTTGCATGAGGCTAAGCAATGTATGCCAGCCACTGTCCATCGCGAGGGGATAGGAACGTGAAGAGGTCGACAGCCAAGTTCGATTATTGATGTTGATCCGGGACTTGTCGAGTCAGTTGCCTGCTTGGAGTATCCTTTTCGTGTGGCATGTCGTGTATCGTCAGATATCGGTTTGTTACGTGGAGGTCGTATGTCATATTTTGCTGCTTACCTATGAGCGAGGCAGGTGAGTACAGAATCAATCATGAGGTTGGACATGTGAGTCTGTGTAGGTAAGCTGACTGGCCGAGTGAAATGTGACGAGATGTGATTCACGTGTGGTTTGGTGGTTATGTTTTCCTCTGCTTACGTGTTGATGGGCATGCTGAGCGAAGACGTTCCATCGACTTTGATGCCAGGCTCAAGAACAAACAATATTGGCGAGTTGCCCATTCCAAGTAGTCCATCAGCCAGAGCCCCTTTGCCAGGTGTTCTCTCCAACGTTGGCAGAGCACGCCGGAGCAGTTGCCCGCATGATATAAAGTAAATTCAGTCGTCTAGGAGTGGGAGGAAGACAGCACTCCACGCGGAAAAAGCTGCCATCTAGCTATATCCATGGCTATGAGACTTTCTAGGTAGCTGGCATGGAGGTTTGCATGCTGCTGACGGGGATTTGGTGAATGAGCATGAAGTTCTCCTGCCATGGAACAAGACGCCGTGAAGCAGGATTTGCTAATTATCTCAGTTCATGTACCGGATTTTTTTCCTTAGTTCGCTTCTTGTATCGTGCTAAAGATGACATGTAATTAGATGCAAAGTAGACGGCATTGCTTTCGAGACCAGTGGTGTTCGTTGCGTTGGAGAATCGACTTGGTGTAGCTCACATGGCCTTGCGAGTCGTCGAGGTACGGTCACAGACGAGGGACATCTGGCTGGCCTGCAGCAAGGCCCTTGGAATCTCGAACCTGGCAACTCACTAGTAACTATCTCTTTTCCAGAAATAAGGCACTGCGACCGATGTATGCGTGATGAAGGTCTTCAATTCTTCGACTGGCTGAGACATCAGTCTTGTTGTTTGCGTGAGTTGTGAGGGATGTTGGCACTGCCCAACTTGAGGAAGCTGCTTTTGATGGCCCCGTGTCGCGGTCTTGGATTCGTTGTATGTATTTTTCGCAAAATATGTGAGTACGATTTGCGACACGTGATGAGGAGTGGTGAACGACTACGTCTCATAAAGGGAAATACTCACACGATGGTTTTAGCGGACAGGCTGTGTATGGCAGCCATACACTACATCAGCAATGGCCGCAACTACCGCGTCACTTACTTCACAATACAAAAGCCGTGTGAAAGATTCTGAAGGACACTGAGAGCTAAACGAGCTTGGTGTCTGGCAGGATCATATGGAAATTGACTCCCAGTTCGATACCTCATGTAACAATCCGCAGAAGCGATCTGAGACAATCTTGAGGTAACCTGAAGTAACATTTACCAGAAACGTAGTTGTATAGACCGCTAAGTTGGCCAAGTCTAGGTTAACCGCAGCCTTCGTGAAATACAAGATCAAACTAGACTGACGTTTGTTGACAGGGGGAACACCATTACCTGTGAGGCTATGTCATGATAGGATTGCGACAGATATAAAGGCTATCTGCGAGTTGGATCACCGCTACTATGACGACTAGACAATGCAGACGAGGAGCAGCTAAATGACTGAGTAAGATGAAAATTCTTCGAGAAGTCACAATGGGAGGATGCTATACATATGTTTGTGCCGACCATGCCAGTGACGGATGACCTTCGCCAGTACCTTTAAAGCCAATCATCGCTAACTTCAACATCCAATTTTGTAAGACTCGTTTGGTTTCGATGCACGGTTTTCATTGGAAGAAGCTTAAGAGTAGTTGCAGGAACTCACTCATGGTGTCATCCAAATCAATAAAGTATAATCAACCTGTCTCTGTCTATGTGATCTCTGTAAAAACGGCACCATCGATTTATGGCATAGAAGGCCACAAGCCGGGAATAGGTTTGGTCATAAGCGCCTCTTGTCTCCCAGTTCAGACTGACAGCATTTTAAGTTTGATTGATCTCGAGCATTGGCCATAATCATGCTGCAGAGTATGGTGCTCAGGGAGGATGTTGAATCACGGTCGTGAGGCAGGAGAGATGAGAACTTTTCTCACTATTGCAGCTGCCTGAAGACTACTGCCTTGACACCACTCGATATACCACATTATATATACCTCGAACTATCAAATGCCCCATGCTACTGTGATTGCGTGGGAGCAAATGCTTCTTTCCAGCAGGGCTGGAGCAACTCGGCCGAGACAAAGACCCGAGAACAGGTAAAAGTTTCGATATTGTGAGTCACTACTCGATTTTATGTACTTCCGTTGTTGCATTTGACATTAGGGAATTGAAGTAGCGGCAGACACGAATGCTATAAAGGAAGATATTCTCAATTTGGCAAAATAGATGAAGATGGCAAAAAGAGTTCAACCCCCCCCCCCCCCCCGGTGCTGGACTGGGGGCTACACCTCTTAGTGCTCATGCTGGGATATTTTTGGTGCTCAGGCTGGGAACTGAACTCGACCTCGGAGCCTGTCGTCGAGTAGGCTGTGGGCGTTTCTGATTATTTGTTGACCGTAAACCATTTCACCTCCCAGCCAGTTTGACCTGACCCGTCGACCTGGACGGGCGCCTCCTTCCTGGTGGTAGGAATGGAATTGAGGGGACCTATATGGGCATCATTTGTGGTGTATTGTGTGGAAGGGTGGAATACACAGAGAGATGGGAAGTCTTTGTCCTGATTCATCGTGCCGAACCTGGATGATGATCACCATATCACCGTACCTAGGTAGGAGGGCATTGGGTCAACGGTTATCTATCGGCACATGCAGCGCATCAATTTCATCATCAAGCTACGAATGCATTGAAGTACTCAGACGAGATCTCAGGGCAGCCTGGAAAATGCGATCAAGCGAGAATGAGAGCCAGAACGTTTCGGTGTAGTACCCCATACGTGGGCGTTGCATCCTCGCGACAAAGTCCAGATTGCCAGCGTCTTATTGATTCGGATTCGGAATGGTCGCACGCAACGATTAATCGGATGAATTCATCCAGAAAACTTCTTGCGTTCTAAAGAAAACTAAAAAATCACATTGCTGGCTTACCACACGCTTATATACAGCTCGAAGCTACCTAGAACATAAATTTTGTCACAGGAGGAAGACACGATGTTGGTGAAATATCATTAAACAGAGGCCTAAAACTCTTTAAAGTAATATGCGGTATAGAGGAATAAGATTGCGTCTGCGTTTTCCTCTGTTCAAACAGGTTGACGGAGTGAACCGGGGCTGCTCCGTGCACTGCGGGTCATGTGCTTTACGGCGTGACCAAAGTTTCTCCCGCTAGCCGAATCGCGAATGGACTCAGCCGAAAGATTCCTGCCTGCGACCTCACCCGAGCTGCCTCCAGCAACACATCCCCATTGCCAGCTCAGCCCATCATGAACTCTTTCCGCTTCGCGCGCGCGGCCCTCCGAGCCCGTCCTGCTGCCTTCCGCGCTCCCCTCCAGCGCAGAACCTACGCAGATGCCGTCCCGGACAAGGCAAGCAGCCCGAGCCTGCATCCTCCGAGCCGGAGGCATCCCGAGTACCCGCTGACCATTTGCAGATCAAGCTGAGCTTGTCCCTTCCTCACCAGGTACGAAGTCGATAATACCCGAAACAATTGAACGAGAGACGAGACGACGATACGAGGGGGATGCAAGGCGGAAGCCAATTGAAGGATCAGAGCTAATTGCCGCAACACGCAGTCCATCTACCAGTCCCAGGATGTCGTCCAGGTCAACATCCCCGCCGACTCCGGCGAGATGGGTGTCCTCGCCAACCACGTTCCCGCCATTGAGCAGCTGAAGCCCGGTCTGGTCGAGGTTGTCGAGGAGAGCGGCCCCAGCAAGCAGTTCTTCCGTACGTTACGACCGAGATGGAGCTTTTCAAAGGGATAGGAGAAAGGCAGGAAACTGACGATGATTGTGTTTATAGTGTCCGGCGGCTTTGCCGTTGTCCAGCCCAACTCTGTTCTCAGCATCAACGCCACCGAGGGATACCCCATTGAGGACTTCAGCGCCGAGGCTGTCAAGTCCCAGCTTGCCGAGGCCCAGAAGGTCGCCAGCGGCAGTGGAAGCGAGTTGGAGATCGCCGAGGCGAAGATTGAGGTCGAGGTGAGTAATTTTCCAAACAAGGCCCTCGAGCGGTACAGTAGGGATGCTAATTGTAATTCATAGGTTCTTGAGAGCCTCCAGGCTGCCCTGAAATAGAGAGTGTAAAAGAAGGTCGTGGCAGACACATGACGTTGTACATCAAGACCCGGATTCCCTTAACTTTATCTAACATCGCATAATTGAATCCACTTGCGACGTTTCTAGCGCTCTTTCTCTGTCAAAACCCATCATTGCGTGTGTGCCATGGATGCTACGTCATGTACCAGAAGGTCTTTCCACGGAGTGACTACATGGGTCGAGGTTGCCTACTGAGGGCCAAGTCGGTCCTGTCTGCTATCCATTCGAGGAGGCCCCTGCCTGTCTTCCGTCTTTTGATCTCAAACTACTTATCCTGACCTCACTCGAGGCAAATTCTCTTCCCTAGGTAAATGTTCCGCATCGCCCGTCAAGGAGCATCGTTTCTCAACCCCCCACGGCCCATCCATTACAGTACCAATTTGCACTTACCACGACATTATACAGTATTATTCAATCCTTACCCATTGTTTCTCATAATGGAGGATCCCTTCTTTGATAATTTCTCCCCGCCCCGAGCCAACGTCTTCATAGCCGAGCCCGAAGACGGTGACATCCCAGAGGGTCTTGTATCCGCGCGACGACAGAAGTTCTCAAGCCGGCCTTCTATTCGTGTTACGAGCCGCAAGCCATCACCATTAGGTGCGAGGGAACGCGAGAGCACTTGGTCTGGTTAGGGCCAACGCACCAACAAGGTCTTCGCGAGACCAGCAACGCGCAACACTCAAACTGCAGAGTCCAGGGTGCCATCTCAAGACCACTCATTCTTTGGACAGAGTCCAGAGCAAGCCTCCAGAAGCAACAGTCAAGCCCCCATACCTGCATTACGTCTGCGGAAGTCAATGTACCTCACTCCTCCACGAGTAGCCGACCCAGACTCTATGCAGCTTCGCCAAACCGCTTCGACCGGTCGGCTTCGAGCAAGACCGAGCAGGACGCTCAACCGGCCTCCAAAGATGCCAATGGCATCGATTTCGGCCTCATCAAGCCCGCAGAAGCCACGACACTTTTCCAACAACTCCGTTTCCTCCATTCACTCTTGCGGAACAGATATGACAACCTCGACCATTCGGAAACGCCATGCTCGGGATATCTTTGCAGAATTTGGCATCTCTCGTCCGTCGGGATGGCTCTCTGACGACGAAGAAGAGGACTTTTCGCGTCACCGAGATGGAACCAACAGCATTCCCAGGCATGTTCTCAACACGTGCCATTCCTGCGGCGCAGAGGTAACTTCTCGCACATTCTGCTCTACGTGTGGCCATGCGGTATGCCCACAATGTGCCAGCGAAATACCGGACGATGGCTCGATCGACTTTGAGCATACTGAGAGTAGTCATCGGAATGCTGTAACCAGTCAACATCATATTTCGAAGGTAATAGAGGAGCACATTCGGTCATCCTCCAGCCTGGAAACTACAGAGACATCGAAGAAGAATCAGAGGACCCCAGCCACCTCGGTCAATCTCAATGAGAACCCCTTCATACTGGCCGACAGGATGACGAAGATCACCACGGCCGAACCTCAGATCACTGACATGACGGTTGGCGCGGGACAAGCATCAAGGCTCTCAGATTGTGTTCCTAGGCAAACGGACTTGAATACTGCAGAGACACACGGAGATTACGGGAATCCAAGGTGCAATGCCACCCATGCCGGGCATCACTCTGGTCGCCACAGTATTGCATGCATTGCCGAGCAGCAAAGTTCAGTAAACATGGATGACTCGGAGCCGCTGCGACCACATCTCCCGCTGGAGGATCCCGTCCAGAACAAGATTGACCAAATGTACCATCACGCTGAAGATCTCAGACGTGCACAGCACATCATGGAGCACCTGGCCACTGGTTCCGCTGGAATTTCAGCAAGCAAGCAGAACTCTCAACACACTACTCCCTTTGCACAGCAGACGCAGTTCCGAACCAAAGGTCTTGATACCAATCGCGAGAAGTTGATCAGTTTTGATGCGGCCATGGCCGAAAGCAGCGAGCGCGCCAGGGCCTAGGACGTCCATAGCCTCGAGAGGTCCCAGTCTTTTGACGTAGATCCAGTCAAGAAGAGAGGTTCAGATTCGCTGTCTGTTCTTGCCGGAGGACGACTCTCTCGTTCTCCATCATGGCTGAAGAGTCCTACTCAGATCTCGAATCGCAGGACGAGCAGACTGACGATAATGGAGACCAAGAGTTCTCCCCAAATGAAGACGCCCAGCAGTCGAGATTCCGCCGCAAAGACAATCAGTCCGGCATCTGCAATTTCCTCCGAGAGTGTCAAGAGCAGCAGCTACCTGGTCCAAGGTCAATTTGAGCAGCTCAGTTCCCCAACAGGCGGAGCGTCTATCCAGTGGCCAAAGTTGAAGAAGGTTCACAAAGAGGCAAACCATGAAGTGCAAAAAGAGCCACTTCCGTGGCTGAAGAGACCGTTGCGTCGTGTGCATAAAGAGGAGAACATATCGCAGCAAGCTGAGGAACAAAAGGCTGCTGATGTTGAGTCATGGAGATCTCAGCTTCGGAAAGTTGCAGCCGCAGAAGCCGAGTCTGCTGAGGGACACGGCACACATCACGCCGATCGCAAGCGGGCAGACAGTTGCGTCTCGTGTGGCCACGACACACCATCACCGCGTGTTCCCGCCGACGGGCGAAACAGTACATCAAATGCTGTTAAAGCCTCTCTGGAGGAAATTGGCAGGACGGAGCAAGTCGCTCAGGAGGATCAGGCTTACGCAATGAGACATAAGCGCCTCGAAGAGATGAAGAAATCGATCTCTCAGAGATCGAGCTCAAGGATATCGACAACGACGAAGACTGAATCAAAGACTGTGAGCCAAGTCACACGAAATTTGGAGGCTACTCACTCTACTTCGGAAACGTTCGAAGTCGAAGACGCCAGCGCCAACGGCAGCGTGGAGCTGGTGGAGCGATTGTCTCGATCTCTTGATGACGAAGTCGAGGTATTCAGTCCGCTACCAATCATGCCACCGAACCATACATGCTCTTGGAAGGAGAGATATCTGAATTTGACAGCGGAGGTGCGGGAGTTGAAGGCGGAAATCGTTTCTCGAGAACGACGCGACACGCCTGGGCACGCGGACGTGGGTGTCAACGTCAGCCAGGATGATGATTACGAATTGGGAGTCGAAGGGCTCACCATTGTCATGCATCTCAGAGGCAAAGACGATTTGATCATCAACACTGACTTGACGCATGCCTCTTCCGGACTTTGAAACAAGGGTGTGTAGAAAGACTAGGATTGCTGTTTGTACGTAGCGGATGGGCAGGGCACGGGATTATGATAGAAGCATGGATTAAACGATGCGAAAACACCAATAAATTGCTTTCATTTCTATATTGCCAACCGCGGGTTTGTATCAGGAGACGTCGCTGGAATTCATTCTTCCTCGACCACCGTTGATATTCGCTGTCTATCCTTCTTCCATTCTCTTCTAATGATTTTCCCTTCCCTCCCGTTTGAATATTAAATTGGTAGCGTCATGAAGCTAGCAAGCAGTTGTCTGCAGGCCGGCCGTTTTACCGTCGCGGATTCGGACTAGCGACGCCGAGGGACGGTTGTACGGGAATTAGGTAAGCACGGTACGATACGGCAAGAAGAGTGGAGACCTCCCAAAGCTAAAAGAGACACTGAGGGGAGAAAAGAAGCCTCAAACCGACCGGCGGAGGGTAAAAAGGTCCAATTTGGGGAAGGACAGATATTCCATTTGCCGTTTCCCCGTGTCAGAATCAGAAGGAACCCAGAAGCACTCAGCGCTGGAGTAGTCGCACCAGTGGGAGGCAGAAGGAGAAGGCGGACAAGGTTTGTAAGGTTAGAGCAAGCTGTGGGGCTCTTCCAGGGCGCGCACTGACAGCCGGGCGTTGAGGTGATTTGGCCTAATAGATTGGACTTTGCCATTCACACAGCGCACGCAGCCAGCGAAGACAGGACACAGTGACCTCCCCCAGTGTGTTCTTGTTCTACCTTACCTTACCTAAGGTTAGGTGGCGCCTTGAGTAACTCCAGGGCTCTAAGTACCTTTGTCACTAATGGAAGGTACCCACTGGTTAACCCCTGCTCGCTCTTCCGGAAACTACCACCGCAGAAGCAGCCACCAGCGCAGGCACAAGCACCAGTTTATTTCGAGGCCACGATTGTCAAAAGAAAGTGACTTGGTCAAAGCCAGCAGATTGCGGCCACTTCATACCCCAAACCAAGTCCCCGACCTCGACCTGGAAGAAACAACCAGCGGACGGAGGCAGACACCATTCCTTGACGGTCTCTGAATTGTTCTTCTTTTCCCCCTTTCATATCCCTTCTTGGTCTCGTCTACACTTCTTCAAGTGTACCCGCGCACGACACACTCCCGCTCTTTTAAGACCTTTTTTTTTTAACTGGGCTGCATAGCTGTCCAGCGACGTGTCCGGATCCGCGCGCAAGACTCCCACTCGGATTTGGATCTCGACTTCACGACTGACCACCTCTCCAACACATACCATACACAGCAACCCGACACCGACACTCTAGAGCTCCAGAGCTCGTCGCTGCGCCGGTCAAGATGAGTTCCGACTACTCGTACGACGCCGAGGCGCAATTCTACCCCTTCTTCATCCTCGCCATCACCAGCATCATCACCTTGCCGCTCGGCTACACCCTCGTCTTCCCCTCCAAGGACATTGAAGCAAAGGCCCCGCGCATCCAGAGCGACTTTAAGCCCGAGCATGTCGACCTCATCGACAAGCAGCGCAAAGCGCACGAGAAGAAGCAGCGCCGCATCGTGCGCGTCATTGCCGTCCTCATCGGCCTCGCCGTCATGGCCGGCATGATCTACCTCATTATCCACACACAGAGCGTCACACAAAAGATCTGGAACCCATATGATATTCTCGGTATCTCTGACGTATGTTGACCACTTCACCTCACCGGCTGCCCGTCTCTTTCCCCCTCCATACCCCATCCACATAGTGCTGACACGCTGTTGCGTCTAGTCTGCCGACGAGAAGACAATTAAGAAGGTCTACAAACAGCTTTCAAGAAGACTGCACCCCGACAAGGTCAAGCCCGACCCGGCCAAGAACGAGACCATCGAGTCCCTCAACAACGCCTACGTCGAGATTTCAAAGGCCTACCAAGCCCTCACCGACGAGGAGATCCGCAACAACTACATCCAGTATGGACACCCCGACGGAAAGCAGAGCTTCAGCATCGGTATTGCACTCCCCCAGTTCATCATCTCGGACGGCAACGGCAAGTTCGTTGTTCTCGCCTACACACTCCTCCTCGGTGTTCTCCTGCCTTACCTGGTTGGCTCCTGGTGGTACGGAACTCAGCGCATGTCCAAGGATGGCGTGCTTCTTGAGAGCGCCAACAACCTATTCCGCGCGTATGACGAGAACGTTGACGAGGGTGGCGTTGTTACTGCCCTCAGCAGTGGCAAGGAGTTCGATGCTGTTCTGAAGGGCGACAAGGCCGAGTCTGGCCTCTCCAAGCTCGAGTCCAAGCTCCAGGCCAACGCCGAACAGGCTGGTGTCTCCCAAAAGGACAAGCAAGCTCTCGAGGACCTCGACAGCGGGGTGCGCCGCAAGGCTTTGGCTCTCCTGAGATCTTACCTCGGCCGTGTCGAGCTCGAGGACGCCGCCCTCGACAGCGCAAAGTACGAAGTTGCTCCCATCGCCCACGCCCTCACCCGATCCTTCTCTGCCATCGCCCAAGCGTACGGTAACACTGGTCCCATTCTGGCCGCATACTCTACCAGCCAGCACCTTATCCAGGCTCTCCCGCCCAAGGCCTCTCCTCTCCTTCAGCTTCCTCACTTCACCCAGGACATCGTTCGTCAGGTCGAGGGAGGCGACTCCAAGGTTCACATTTCCCTCCAGCAGTTCATGGATCTGCCCGATGAGCTTCGCAGAAACCTGGTGGTCCGCAACAACCTCCTTACTGAGGCCCAGTACAAGTCTGCCGTCAATGTCGCTCAACAACTGCCCCAGCTCCGCGTTGCCAAGGCCTTCTTCAAGGTTACCGGCGAGCGATTCATCATCCCCTCCTCTCTCGTTACCCTCGTTGTCAAGGGCCGCATTATCCCGCCTGGCAGCGAAAATGTGCCCGAGGTCAACGAGCTGGACCTGGAAGACATTGACCCCGCCGAAGACGACCTTGAGGCCTACCTTGGCCGCAAGAAGAAGACTATCAAGGGTCCCGACGGCAAGCCTATCCCTGTTGACGACAAGCCTATTCTGCCTCCTCTCGCCCACGCTCCTTACTTCGCCCGCGATCACGCCCCCAAGTGGTACGTTTTCTTGACCGACTCTAAGCAGGGCAAGATGGCTGTTCCACCCTTCACCTTCACCCAGTTCGACCAGCCCATCTTTGGCGACGACGGCAAGCCCACCTTCAACATGCAAACCCTCAAGGCTCAATTCGCCGCTCCTCCCCAGGCTGGTCACTACACATTCGTTATGCACGTCGTATGCGACAGCTACGTTGGATTCGATACAAAGATGGAGGTTACGCTTGTTGTCGAGGAGGCAAACAAGGCGGCAGCAATGGTTGCCGAGGATGATATCAGTGAGCCCGATGAAGGTTAGTACTCCCTCCTCTCCCCCAAGCCGTCCTACACACTAACAGCAATCAACAGACTCGATAGCCGGTCAGATGCAGGCTCTCAAGGGCGGCAGCGTACCGGGCGCCACCAAGCCCCGCAGGAAAGATGACGATGACTCGGACGAGGAGAGTGGTACGGACGACGATGTCCAGGACGACACGAGCGAGACGAATACCGATACAGAGGATGAGTCATGAAGCAACGAGGCCTTTTGAGCCTGAGCGGGTTGGTTGGCGGGGTAGAGGAGAGCTTGATGTGTACGAAGCGATAGAAGAAGAACGTTAGTTGCACAAAAGAAACAAAAAAGTGTAAAAAAAAAAGACTCTCAAAATATACCCAAAGTCAGAACATGAACTACACAGGCACACTTCAGATAGGAGCGGGGGGGGGGGGGTTGCTGAGCGGATTGTGGACCAGAGGGTCGTGTTTGGTCTTCGTACATAACTGTTGTCGGCGTTGAGTTTTTGGCTTCTTCTTCTAGTGTTCACTTGGAATCAAACACTTCCGTTTGGTCTCCTTCATCTTCGTCGTTTCGTCCGTCCATGACAATCGCTCTTCGTGACCGCTGTAGTGAGACAGATGGACGGGGTGCGCCCACGAGTCAAAGAATGAAACTCTGCAAACACGATGGAAGCCATAAGACTGTGACATGCTTTGAAAGATGTGACATTCGTCCACGATACCAAGAAGATGGTCCTGGTGCATTGGTCACTTGCTACTGCTGCTGCCCGAATGGTCTCGCCGTACATGGTCAAACAGTCAGCCAACCCAAAACCTCCTTTCTTTTTGTGATTAAGAGAAAACGCCCTTCGCCATTTCCTTTCCCCTTCTCCTTTGCAAATGCGACAACAATTCATGTACACTTCTCTCCCATCTCCCAAACCTCCCCAAGCATCCGGGTATCTGGTATAAAATCGCATCAAACCCGCCGCCGCCGCCCCCTTCCTTGGTTATGAAACTCCATTCGCGCCTTCCTCCAACTGAACCCGCTTCAACTGCACTTCGCAAAGGGGCTTACTCACTAAGAGCCTGGAGCGCGTGGGTGAGGGGAACGACGCGCAGAGATCGTCCGCGCTTCAGGCCGGACGCCGCCTTTTGGGGCATAATGGTCGGGCTAGACTCGTCTCGCCACTTGCGGAACACGCTCTTCAGGTCTTTGGGAATGCCTTCCAACACGACTGTCGATATGGGGATAAAGGGCCGATCTTCCATGCCACTAGCCAGAATGGCATACTCTTGCGCAAAGTCAAGAGCGTTGCGGAAGGAGCTGTACTCGCTCTGCGCCGTCCTACCGACGATAATGTACATTTCAAAGAATGCATCCAGAACGTAGATGGAGGAAGGGTCCAGGTCAGCCTGAGTGAACGGGCTGATTTCAGTGACCTGTGGTTATCATGGTTAGCGCTGAGCTGGAGAATAGGAACAACGTCGAGCTTACCTGCTTCGCCGCAGACGCGTCCGAGCGGAAGAGTCTTTGGCAGTACTTGTCGTAGTTGGACTTCAAACGCCAGTGGTCTGCAGAGAGCGGCTTCGTGCCGTCGTTGAAGATGGCCCAGAAGCTATCCGGCTCGCTGCCGTCCTCGATTTCTATGAGCTCGCCCATCAAGCTCAAGTCCATACCAATGAGGCGGGCGCAGCTCAGCTCATCTACATCACTGCCCTTGCCCTTCCAGAGATAGCACATTCCAGACTGCGTAATCAAGAAAGGGAACCCGGAGCAGAGGCTTGCAGATGAGAAGTCGACCTCGTCAAACACAACCTGGCCAAGCGTCCGGCGACCACACAGCATGCTTGGTGCCAAGGAGTCGTACTTGGTGTTGGTACCGCGACGTGTGATGATCATACCTCCGAGCGCCATGATGAACTCGGGAGTTTCTCTGCCTTGGCGCATTTTGACGAGCTTGCCGCCGAGCGAACGAGCCTCCCGGTTGACAAACAGAGTCGTGTCTTCCACAGTTGCTGCCGGTACCTCGTCACCAGCCCAGAAATATACCTCGGTCTCCTTCCAGCCAGCCTCGTTGGAAAATGTGTGAGCACAGATGTACATTTCCCGCTCGAACAAGATACGCTCGTTGTGTGATTGTACAGGTATCTTCTTCCCGTCCCCAGTAATTTGGAACAGCCTGGTGCCTTGACTTTGAATATCGCGCACCCGGGGCTTGTTCATCAACACTTCAGTGGTGTCAAGGCGGTACTCCCTCTGTGGCCGTGGCGTGCCAAAGAAGTCATCCAATAGACTGGAGACCTCTGAGCTTGACTTCGTGGGGGATCGAACAGGAGATGCGACTGGTGTAGGCGAGGAAGGCTTCGGTGGGATAGGCAGGGGCCTTGTAGAGATCCTCGTGGGAGTATCGGTCCTTTGGACTGGAGACACCGGGCTCTCAAATCGCGACTTGGCCTCCAGAGGTGGCGACCGTACCACAGCACCGCCGAACATCGATGCAGCGTTCTTGACGGACACAACAGGCTCGCTGTCAACCCTGTCGTTCGACTTTTGAGGTGAGCTGGGCCTGGACAGAGGTCGGCCAAAGGTTCTGAGGGGCGCTACGTGAGGGCTATCGAATTGCTCATTAGGCGGCGGTGACCGAACGGGAGACCTTGTGGGTGATCTGGGAGTTGGTTCGGGCAGCGGGCGTCCAAAAGTCCTGGTGGGCGCAGGAGCTTCCTCCACTTTGTCCGAGAAAGGCTTTGCAGGAGAACTTGGCTTAGGCTCGGGGAGAGGCCGCCCGAAAGTCTTGACAGGAGAGACTTCCTCGCTTCTCTGAAGTACAGGGCTAGGAGGCTTCTCAAATACTGGCTTCGGTCTGACTTCCTCCTCCGACTTTTGGGGTGGCGGGCTGAAGGGCTTCTCGAAAACGGGCTTGGGCTTGATGCTTGGCGACGAAGCCGGACTTTCTCTCTTCGGGCTGGCAACCTTGGGGCTGGTGATCTTGGGACTCTCTACCTTGGGGCTCTCCTTCGTCGGGCTGACCATCTTAGGCGGGCTGCTCATCTTGGGAGGGCTGTCCATCATTGGGCTCTCCCTTTTGGGACTTTCAGGCTTTGGGCTCGACTGGTTGTTCTCTTCAAAGAATCTAGACATTCGCTTCATGTCCAGCTTCTTAGGTGAGGTGGGCTGAGAGGCGGGTTCGCTGGGTTTCTCCTCGACAGGCTTGATCGGGGAGGCCTGGAGCTTCATCGTAGGAGATCGGGACCTGCGCTTTGACACGGGATCTTCCTCCTTGGCCGGGAGAACAGGCTTCTCTGGAGACTTTTCTGCAGGCTTCTCAGCGGGAACCTTAGAAGGGGTGCCAAAGGGCTTGAGAGGTGCTGGCCTATTCTTGGCAGCTGCTTGAGCAGCGACCTGAGCTTGAATGGACATTGGAGCCTCCTTTGCGGGGCTCTTGACGGCTGCTTCCACTACAGGCCACTCGTCCTTCGCCGGTGAGAGAGCACTTGGGCTGGGCTTAGATTCGCTTGCCACTTCTGCGCTTGGCGCAGCTGCGGAGGGAGCCTTGGAAGACGGCGCCTTTCTTCTCGGCCCACGAGCACGACCCTTAGTCATGTGTGTAAGCTGAGGTCCTGGAGCCGTAGGTTCGGCGGGCGCCCCGCTCGATTCTTCTGACTTTTCGGCATCACGCCCTCCATTGGTAGCCATGGGAGGGGGACCACGGGCCAAAAGTCCTGCGAGTGCAGGATTGAAGCGGCCCGCCAGGCCACCGGCAGCGGCACGTCCCTGAAGCCGACCAGGAGCAATGCTCTCCTTCTGAACCTCGACCGTAGGTCCAGATTCTACTGGCGACTTGATAGAAGGCGATTTGAGTGACGGCGACCTGGCAGAGGGCGATTTGACAGAAGGCGACCTGAGCGAAGCAACCGACTCATTGGAATCGTCTCTGTACGATGACTTGGGCCTCTCACTGACAGACTTTCGATGCTCGATAGCGGAGGGTGAGGTAGCATCTGATCTGCCCGAGATCGACTTGCTCAACGCATGTCTTTTCAGCAGAGCTTCTGGAACAGGGTTCTCAGATGCATTGGACTTGGTTCTAACCACGCCTTTGCCTTGCGATTGAGCAGCCTGGAAATCCTGCTTCTTCTTCAAAATCGCATCTTTGAACTCATCCTTGCGCTCGCTAGGCTTCGGCCCACCAGTCATGTTCAAGGCCGCTTTGCCGCGCGAAATATTGTTCTTCAGCTCATCTGGCGCCACGTAATTCTGCGTCTTTGTCCGTCGCAAGTTGCCAAATACATTCTGCAACTCGTTGGCGGGCTCTTTGGAAGAAGAAGCATCGCCAGAGACGTTTCTTGACTTCAGGCCAGCGCGGAAATCCTTCTTGGGAGGAGTTTCAGGCTTGACTTTAGCCACAGAAGGGCTGTCAGTTACCGAGGAGCGCTTTGGAATATCCACGGGCAGAGCATCTCCTTCCGGTTTGTCCTCGCCTGCCGGGCTCTTGATTGTGCTGGTGCGAAAGCTTGGGCTGCTGATGCTGCCGCCGGTCTTGTGGGTTTGTACTGGAGGTGCATATATACCCTTGAGGCCACTTACAGAGGGCTTGGAGACATGGCTTCCCATCGGTGATGAACGCATCAGCCCGCCGACATTGACTTCGTGCTTCTGCGATGATACTGAGCCGCTTCGACCAAGGTCGGCACTGGGGTTGGCAGCCTTGTGAGCCTTTGCTTTGTTGAGCTCCACCATCCAAGCTGGCTGGTTTGATACCGGCGGAGGCTTAGGTTTCGGAGACTCTGGCTTGTTCAGTGCAGTTTCCAGCCAGCTTGCCTTCGTCGGGCTCCATCTCCTAGAATCCATAGTCTTCGAAGGGCTTGATGGCGGTGTCACATCCTTATTGTCCTCCTCATTGTTATCGAGCTTGGTATCGAGCTTGACGTCGGGCTTGGCCTCAGGCTTGGCATCGGGAGGAGGTGCTGCTGCAGGTGCTTTTGGTGTAGTCTCGATCTCGTCTTGTTGTTCCTGGTTGCTATGTCGAGAAGTAGGGTGAGAGGCGGGGCGGGACAGAGACCGAGAGTGAGATGACCCCGTAGGTGTAGCAGCTCCGTCCCGCATGTACATGCTCTGCGGACGGGAGCGAGACTCAGGCCGGCTTGAAGCAGCTGAATCGGCGCGTACGAGGCCAGGGGGAGAGGTTACACTCCATCTCTTGACGCTGTCTGACCTCTTCATCATTGCGCTTTGGACGAAACCACCCATGCCCTTGGTAGGAGAAACAGGTCGCGTGGGTGACGAGCGACCAGATCCAATGATTGACTTTCGGCGCAGCGCTGTGGGATCATTCTCGGAGATCTCGGCAGGGGGGTCGAGTCTCTGGGAGCTGCCGAGTGACAGCGGCGAGCCCAGTCTGGTGTCTTTCGTCGGGCTAGACTGCTCAGCAGACAAGTCTGTCGAAGAGCTGCGGCTCATGCCGGGGAGCTGATGGGCGCGCATTGAGGACATGTCGTTGGTATCGGTATCCTCAACCTGACTCTTGCGATTTGCAGCTGAGCCGACGCTGGCACGATCGGCCGTTTGGCGGAACCACGCGGGGTCTTTGGAACCCAGTGATTGGGAGATTTGGTCCCTAGAGAAGGTCTGCTCGGTTGCGGAGGAGGGGTCGGGAGTTGGGTTCTGCGAGGTCCTGGTCGCGTTCTCGGCGGCAACGACGGACAAGGGACGGCTCTTGGATCGATCCGAATGCTGAGAGTTGGGACGTCTCTGCCACGACAGCGGCCGCGCTCCTTGTACGCCGCCGGTAGGAGAGGTCACGCTCGATCGCTTGCTTTCGGCGTCAAAGGGGGAATCGTTCTCCTTGGTTGGAGAGGTTGAGAAGCTGTCCATGGTTTCGGGAGCTGCGATGCCTCGTGAGAGAGGGCGAGGGCTGCCTGTGTGTTCGAGACCGGGAGAAGACAGTCTTAGGTCATCGGAAAGCTGCGTCGTGTGTGTGTTACCTCGAGAGGAGGGTGGTGGGGTGTTGGCCGGGGACGATTTCTGAGGGGAAATGGATCGAGCGCGTTCTGTCAAGTGTTGTCAGAGAATGCGATCCAAAGATTTTCTTCTTGTTGAAAAACACGGTCGCGCAACAAGATGGGAGAGAAGAACAGTGCCAATTGCAGAGGAAAAGTGAGCGTCGATGATTTCCCTTTAGGTCACAGGTAAAAAAACAATGGACGAAGGCCGTGTGTGGTGGTTATTGGGGGTGGGAGTCAAGGCGTTGAGGCGTCGCCCGCGGCTCGCCCAGTGCGGCGGCCGTCCCGTCAGTAGCTCAGCTCTTGGGCCAAGGGCAACCTGAACCTGAACATAGCACGGCACGAGCACGAGCAAGACGAATGGCACACGGCAAGCTGCAAAGTAGGATTTGTGCCTTGGCCGGGTCGGGAAAAGAAAGCTTGTTGAATAGGGCAGACACGGTGGTGGTAGGTAGATGATGCAGTGAGTGAGGGGAGGAGAGACAAGCAGTAGTAAGGCAAGAGGGGAAGCAAGGAGAAAGACAGCAAGATGTGTAGGTAGACGTACCGGCGCGGCGAGCTTGTCGTTCTCTCTTCTCTTGCTGTATCTTTTCGTCGAGTTCGCGTTGACGGGCGTCGTCTTCTTCGGTTCGGCGAGCATTCATCTCCTTGACATCTTGCAAAAACTTGGAGACGTCGTCCATTGTTTGTTCCGACATGTTGAGGCGGAGGACAGAGTCATGACACGGTTGCGGGTGGGGGAGGAATGGAAACAGGTGGTTCTGTATGCGCAGGAATCCCCCCGGTTAGGACGTATGTCGTGGCAAGGCGAACGGGTAAGGTAGTGAGGTCTTTGTTGGAGAAGGATATGTTGTCTATTTTTTCCCTCCCTCAGTCGGTCTCGTCTTTGGTGTCTGGTCCGTCCGTGGCGGGATTAGGACAGGACAGGACAGGACAGGATGGGATGGGATAAGGTAAGGTAGGTGTGCGCAGTGCTCCGTCAGGTACGCAGGACGCAGTGCAAGGTACCTCTGGTTCGTCACCTCTTGGATGGGTGCTGCTAGGCAAATGGCGCCAAAGCAAGGTACTTGGGCCAAGGCGAGAGCGGAGCAGCCTCACAGACGTAAGGCAAGGTAGCGTAGCCCACGGTTAGGTACGGATGGGCAGGCGTGCGTCGTGGATGGAGACAAAATGGAGTCGGGTCTCTGGTCTCTCTGGCGACTTTATTGTTTGGATTGAAGAATTGCCTTTCTTACTTGGCATAAGGTACCTTAGGTTGCTAGGTTGTGTGGTTGTGTAGTTGTGTGTACTGAAAACTTGTCGAATGCGTGTAGTACCCGAGTTTCTGTTGATGTGGGCGGCGACGGCGGCGGCTGAGGCGAAGGAGCATGAACCACAATCCTGGGAAATGCAGTCGGCGTGAGCAAGTAGCAGCTGTGAACGCGGCCTGCTTTCTCTCTGGACGGGATGCAAAGAGGACAATGATGTTTATCACTGGTGACCTGACTGAAGTAAGGTGCTGCAGGGTCGAAAGTAAACACAGATGACCTGAGGTGAAGGCAAGCAGGTTTCTGCGAAGGCTCCTTCCGGATGCTTACTGCGTGCTGATGCGAACAGTTGCATCCCGCGTCCAGGCTGGGCAGTCTGGGCTTGCCTCTTTTTTCTTCCTTGCCCTTGCCAATTGGGCAGGTGAACAGGCCCCCCCCCCCCCAACAATAGCAGCCTGCACGTCAGGTAGCACTGGGCGCTGGGTGAATAGGCTGGTCTCTTGAAATGATTTCTTTCGATATGCCCATTGCCCACAGACAGGCGCAACTGTGCAACTTTCACCACAATTATTCCCACACACGCGGGGGCTTCAACTTGAAGTTCTTTGCCAATGTCTCAAACGATTTCAGCAAGCTGCTCGAATGGTTTCAACTCAGCTCTTCTCAGCTCAGCTAAGCTTCCCTAATGCGGCTATCTGGCTTGGCCTTCGTAAGGTAGACGAGGAAGACCTCGAGGTGCGAATACCTACTACCTACTACGTAAGGTAGTTGCAGGTGGATGTACACAAAGAAAGTGGAACCAAAACAACAAGGGTACGTACCTCAAGGTAGGTGAGGTGTTGCTGCGTGCATTGGCCACTCGCTTCTCCACACCGGCAACCCCTGTCTCACAATGGATATATTTCGTACCTGAGATCCCTGGCACCAAATTTCGACATTCAAGCGCCCTTACTGGCCCGATGGGGCGTTTCAATCACATCGTTTCAAACCGTGATTTCCGGAGGGATGTCCCGGTATTCAAACTTCAACGGCTTGCAATCTCTCTCCTCGGTCTGCTGTAATGAATGCAATTCCCTTCCAAGCCCGACTACCTTAGGTAGTTAAGCCCGGACCCAAAAGACACCGCACATACTCCAAAGTGCTCTGAAGAATCACAGACAATCTAACCCGGCGCTGACGTTGACGGATAGCGGCTTACCGTCAGTGTCCCCTCATTTCGTATTTCTTCTTCTCGGGCATCTTCGGACCAAGCAGTGACCCGATTTTAAGCAGAAAGGCAATCGCCCAATGGGCCACATCCACACATGTACGGAGACAGTACTTCGTAGACGCATCACGGCCGTCATTCTCAGCCTCAAAGAATATATTGCCCATGCTATTAATACGGATAGTGGTGATCTCCTATTCAACAACGTGGCTTCGCATCTCTCGACGCTGGGTATCCCATCTAAGGTACTTGTCACTCCGTTGCACAACGTCGATCCCGACTCCCGAGAGCCGTCACAGAATCACTCGGATCCGGCCCTTCCTGGGACCGTCCTTCCAGAACACTCTGACACGCTTCACCATGCCCCCTTTTGGCCCGGCCGCCTCTATGCCCGTCCGTCTTTATCCTAGCCATTCCCAGTTTCCTAACGGCGCGCCCGGGAACTAGCTGAACGAACGTGGCCAGGACATCCTCGAATCGCTGGCTCGATGAGCCTCGAGAGCGAGTGAGGAGCCGCACCGTCGTAGTGGTGACTGGTGACCTGGCAAGAAAAGCTAACCACCAAATGAATACCTGAACTCCCCGCTTGCCTCTAGTACAGGAACAGCCTCTTCTTTGCGTCGTCCACCACCCAAGCAAGGCCTTCCTTGAGGTTGCTGCCTGTCATGGCACTGCATCGCAGGACGTGCCAGCGATGTGTTCTAATCGCCTCCAATTGCAGCCCCTGGATGAAATACGTCAGCTCGACTCCCCCTAGTAATGGTCCAAGATGTGGTTGTCCCGGAGCACCCAACTTGAAGAATTTCCTGCTCGTCCATGCATCCGTTGACGTCGGTCTTGTTGGCAAACACGAGCAAACTTGCTCCAGATAATCGCTGTCAATCCAAAGTTAGCACCCGACGTGGTCGTATCCACTTCCACACGTGTCGTCATCCTCCTCCCCATCCTCGCCGTTGGCACGAACCTCTTCTTGCAGCAGGCCGTGGAGCTCCTCTCTACAATCCTCGATTCGCAGTCGATCTGTGGCATCGACGACCCAGATCAACGCATCTGTCTTTTCAAAGTAATTCCGCCAGTACGAGCGTAGTGTCTTTTGCCCACCCACGTCCCCTATTCTGGTCAGACTTGCCGCCAACGAAACTCAGTATCAGCCAGAGGACGTACAAATGTTTAGCTTGTATCTAGTGTATGGTTAGCACTCTTGCATGATAATGGGCTGGATAGATGTGCCAACGAACCCATCGTAGTCTATAGTCTTGATGATGAAGCCCAATGTCGGGCTTACGGTGTTGACGTCTTCGCCCATAATCTTCTTGACAATCGTAGTCTTTCCCGCATTATCGAGGCCTCTGTAATCAGCATCAGCAAGTATGAAAGCGGCCCGTGTGGGGGTTGGCTCACTGACAGCATCAGGATTCGCATCTCCTTGTCTTTGAGACGTGCTTTTCTCAGAATGGACAACATGACGAACGGACGGGAATCCTATCCCTGGCATGCATCGACTACCGTGTTCTTTCTCGAGATCTCAAGGTTTAGGGACTGCTCATCACGGCAAACTTCTTGTCATGTATAAGAGCTGGTGCAGTGGATAGAGGTTCATCGGCGCTGCCTGAATGGATCGGTCAACCACACGTGACCCCGCAGCATCGGTCTGGGCTCGGTGAAGTAACTACCAATAGCGCTTACCGAGCACACCGAGCGTTTGAACCACAAGCATCGCCAAATGTACATGATGGGTATTTCTCACCACGCCACAACGATATCCCAAGATGGTCATAATAATATTTCTATGCCTGATATATACATTATGATATATCAGAGGGACTTGGTCGGAGTCTCATGGACAAAAGAGTGGCCTTGGTGGTCTAATACTGCGTAGGGAGAATCAATCATCAATTGCCTCACATCAGAATGAACAGAATTGCCTTCAAGAGAAAAAGTTTTCAGGCATCTCTTGAGCCCGATTTCTATCAATGGAAATGGAGCGTTCGAACGCATATATTTGGTATGAGGTAGGTGGTAAGAGGAAAGGGGCTTCCGGGAGAAGCCTGTGCCTGCCCCGAACAGGTGTGCCGTTGTACCTTCCTCCGACTTGCCTAGAAATTTCACCTTCAAAATATTTCCTACCGCACACCCCACCCACTTCCCTTCCTCTCTCCGATGTATCTCTGACCCAACTCTACCCTTTCTCACTCAAACCGCTACACACCGAAAGCTTCTTACTTCCCTTGAACTGTCCATCCTCTTCATCGACAGAAGGGGTTTTGTAATCTTTCACTAATTCCAGAGAGCCAGCTGATATTTCAGCTATCGCTTCATCTCTACAAATCGACACCAGAAAATTCACCTTTGCTTCAGGGTGCCTTGGTTCAAGTCCGACGCGCTCTCACCATACAACCTCGCGCAGATACTCCTTGACGTATCTGCGCTTCTACATCAACACTGCCGTAACCAACAACTAGGTGAGTAAATTCACTCAAAAGAAGACATAAGTGTGCTCATTTTTCTAATACCCATTCTTCGGCTAGATACAAGGCTCATTGTCTTTGGCCAAAGCACACACCGGTTACAAGATGCCAGACTCAAAGGGAGGCATTACCCCGGACAAGAAGACCGGCGGAAACATAATCCATTTCAGCCACGTTGAAAAGAATCGTGGTAGATCACTGAATATCAGACTGTCAGCCTCCGCAAAGCCTTTCATCCCAGCGAAGCTATCTGGCGAGGATGCGACTCCGTTGAGCCATGATGAGAAGGATCACGCCAAAGACCTCGATCTCAGCATTTCGATCCCCAAAGGACCTGTCACCAATGAGGAGCAAACTGGTGAAGACGAAAACCAGTCTCGCCATGGTGAAAATAAGTGTGGCAAGTTCGAATGCATCGACCTCACCACGTCAAATCTTGCAGACTCTATCATCTTGAAGAACCAGACTGGCAACAAAGAGAACCAGTCCAGCCATGAAGAGGGAAGCCGTGGAGAGCATTTACTCCTCAAGTTCTCGAAAGAGCCCGTCAGCACCGAGAAGCGAGCTAATGACAACAAGAGCCAGTGTAGCTACGATGAAGAGTATCGTGGCGAAGGCATTTCCAGAGTGGACAGTCCTTATCCTTGGTCTTCCGTCGGCTTGTATCCCCAGGAGGCTGGCTCAGCTCGGTTCACGTTCTATCCTCCCAGCCCGGCCGTGGCTGTGAGTAGCGCTAATGGAAAGGCCCAGGCAGCGGCTCTTTCCTCAAGCAGCCCTTCTGGAAAGCTCACTCAGCCGATCGAAAGATCGACTTCTATTCGATGGGTCATGAATCTTCCGGTCCCCCAGAGAAGGCTGACACCTCCTGCCTTCTTGAATAACCCCACTTCCAGCCCTGGAGCTCGGCGAATTTCTTTCGAATTCAACACCCGCAGAGCCCCCGGTGGAGATATTTACAATGCTGGCTTAGAGAACGCTGACTACGATTACCTCGCCGAGCGCCGAGCCTACGTTGCAAGAAGTTTTGAGAGAACCCGGAGGCAGAGAGAGGCAAAGATTGCTGCTCAGCGTTCGAAGATCCAATCCGACGCCGACGACGACGAGAACGATACGATGGCCTCTACCCTTCCGATGCCGAGCGACTACATTCCTCCTCATAAGAGACTCGCCAAGACCAAGGCCAAGGCTGGAGCAAAAGTCGAGTCCAAGATCGAAGACCCAGTTACCGAAAGCCAGGGGCCAGCCACGACTACTAGCTACTACGCAGAGTCGGATACCGCGTCTTCAACAGATGATGCTAGCTCGCGCGTTGCTCTTTCGGGCACATTGAATAAGTCTGCGCCCCTGACACCCATGGCTCTAGAGAATCTTCCGGAGAGAATGGGCGTCACTACCAAATCGAAGAAGAGCCACTCGTCTTGGGATGTGAGCAACAATGGCAGAGCTTCATCGGGTCAGGACAGAGAGGATTCCAACGGAGTCGCTCGATCCGAGACGAAAGTCACTGGCACGCCGTCTTTTTTGACTTGGCTTTATACTCTGGATGGCCCGCTCGTCACTTCCTTCCTCGACGAGAATCAGGATCATCACCACCACGATGTTAGCACCGACACTGGAAAGCTCATCGACCGCATCGAGCAGCCGCCCACAAAAGCCGATATTATGGACGAGAAGAATATGACACCCGAGATGATTCAACGTCGCCGCGAATGGACCAGTAACCTGCTCGTTCATCGCGAGATCATGGTTCGACAGAACATCGCCATTCGTCAACGCTTGCAGGAGGAGGAGCGGGCCCACCACGAAATGGCCATTCTTCGGGATCGTGACTACAAGAAAGATGCTGCGTCGCCCACGAAGATGAAAACCGTAGTGGCGCCTACCTTGGACGAAAGCAGCCGTCTAGCAGACTGCGTCCTTCGTCCTGCCCAGCCTTCAGATGCCGGAGCTTGTGCCGAGATGTACAACCTGGCTGTCGGTAAGGATCCTCTGGTGACAGATACCTATCCGGTGTCTGTTGAGCGGTTCGAGTACATCATGATCGAGTGCAAGAGACAAAAGCTTCCATTCATCGTTGCGACAACTAAGACGACTGACTTGAAAGACCCCGGCAACTGGCCGTCTCGCGATGCTTACCGACAGTACATGAAGTGGATGCAGTCTCAGCCTGTAAAGGTGTCGTCCCCTGAGACTACTGTCTACGGATTCGCCTACCTCCGTCCGTACGAGACAGGTATCGGAGGACTCACCGGCAACGCGACCCCGACTGTCAAGGCTACAATCTTTGTTCATCCTGAGCATCGACGTGGTCGGATCGGAAGTGCCCTTCTTCATCAACTCCTCAGTCAAGTTTCCATCTTGTACCACGGCTTTGTCGAGTGCCAGTGGGCTGATCCGAAAGCTGGAGAGGACGCGTTCTACAAGCCCGACTTCCGGAACATTCATCGTAAGTAGTCGGATGTGAAAGGTATCTCAGATTCGATAGCTAATTGGCTTTGCTAGGTGTTGTTGTACACACGATGGCCCAGAGCGAGGGCGGACAGGGCCTCAAGTGGATGGACGACTTCATGTCGTCTTTCCAGTTCGAAAAGGCCGGTCGTCTGAACCAGGTTTACAAGGTGAAGCAACCCCACGGCGCCGATTGGTACGACCAGGTCATCTGGCAGCACTGGGCCAACAAGATCCCCTGCAAAACATTCTACGTGGCAGACGACTCCGAGTGCTCCTACGACTACCCTGGAAAGCGCCATTCGCCTGGTGCCCGAAGAGCCAAGTCTCCCGATGCCCCCGAGGATCAGCAGCACGACGATGGTAGCCATGACAGCGACAGCGACGATGTCTTCGGAGCCTAAGCATTGCTGAGCAAGGCCACATCCTGACATTATGCGCTCAAGTATCAGTGGCTTCTTGCAGACTGACCACAATCGAACGAAGACCCGATGTTGGTTGTTTCGATCGATAATGGCACTTTTGGAGGTTAGTAGTTAACGGCACTTAGCTTTATGAGACCAGTCCAAGCTGACATTTTAAAAGACAGAATCAGTCACCGAGACAGAGCCAGACTCAACAGATTGCCAAAAACAATTCCCGAACTTCCCCTATTGCACGACCCGTCTTCGAAGCCAAGAAGAAACCTTTGGACACCGACGTCTCGTGGCTTTGCAACAATGATCCGAACTAGCAGCTTCACTCGGCAGCTTCATATCGGCATCTGACAGCAACGCGCACACGACTTCCGCGTCCGAGAGCTCTTCACTGGCTTTCCATTTGCTCTTTTTCTTTCAGTCTTGTTTCGCACCTCCCGTCATCAAAAAAACCCCTTCCCTAATTGGATGTCAGAGTACACACCTTCTTTACGCCTTGACAAACACAAGGTTTCTTCTTCTACCCAGGCCTTTTCGCGACAGCCATGTTTTTCGGAGATCAATAGGATCTCATGGAAGACGTGCCGGCGAGGTGGGCAGATACGATTGTGACACGGCGACCATGGACCATACCTTGCTGATCTCGGGGACACAAGACTTTGTCGTCCCCCAGTAAATGATTGCTATGGGCATAGCCATGGACATTAGGATCTTCTCTTCTCGGACAGGAAGTGGTCACGAAGAGGAGAGAGAGAGAAGTGGAGGAGGAAAGGAATGCCCCAAAAGTGCAAGGGCCGGTCTTGTTTTGCTTTTTCTTTTCTTTCTCTTTCTTTTGTGTTTCCTACCCTTAATACTGCAACGGTAGATAGCTCACTCAATCTTGTTCATCAAATCATGTGCCTACTCTCCCAAGCTCGTGATGTTCGTGCCTTGCTTTAGGTTGGCAACCATATCTTGAACGAACCGTGTACTGCGTTTTCAACCATTCTTGAACATGAGACTCCATTGAACATGCCATGTTTGTAGCAAGTCTACAAACTAAAACGCCTACCTACCTTGACCCCATCACCGTCGGAAATGAGCCAAACTATACGAATCATCCGGATAAATCGTCGACGCCTCACTCAAAGGCGGCCGTCCCCCCACCGTCGCGACGCTGCGCCAATCGTCACCGTCATCGCCACGCGACATATCTCGCACAGGTCGCTCACGAGACGACGGAGCCCAAGTACCATCTTGCGTAGAGCCCGCCGTCGGTGTTCTCAAGCCGTTCTCGTATTGGTCTGATCCGGCCTCCGACGCAGCAGCACGAGAGTCAACATGATCCTTGAAACTCGGTCGGCCGATACGTCCCATCTCCTCTAGGCGAGCTACCCTCTCTTCCTCGGCTAGATACCATGCTGCTTCAGCGGGGGACATCTCGAACCCGCGAGGGGGAGCAAATTTCGAATCTGTGGCGCGGCGGCGGTCCTGTGTCACGACATTGTCATTCTGAGGCGAGGGGGAGGAAGTACTTACGAGCCCGCCCGGACGGGGTCCACGGGGTCTACGGGCGGAAGACGAGCGAGACGTGACGTCGGGCCAGGCCGTGACGATGGAGGCGAGCGATTCGGTCGTCGGGTGAGGCCGGGCCGGCTCGCTGTTCGAGTACACGCTGGCGTCCGTATACGACGAGCTGCTCGGCGCTGCGGTGCCGTACCCACGGAACGGCGGTGGGAGGGTAGCGGCGGGAGGCGTGGTAGGTCGAGGAGTGCGCGGCTCGGAGTCCGTGGAGTCTACGTGTCGGAACCGATCACGCCGTCGGGCATCGTCTTGAATCATCGAGGGGGGGAAATCAGATGCGCGTAAACGCTGTTCACTCCTAGCGGGACTATTAGCAACAGCGTCATCCCAGAGAGCCCCTTGTTCTTTCCGATCCACCTCTTTTCCCGTGCCAAAGTCTCGACGGAACTGGGCATCGGGTTGAGCCGCCGAGCCGCCAAAGGCCGGGTGGAGGGATGAACGGTCGAAAGCACGCTCGTTTCCGTTCTGGCGGGCCAGCCGTTCGTAATAGTCCCCAACCGCATCTTGCCACGGCCGATTCTCATTGTCGGGGTTTTCATCATCTGGGTCAACAAATGGGTCCTCGCTCAGTGTCGTGGAAGGTCGTCCACTCGCGGTCGATTGCTCGCCCGGAATTGAGCGCGGAGTATCGCGTCCGGATGTCTTCCTGGTACCACTGCTGGCATTCTCTGACCCCCTGGCTTGCTTTTGGTGCACTTTTGCTTCGCGTCTCTGTTGTCGCGCTGCCTTGACATCTTTGAGCATAGCCCGAATTTCCTCGGCTAAGTTTGCGCTTCTTTTAAAGACTTCTCTTTGTGCAGCCTCAGGGAACTCGTTAATCCACGCGTCCACGATCCTTTGCAGGCATGGCGACGTTCTCTTCGTCCGGGCAATGAGATTAGCACGAAGGTCGCCAAGGAAAGAGGGACGAGATCCGAGTGCTGACAAGATGCACGCCTCACAATGTGAATTTACATGGCTTAGCACTTTCGGCTGGCGACCATAGAGGAGTTCAAAGTTGTACGTGTCCATCCACAAGGCCTGGATACCATCCAGACGACGAACGAATTCTTGTATCAAGGGTGTAAATTCCGGACCTCTGTCGCGTTGTCGATCATGTCGCAAGCTGGCCGTTTCCACTGTGATCTCTTTCAGAACCAGTGCAAAAAGGGCGTGAATTGTCCAAGGATTCAGGCCGCGATGGCTTGAGCAAAGGACTGCGGCCGGCGGTGTGAACGAAGGGTTATACTTCTCGCTGATCTTCATCAAACCGCGAGTAACAACGCTGACTACGTTGGTCTTGCTGCGTGGACGGAGACAAGCCGCGGGCAGTTGTTTCATCGTCTCCTCTTGCTCCCTCAGCCAACTTTTTGGGGGTTTCGCAATGCTGTGCTCCACCGGGAGATAAAGGTATCGAACCAACTTCTTCACCGATGCGTTTGTTAAATCGTGTACACTTTGGTACGGGCTGGACATGGTGATAAGTTGATGAGAAATTTTGAGTGAATCGTTAAAAGTTTCGGTATAGGTGTCACTAGTTTTGAGGCTGTTTGTTTTCGCTGACTGCGATCCAAGAGCTGCAACGGGCAGTCTTTCTATACTCGCTTACGATGGAATAGCCACATCATTACCGAACAATCTCGAAGTTGACAATGTCTTTGAACCATAACTTGCTTGACCAAGGACAACAAGCTGTTTCTTTGGGTTCAAGCAACACAATGCAAAAGAAACAGGTAACTTTGGCGCGGGAGAGCAGTATTGGGCTGTGACAAACAAAGAGAGAGAGCATTGTCCAGCTTTGTCGAAATCTTCCTCAATTCTAAACCGCAGAACAAGTGCGGAGGCTCTCTTTTACGGGTGTTTGTCGCCGTCGTTCGTCAATCTGAGAGAGGCGGGCAAAATGACCTAGGCCGCGGCTGCGGTCACATTTGCATCGACATCGACCAATAAAGCCAGGGATAACAGAGGGCTGGGAATCATCGCCGCACTTGTAGTTGGTCACGTGTGGAGAAGTCCCCGGCGTTTGGTTTGATTTGTGGCGGCAACCACTGATTCGTGACTCGTGATTAGCGATGGAAACAGACGCATCGTTTGATCGAGCCTAAAAATGAGTGGGCTGATGTAAGCGACGTGCTCAACAAAGTAGCTACTGTGCTAGGAACGACTCACAAGGCGGTTCTGCTAGACATAGTCTCGTTCCTGGATCCTGTGATGTTGAAACAGTCTACTCAAATCAGTTACGGTCTCCGAAAAAAAAAAGTTGAAAGCATCGATCAGCGGTCACTCCAGAAGACTGAAGAAGTGGTTGGCAAGCCGGGAAGGCTTGCGTCGGTCATGAGAATCGCTCTATTGAGCCTGGCGACAAGGCACGACATCTCTCTCATCGAAACGTCTCTACTAGCAACGCTGTCCAGGGCGTGGCTTGACCGTTCGTGCTACTCTCTCGTACTGCTGCGAGTTTGACCCTTATCCCGCGAAACACAACCCAAAAAACCCCCGCATGCCATCAAGCCTTTTGTTATTAAAGGGCAGAACATGGCTGACCTTTGATGAGGCCCATGCCGGAAAAAAATCAAGTCGCACGAGCGCCATGCCCTTCCAATTCCGTCGGCCCCCATCGTACAGACCAGATATCAAACGGCCCAACTCCCATATCATGCTCAGCTTTGTTCGTTATAGACGTAAGGGTTCGAAAACAGCTTCGTAGGCTGGGAATCATGCGTGGTATCGGTGATCACCCTCCTGTCTCATTCGCTCTAGGCGGATCTTGGCCGCTTCCGTACCATCGTCCGGTGTCGCTGGTTCCTTGAACCAAGGATGTTGCAATGCCTGCTTCGCTGTAATGCGATGCTGGGGATCGTAGACAAAGATCTTCCGAAGGAGGTCCAGGAAGTTCTTGAAGTAGGTTGAGTTCGATGGGATGATATCCTACAAATCGTTAGTGAGCCGTCTTTCAGGACTCTGTGAGCCTGTTTTGCCTACCTCCAATCGTCTCATAGCCTTGACGAATCTCTTGGAAGCTCGTGTTGTCTCGGGTGTAGGATAGTCAAGTTTCAAGCGCTTGAAGTACCTGCACTGTATCAGTATGCGTTGCCCTTGCTCAACAGGGCCATGAACCACTCACTTCGAGGCGGGGTTTCCACCACTCCTAGTAGCCATCTTGTTCACAGCTTGGACGAGGCTGGAGTCTATCCTTTGCCCAACGACCATTTCCATCATTGCGAGGTGCTCGAGGTTGTCGTGTGTTTGGAAAAGGGCATCGCCGGTGAAGAACTCGACTAATATGCATCCTATGCTCCAGATGTCGCAGGGAAATGACCACCCAAGTCCCAAAATGATTTCTGGCGCTCGGTAATGACGGGTACTGACGACGGAGCTGTGGTATTCGTCTTGGAAAGTGGCACTGCCGAAATCAATCAAGCGAATTTCCGTGTCGAGCAGTACTCTGCGCTGATTCGCCTGCCGGTTGACGGTTGTAGAAGAGGAGGGTATCTTTCGGTTGTAGGTGAAGGTCTGGTAGGCGCTGTCGCACAAAAGAATGTTCTCAGGCTTCAGATCAGTGTGGATGAGGTTGAGATCGTGCAAGACTGCAGTCTGTTAGCGAAGGACTTATTGCAGAGCTTATGGCAGACTTACAGGCAACGCTGGTGAAGAGCTGTCGAGCAAAGCTCTGAATCTGGCTGTTGGGGAAGGGGACGAAACTGTTGCTCTTGAGGAAATCAAAAACGCTTTGGCCAAGAAGGTCCATGACGATGCAAATGTGGCCGCGGTAGTCGAAACAGTCCCTGAGGTGGATACAGCGATTGCGGTTTTCGTCATCGTTGGCCTTGAGTGTTGCGAGAACTCGGAGTTCTATTCGCGAGGCATCTCGGTATTTTTGGACAGACCGAATAATTTTGATGGCCACCGACTTGTTTCTCTTACGGTCTCGAGCCTGGACGACTTTGCCAAACGTCCCTTGCCCGAGTAGCTTCACCATCTGGTCTGCATTGAAGGTTAGTCCCTGGTGGTTCATCAGATTGAGTGTGTTCAACATACACTTATCCGTAAGGTCGGCGTCAGGAACGACAATGTAGTGTCCATCATCATCGTCGACTTTGGCATTCTTGTTGTAACCCTGCTGGGAGAACATTAGCAAATGGATGAAAATCGTCTTACGACGAGACGATGATACTCACATCCTGAACCAACCGAACGTGAACGTCGGGTGCTTTCTTGGGAGGGTAAGGAGGCGGCTTGTAGGTAAGGAATGGATCGCCGAGGCCCTCGACCTCTCTCTTCTTTGCCTCTTGAGCAATCTGTTGACGGGTTCTCTTACGCTTCTGACCAGGTTGAGCATCGTAGTACTCGTGTCCATTTGAAGAGAGGGACGTGGCAGCGGTGGTGTGGATGGCGGAGTTTGTAGTGCGGTCGGTTGATATAGTCGATCCGCTGGGGGTGCCGTTGTGATGAGGAGTGGTAGTGTGAGAACCGGCGTACTTGTTGTGATAGACGGGATCGTAGTGCTGAGGCTCGTCGTCTCTTTTCCTCTTCTTGGGAACAGGTCGGCTGCTGGCACCATTTGTGGTGGCGCCGTTCACGCTGCCGTTACCATTGGAGACGACCCTTACGCCGTTGCCGACGGCTTTGCCCTGCTCTGGCTCTGGGGTATCATCGATGACGATGATTTCCTTGGGCAGGCCATTCTTATAAAATTTGTTCCAGTCAGGCTCCTTTGATCGTCTTCGCTTGCGAGCGGACTGAGAGGACTGGGAGAGTGAGCTGGTGGCAGGCATGGTGGAGTTGGTGGTGAGCGAGTAGTTCGCGTCGGGACTCGAGACGTCGTGAATGGTCCTCGAACTGGCTGACGAGGCTGAAGGGCCTAGGCCATTTGGGTCGGCGTGACTCGCAGTAGAGGATGCAGAATAGGCGATGCTCGACGAGTTGGCGTATGCGGGAGGCAATCTCGTCGTTGCTGTGGATGAGGAAGTTGAGAGGATTGGGTTCGCTGGCTGTCGGTACGAAGAGCCGGTAGCAGTAGAGGCCTGGTACGGCTGATGTGAGTAGGGATAATGGGGATGATGGTAATGCGAATGAGGAGGCAATGTCGCTGTGGCCGTTGTGGGAGTCGACATGATTTTCCTCTTGTCTTGCCGGTGTCGAGAGAATCACCTTTGGAGACAGAGAAGAAGGGCGAGGGCGGAGGGTGAGGGCGAGGAAGGAAGGTTCGATGATGGAGGGAAGGCGGAAGGTGGTTTCGCAGGCTTTCGCTGTGCCGGTGTGCTGGGCGCTGAGCGCTGAGGTGGGTGCTGGTAGTGCTGCTGGGTACGTAGTGCTGTCTGTACTGTACTGAGTACGTGCCCGGCTGTACTTTGGTTTTGGGGGGGAGATGATGGAGGGTGGAGGGTTCCCAAATCCAAACAGTGGAGTTCGGGGTTAGTCCCAACGTATCCGTGATCGATCCAGCCCTGAGAAGGAGGATAGAGGGAGCGTGAAAAAGGAGGGAGTGAGCGAGGGAAAGAAGAGTGCAAGCCCAGTGTTATCGGCTTTCAGCGTTCCCTCAGCAAAGAGTGTGCGCTGTGTGCTGTGTGCGGCCCTTGGATTTGGTTGCCGGAGCCAGTGGTGGACCGGTGGTGGTGGTGTCTGGGAGTGGGCTGCAGATTGACGACGTGAGTGGGTAAGACCAGCTTTTGCGGTCTTTGCCTCTGGGCTCTGCCACGGGCGGCTTGTCGCTGCTGCGGTACGGATACCGCTAGCTAACCTTGGAGAGGGACCACAGGGTCTCCGGCCTAGATTTCCCGAGTCGTGCGCAAAGTGTGGCTGGTATGGGTACAGCGTACGAAATGGACGGGGGTCGTCGAGGATTCGTTTGATGGCAGGACGGACGGTATGGGTATGGGAGGTACTGCGGCAGGCGTATGTGTGTACTGTGCTGTGCTGTGCGGTGCTGTATCCGTTGGGAGGGCCTCTTTGCTACATCGAAGAGGCTATGACGCGACGCGAGTTTCTTTGGTTCGGAAAGGATGAAGTTCTTGCCAGGAATGATGGAAGAAGAAAGAAAGTCGGAGGAAAATCAACAGCAGGAGCAGGGTTGACTGCTGATGATGATAACGATGGGGAAAGAGCTGGGGAAAAAACAAGCCGCTGGTCGCTGTGCAGACTCCCAGAGTGCCCACGGTGGACGGGCTGGACGTTATGGTCCAAAAAAAGTGACGAAGTTCCGAGGGATGACCGGTCGCTTCACTCTGTTGGTCCGTGGGGAGCAGTTGGTGAGGTGAGCAAAGAAGTGGAGGGCCCTGACGGGAGGAGGCGACCAATTGTGGAGAATTGACGACCTGAGGGACGAGCACGGCAGGACAAGACAGGACGAGGGCGGCTTGGTGGTGGACACACTGTGACTTTGGGATTGCTGGACGCGGGCGATGAAGCCAAGGGGAATGAATGAACCTGATGAGTGAGGTAGGTGTGGGTGACGGGACTAACTGGGCGTATGGGCGTATGGGCGTGTACTTTGGTGACTTTGGTAGTGTGCGTGCAACCGAGTGCGCGTGGGAGCGGAAATGGAAGCAGCCAAAGTGGATGAGGACGACAGGCGGCGGAACACACGAGATGGGGAAGATGGAAGGTTACGTTGGTTAAGAACCTCCGATGTGGGATACTTGTTACTACGCTGTCCGACACACGCAGGCAGAAGTATCTTCAACCGTAGCCTGGCGGCTGGCCCGCGCATTTCGGCTACTTCTGGTCAGGTTAAGGTAGGTAAGTACCCAGCCATGGAAGGTGCCTGCCACGCAGTGAGACGAGAGACTGGTCGCCTTTCCATTTTCCTTTACTTTCCCGACTCTTTTCCTCGTTCACCTCGGGGAATGAAAAGCTAACAAGACGTATAGTCAAGAGGAGTTTCGCTCACGATTCCGACATAACGTAGTCTCCAGTTAAGCCCACTTCGAGCCAAGGCAGAAGGCGGCAAGACGGACAGGTTCCTGTCGCTTTCTCGCGCGTCGAGTCGAGTCGAGTGCAGCCCGGGACAATCAAGGGACCACGGAGTCCTGACAGGGTATGGAGGGAACCTAAGGCTGATGTGTACCGGGAAGCATCATAAATCAAGCCGGTCACTATTTGACAGAGCTGCGACTGTCGGGTATTTGGCCTCTCTACCAGAGTTCTGTTCGTCTCTACCGGGAAAAAAAAGTGCCAAACCTCGCTGCATCTCATGCCTCTTCCAAATGGCTCAAAAACATTCATGTCGGTTCCTTCTCCAGGCCTGAGGTGGGAATATCTACGGATATCTGTTACTCTTCGTGCCTTCCAGACTCCAGAGGTAAAAGGTGTCCGCCTCAGCGCCTGTGTTCATACAGGTACCTTATATCGGAGGGAGTGGGAGAGTGGAGCCCGGGCGAAGCGCAGGATGGAGGTAGGTAAGGTACTTGGAGACTGTGCCCTGCCACGCCTGCTTGCGCGCCTCTGTCAGATGGCGCATGTACCTTAGCGTCGGATTGACTAAGGCAGGTACTTGACAACGACTGCAGACCAATGCCATGACGCAAGTATCTTATCGTGAACGCCCACTCAGCATCATTCAAAACGTCCTTCTTGCTGCAGCGGAAGCAGTGCCGTGCAGTGCAGCACCGGATTTGTCCAACTTGATCCGACATGTGCCAGAGTCTTGATGCCGTCTTTGCGGCAGACTTTGAGGAACGAGAGCCTGGCGATGATGAGATTGGTTCAGAGATGAGGTGTCCGTACTCGCGATGATGTGGCAAGGCAGAAAACTAGGGTACTTTGACAGTGTTTCCATGTTGGGTACGGAATATTGTTCCTCATCAAGCGAGATAGGGCGTGTTCCAGGTTGTTAATCTGTGCCCGCGGGATCATCAACCGTAACGTAGCAAGCGACAGTGTTTTGAGCATATGGCTCCCCTCGGAAGAGAATCTCGGGCTTGGTGCTTCGATTCAGACAGGACGAGACGGAAGGTACTTCGGTTGGCTGCAACTTGCAGGTGCTTCCGTGCTTTTAGCCTCTCGCCTACTGTACATCCGGCAGGAACAAGGGGCTTGTCGCCGATGTGAGTGAGGTACAGGGCATTTCGGTCTTGACGCACACCATATTTCCAGGGCCCCGTACTTTATTTCGGGGGGGGGGGGGGGCTTTGGCGGTTCGACATTGCGAGTGGTTTCCGGCTTCTTTGTAGGTTTCATTTCTTCGTCTGCTTGAATCGTAAGTAAGTTCCTAAACTGAAGTGAGATGCCTTCAGTAAGCCCTAAGACAATTGCCATGTTGAAAACTCGAGGTAGGTACGGGATACGTACTAAGGTAGGTATGTGTCTTGGAGGGAAGAAAGGACGAATGCCCCGCCATTTCTGGTGAGGCAAAAACGAGAGCGGCAAGAGTAACCCCAAGTACTCCGTACACCTGCCCACCTAAGGTAGTTTACCGTAGGCAAGATAGAAACCAGCGATGACACTGTACCTACTGCGTAGAAGAACGGAAGGAGCCACGAAGGAAGGACGCTACTTCTCAAGCGGTGCTTCAATGGCGTGAATGGGACTGTCCGTCTGGCCGCATTCTAGCGTCTTTAGACTGTCATCGTCGTACGGAATATTGCTCCCACATTCTTGTCTGCCTACCTTACTTTACACAAAATGCAGTCTTGAATTCTTTATACGCCGCGCCGTTTTCCAACAAAGTCATTCTGTCGCCCTCTCTTCGATACAAGCGTAAATCGGCACGCACGCACCCAGCACACTTCTATGTATCCTTCTCTCTCTCTGTGTGTGTGTGTCTCTCTCTCTCTCCCCCTCCAAGCTCCAACCGGACGGCTCCCGCTGGCTCTTTCCTTTTCCAGACAGAAGACACACCACCGACAAGCCCTCGAGTCCCTCAACGACATCTTAACAACCGGGGTTGTGGCATGGGAGGAATTTTGCGGCACTCAAGACTCTGTCGATACTTAGTCTGAGGATCGACCTATCCGTCTTCACGACCAACTGATTTCATCGCCTGTTCTCTCCATTCTCATCCTCATGAGATTAACCAGCTATACGGCAACGGCCATGTATCGGTATCATCTCGAAATGCACGAATACAGCATCGTGCCCTTGTGGTTGTGCGCCCAAGGAACCCATGTCCGATGACTTCGCCCAAAGCTTGACTTGTCACGCTCGCAAAATCAAAGACACGCCAATCCAGTGGCCGCCAACATCTTCACGCTTCGTGCTTCACCCTTCTCGCTCCTCCTCTCACCCACTTTACGCACTTGGCGGGTGGCTCTGGAGTCCGCCCTCCACCCCAACTTTGCTGCCCGCCAATCTGCCTCCACGACAATCTTCCAGACGGGTTTAGCGTCCCGCCGGCCTGGGCAAGTCGCCTCTTTCAAAGTCACGTCGTTGCACAGCGAGTGATGGCCTGCCGCTGCCGCTCCGTCACTCTGTCACTCCATGACCGTATAGTCATGCCCAGCGTACCAGCCCATACTCTTTTCTCTCGCAGTTGCGTTGTACTCGATCGCTGCTTCTCATAGTAGCCTGGGATGGCCGCGACTGGACTGGACTGGATCGGCTTGGTCTGACCATCCAAACGGAGCGCACACACGCACACCTCAAAACCAGCCAGCCGCCTTCACGATGGATGGACAAACGAAAAGGTTGGATGAATGGAGCCAGTCCCCACCAACCAGCCCCAGCACAGTGCTACTGCTCCACGGCGAGCAGGGCAAACCAGCGCGCAACGGCAGCCTGACATATCGGGGCTCCGTGCTGACAAGAAAGAGAGCCCTGCACAGTTTACTTTAATTCGAGGAAACGATGCCTGGTCATCATCACGCTGGTTTGCTCCGAAATTCCATGCCCTTTGGCTGCTGCAATACGTCAGAAGGATCCAATACTGCAGACCGGATGAGTCCCCTAAATGGATCCTGGTACTGCCTTTAAACTTCACCTCGTCTCGCCATGATCGATTGTTCTGGTACTTCTGATCGCCTCCTCGTCCGCAGCTACAACCACTCTGATTGTTCTTCCTTCTTGAATATTGCATCACCTTATGGCATGGCACCGGAAACTTCAGCAACCTAGTTAGCGCCGCCGGCTGGCGGTTGGCGGCGTTGAGCATCAGTCAAAACACGGCGCAAAAGCATGATCCACACATTCCACGCAGTCGTCCAAGATCTGATCGCGTTGAAAAAGCTAATGGAAACAATGATCCGTACCAAGATGCACAGTGAAGGAAAGACAACAAACGCTTCAGCATGGAGCCACGGAAATGGAAGCGTTTGACCAACTTGTTCAGCCAGCCAGCACTGGCCGCCTTTTTTGGCTTGACATCCCTATGGATACCGCTGCTTTTGATCTGATCCCACCGTCTCCTCTATGGCAACCCAGCAGTGCACACTGGCAGCGCAATCACCGGCGAATCTCTAAGCACTTCTTAGTGTCCACATCCCTGCTTCCCGTCCAAAGGTGCGCCAATGGGGGTTTCGAGGAGCAACACCTTCTCTCGCCATCGACCAACCATGGGTGTAGTTTACAACTGGGTGGGGAGAGCAGGCAAAGGGTCGCAGCCATCGCGACGCTTGTGAGGAGGCTCGGAGGCAGTGAGGAATACCCGACTTGAGCGTAGAGAGGCAGGAGGCTTGTGAACGTCTTCTTCGAGATTTATTGGGAGACCAGGTTATCTATCAGCACAGAGAAGGGCAGGGCGGAGCGGAGAGAGGGAAATCTGTGCTGTCACCGGCCCCTCTCCCCGACCAACATCATGCCTGCATACGCAACTGCACCTCAAGAGTCAAGGCTCACGCAGCTCCATTATACTCCAGTGGTCACAGGTTTGTCGTTCTTCGCCACACTGCAGAATTTCCAAATGGAAAATGTAGAGCTGGACTCGACATTCACGATCTACGTCACACGTTTGTTAACTGTTGTCAAAACCAAAATTCGATGGCTTCGAGAGACCTTTGAGAAGAAACCGGCACACCGTCGCAAGGATCTCCGCGCGTGTCTTCGCGGTGTGCCTGTCCGGTACGTGGCGTAAAGTGCCTGCATGACTCCAGGATACTGAGCCCGTGGCAACCGAGACTAGACAAGCATAAGCCCAGAAGGTGTGCCTCGCCGCGAAATATTGGTGATGAGAGGCCCAGGACAAGCAGCCTATATTTCCCCCTCATTAAGATCAATCATCGTTTTGATGGGGGGTTGTCCGACCGTCCTGTCAAAACAAGCGATGCTGGGTGACGGTCCAATCGTGCCAGCATGAGCAGAGAAGCATCCGCACCCGACCTGAATAGCAAATTGGGACTTTTCTCTCGGTCTCGACGCTCTCAAACCATGCATTATCCCAGGTAGATCGTGCTGCTGCCACCTGCCACCACTGACGGCCGAAAAGTTTCAGTTCCTTGAACGCAAACATGCCGTCGAGCCACTATGTTTTCTTCTTCCTTCTTCCCAGAGCCCGTGATCCGTGCTTGCGTCGCAGGTACGCTCGTCTCCCCCCCCCCCCCCCCCCCACCCCCCCCCCCCCCACCCCCCCCCCCCGGCGCAAAGATTTTTTTTCTTGCCCCAAAACGCGCCCGGGCCCTTTTTTTTTTTTTTCCTCTCTCCCCCCGCCCCCGGTCCCCGGTCTTCGCCCGGGGTCCCCCCCCCCCCCCCCCCCCCCCCCCCCCCTTAAGCATGCACGTAATCGGGGGACGAAATGTCACCCAGAGCTACAGATGGCTTTCGTAGCGGGCTCGTGAAGGAAACATGAATTGCAATATAATAGGACAGCTTTGATAAAACCATGAACTCTCGCACTATCCTCAACATTTTGTCTCATCGTAAAATAGATGAGGAGCTATACTGGAGAGGTGTCGGATAAATAGCGCTGGGGACCTGATCGTCTGAGGCCAGAAAACAGACTGAGGTAACTCGGACACAGAGGTTGTTGATATGCTGATCCACGCCTGCTTCCAGCATGAGGGTATTTCCATGATTCCCAGACCTCTGGCCCTTATCAAACTACCTATGAAAGAAACAATTGTAGAAGCCATCAGAAGTCTGACATGTGCCGCTCTCGATGGACTATAATTAACGGGACTGAACTGTCTTGGTTTTGTCTACGCGGAGCCTGAGCCAGCCTCGATAAGATGGTAGGTAAGTACCTAAGCAACCCCGCTGACCCCGTCCGTCATCCCACCACCCCTCCTTTTTGGTCCCCCGTTGATGGCGATTCTAAGGCCAAGGTTCGTAATTTGTCCCGTTCTCAAACTGTCGAGGCGGTGGTGGTGTCGTCGTGCCTGTCAAGGCACACACGCTCACAAGTACACAAGTGCAGAAGCACATAAGCGGCGTGGTCTAGAATACGGTGTCAAAGCCGGTGGGTTTGGCTAGCTGCTTGTCGTCACGGTTGCATAACGTTTTTCCGTCTTTACGCAGAGCATATGTTGCGGTGGTGGGGATTGTCGACAGGTGCGATGCCTTGCTCACACTTATATACCGCCTCGCATGCTGTCCATGTTGTATCACGATTTTGTTCCGACTTTTGGCTGATGCGGGTTGATTTGAATATCACGAAGGCTTCCCGTGACGTATCTGAAGTTCTTGTTTCAATTGCGGACGGTTGTGTCCATCTGGCTACAATAAAGTCCTACGCGTTCCTCCCTGAATGTGCATCTGGACACAGATTGCCGTAGGCTATGCATGTAAACCATCAGCCAGTTGATGCCCATTATACCATGCGCCACGACTCAAAGAATTCTGGACGGGGGGGATAACCGTGGTGTTTGCCAAGAATGTCTTTGTAGCTGCGTGAAACACTTTCAACGTCCGATCTGATACCGGGTTCTCTATCCCATATTACGCTCGTCAGGGGGGTGGTTGGACGGAGGAGACATTGCCCTCCTTTTTCTTTGAGTCTTTGCCCCCAGACTGACGGATGCGATTGCGACAGATATGCCAGGGCAGATGGACGGTATCATGGGGTAAGGTAATAGGCAGGAAAGACTGCTTCGGCAAGACTTGCCTTTGCCTGTATCGCGTAGACAGTGAGAAACATCCGCGTTTCGTGACGTTCCCGTCTGCCCACCGCTCATGCTTTGAATTTCTTCCTGCGCTCAATGTGAACTTCGCTTTGGGATGCCTTTTATGTTCCAGCTTCCAGCGTTGGTATGACAGCAAACGAAAAATGCAAGAGAGAGTATAGAGAGATATCTAGATACCCCTGTTAAACACAACGAGACCGCCCTCGCCGCCGCGTCCGTGGAACTCGGGCTCGAGCTTGTCCGCGCTGATGCTCTGTCGCTGGGGAAACACGGCGAGGGCGAGCGGGAGGACGGCGTAGCTGGTCACGAGGATGAGGCCGAGGTTGACGGGCACGGTGAGGCGGGGCCGCTGCTTGAGCCACTGCTGGGCCTGCAGGCGGACGAGGACGAGAGGGGGGATGACCATGATGGGCGTGGAGTTGAAGACGCGGGAGCAGGCCGTCTCGCCGACGGCGATCTGGGCCGCCTTTTTGCTGCGGCCGAGGGATTGGGGTTGTTGGCTGGTGGCAGCGGCGCCTTCGACAGCCTGTTGCTCCTTGGTCTCGGCGGCCTGCGTCTTCTCCGCGACGACGGGGAAGACGTCGATGCCCTTGCGCATCTCCTCGCCGCGCATGAGGAGGACGTTGAGGAAGCCGGCCGAGGCGACGGCGGCGAAGGGGACGAGGCGGGTGAGCGTCGTGCGGGTCGCGGGGGTGAGGTTCTTGAGCCGGGGCACGAGCTTGTTGAGGCCGACGGCTACACCGCAGGAGACGGAGACGGCCATTGCGTAGGACTCGCCGAGCTTGCGCCAGGATAAGGGGGAGGACTTGTTTGCGTTTGCCGAGTTGATGGCTACGTTGAGGGACTGGTTCACGACTTGCCATGCGATTGTGCCTGCTGTCTGTTTGTGCAACTTGTGTTAGGACTGCAACTGTCCTTCCTGCTTCTACTCGGGGTTCAACTCACGCCGAGACCGGGCTGAAGCATTCCAGCTGTGACGACCAAGTTGGTCAGGACGAAGGCGGACATGCGGAAGGGGAGGAAGACGGGCTCGGCGGTGTCTACACGGGGTGAGGGGCGCGAGTGCGCCGCGTGTTAGTCACCGGGGTCCCGGACAGGAAAAGAAGAAGCAAACAAGCAACGAGCCCTTTGTCGCAAAGAGGCAGTGTGTGTTTTTGTTCTTATGGGCTCGTCGCACCTGGGTGGAGGGTCGAGTCGACGACCTTTTTGGCCTGCCAGAGCTCGGGGGTCATTGTCGGGATCTTGCCCTGCTTGTAGTCGGTGAGGAGGGACTTTGCTTGCTCGAGACCGGTGCTGCCGACGAGGAGGGTGCTGTTGGTTGGGGAGACATGTCAGTAGATTGTCTTGGTTCTATGGTGGTAGAAGCATTGGTGAGGCTAGAGGAGGAAGGCTTGTATGGTGGTGGTGGTGGTGGTGGTGGTGGTATTGGGACAAACGCGCGCAAGGAGTCGTGATCGTGACGATGCGATGCGATGCGCGACTAGGGGTGGGGGTATGGACGTACCTTGGGTCGGTGAGGCCCAGGTTGTGCCGCACGCGGCCCATGTATGTGCTGAGATCATACTGCGAGGCGGGCAGCTCGCGGCTGCCGGGGAGTGAGGCCGACATATCGGGCGTGAGGTTCGAGGTGTGCTTTGGTGGTGAAGCAATTTGAGAAGCAACGGGGATCGTCGCGAAGCTTTCTTTGTCTGTCTCCCGCAATTGAGAGCTCTCTTCGAGGGTAAATATGTCCCAAAGTGCACAAGTGAGGGGTAAATCGAATGCAATGTAATGCCACGCGACCAAAGAAGGCGGGAGCGGTGCCGACGAACGCTGGTGGTACGGCGGTCTTGGGGGAGGGGAAGAAGGTGATTGCGGTGTGAGTGAGGGTTCTCGTGGGATTTGGATTGGGTTTTGGTGGTTTTTTTGATAGCAGGAACGGATAGGATGGGCTATCGTCGGGTGAGCTCCCGAGATCGGTGGGATTTGGGGGAAAAGACAGGACCCCAGAGGCCCAGAGGCAGGTTATCCGAGAGAAATAATTGGTTGATGGAGCTTGGACCCTGAGCTTCGTCGCAGCTGTCGGCGGGTGGACGCGGGCTCAGGCTGTCGCAGTAGGGCGTTGTTGTCACTGCAAGGCGTTGGATGGCCTGTCGATAACAGACTGACGGCTTGTGACGGTGCAGCAAGATTGCTGACGGTGCAACTCGGTGGAACAGACGGACGATGAGAAAGTAGAAGTGATAATGATCAAAAGTTTTTTTTTTCTTTTTTGCTGTAATTTACAAAAGTGACTGAACATGCCAGAAGCAGTCTAAAAAAATCAAAAAGAACAACAGGAATATAGGTGTGCGCACTGGTGGAATAGTCAAAAAGTTGGACCGACCTACGTAGGGATCGAACCTACAATCTTCACAGAGAGACTAAGGAGCCGAAATGTGACGCGATGCCATTTCGCCAGCAGGCCTGGTTGAGGGAGTGAGGAAATTTGACGAGCTATGTAGCGCGCAGCACTGGATGGTCAGTGCGCCGCCGCTCGATGGCGGGGAAACTTGCCACTGCGGGGAAGTGTCAAGCTCGACTTGTAACTCGTGAGTGCCTTCTCCGTCCCGTCTTCGGCTTGAAGCGGCCGGGCGGCGTGCCGATGCAAGTTCGGGACGGTTCGTTGTGCGGGGGGGCCGTCGAGGGTCGCGCAGTTCCTTACGTTTTCCGCTCTTGAGTATCTAAGTTACTTCAATCTCAAGTCCGGTTCCAGCTCTTAAGAGAGCTCAGTCAAGTCCCATGTTGATTCTGTCAGTTGAGCATGATATCCTGTTTCTTTCTTCCCTCCCGCTTTACGGTCACGCTAATCTAGTCTCAAGAAGAGAAGATATTGTAGTAATGTTGGTATCGTAACAAGCGAGGGAGTCCACCTGACAAAACGTTTACATTTATACCACCCGGAAACATATGGTTCGATGTGTCCATAGAGAAATCTCTCATATAGCGATGGAGTTCGAGTCAGACACTATAAATCATATGAACCACGAAAGAGATTAAGTATGCAATGACACAAGTAGGAGGCTGGAAGAAAGTATTGAATTGTAGGCACGGCGAAACGAACATTCACAACTACTTCAGACTTTTGGCATCCAGATACTGAGGGTTCCCCCGCCCCGCTTATACATTGTATCGGGACGATGCAGTCTGCTTTGCAATCAGATCGGCCATTACTTGAACTATGAGTAATACAGCACGAACGACACTATGCTCATCATAGACTCTGGGTCTCGAAATTGTCTCCTTGAATTGTACACTGAGAGACTTGATACTGTCAGAACTCACAGCCTGAGGTCAAGGACTGAAGCTTCCGCATTTCCAAAACGTGGGTATTAAGAGTTAATCATTGTGCTATCTCGCACATAATATCATCATCATAGACACCTCATTACAACGTGGTTCGAACCTGACGACACTTGCTCCCGTGCTCCCCAATGATCTCCGCAGCCTGGAGGGCCATGGCGTACATGGCCACCTGCAGGTTGGCCGAGATGGAAACCGGAAAGATGGAGGAGTCGGCGACGAAAAGCCCGTCAACGCCCTTGACGCTGAGGTCCGTGTTGACAACCTTGCCCATGGACGCCGTTCCGCTGGGATGGAAGCATGATCTGTGTCCAACTATCAGTCCCGTCTTCCTAGCAAATGGTGGTAGGAACTGTTGTGGGGGGAGAAGGAACTTACCCTGCAACCTGGCGGGCGCGCGCGTCAAACGCCTCGTCAGGGGAAGCCACCGTCAGAGGCGTGTCAGCCGTGAGCTCGCCGTCGAGGATCTCACGACCGACGGGCGTCAGATCGCTCCCGAGAAGCCGGGTATCAAACTTGAGAGCTTCCCGCACGGCGTACCTATCCACCGCCGTGCTGAGGTAGTTTGGGTCGATGACGGGCGGGTCGCTGACGTTGGCCGACGAGATGCCCACCGAGCCCCGCGAGGTATCGATCAGCACGATGGACAGCATAAGGACAGCAGAGCCGTCGGCCGAGGCGCCGTTATACTGCAGCGTGTGGGAGACGTGCGCGCGGTCCTGGCGGAGGAGCGGATGCTCCGGGCCCGGCGCAACGCCGCCCTCGTCCTCAGCGATGGCCGCCGCAAGTCCTTCCTTGGGTAAGGTGACTGTGGCGAGGAAGTCGATCTTGTTGCCGAGGCCGTACTGCGGTTCTTTGAAGAGCGGGTTGTCCGACTCGTAGGCCCAGCCCTCGGAGGGGTTCTTGACCTTCCACGCCGTGGGCATGAGGATGTGGTCGTGCATGTTCTGGCCGACCTCGGGCTGGTCGAGCTTCACCTCGATGCCGTGCTCCGTTAGGACGTTGGCGGGACCGATGCCTGAAAGCATTAAGAGCTGAGGGGTGCGGTAGGCGCCGGCGGAGAGGATCGTCTTGCGGCTGTGGTACTCTGTTCCGTTTTGCAGGCGGATGCCCTCGGCTGTGGCGGCGGTGCTGTTGGAACTCTTGGACACGAGGATGCTCTCGACCATTGTGTTGGTGATGACGGTGACGCCGTCTAGAGGGAAGGCTTCCGAGGAGAGCTGTCTGCGCCCTTGGTTGCGGTTCTCCTGGAGGTCTCCGTAGCCGATTGGGTTTCCGGCGTTGGCGTCGAGCTGGGGTAGCGCTGAGATACCGAGAGCTTCAAGGGACTCGGCCAGCTTCTCGCGCATGGGAAAGTGTCGGTTCATGGGCGTGACGCCTTGAATGATCATGGAACCGTTCTCCCCGTGCTGGGAAGGGTTGATGCTGGCGTCGAAGAACTTCTCCGTCACCTTCATGTAGGGAAGCTGGCCCTTGTAGCTCCATCGATCGTCGCCAACCTCTTCGGCCCAGAGATCGTAGTCGACGGTATGGCCACGGACCCAGGCAGCTAAGACGAGTGGAGATTAGATATATGTGTTGTTACATTGGACAACAAGCGTGGCCTACCTCCATTGATGGCTGTTCCTCCACCGAGGGCCTTGCCAGCGGGCGCAGCTATCGATCTGTTGTCGACGTTGGCTTGCGGAACTGAGCTATAAGCCCAGTCAATGTCGCTTCCGGCACCAGTACTGGTGTTTGGGTACGCGATAGACTCGAGACCATTGACATTGGGCCCAGCTTCGACCAGCAGGATCTTCAGGGTCGGATCTTTGTGGAGGAGTCTGTTGGATATGACGGAGCCGGCAAGGCCTCCGCCGACAACGATGAAATCCCACAACGACATGGCTTAGACGGGAAGTTGAGTGCCTAAAAGAATGACTGGCTGACTTGAGCGACGAGTTGCAGGGAGTTGCGAAGACATGAATTGGCAGAGCCGTGCTTACTCCTTATACAAGGCAGGATCTCGTCACACTTCCGACGATGACATTGCTACCTTCTCTCTGGTCCGACGGAATGCAGTTCGGGGCCGTCGACAGCCCATCTTGCGGTTTGTTGTCGCGCCACATGCCAGGTGTCATCGAGTCTGGAGCTTCGGATGCAAGGGCCCTAGTAGAAGGTGCATAGATGCTTTCCACAACCAACATACCTTCTAGGGTCTGAAGGAGGCAAACATCCACGTTGCGGACAGTCGTTGGAACATAGTTGCATCAAAGCACGCACTAACGACCTCGGAGGAGGAGTACTCGTTGGCTCAATGCAGACTTAGATGAAGGACCCGCACCCGGGGCTGTTCCGGTCTTTTGCAGACCCGGACGAACTTCCGTAAAGATCATGGTCCTATCCCGGGTATCGGACGGTCTTATAACCCAATCGACCGAGCTGAGATCGCGAGCCCCTGGGGAATGAGCGGCATCCCGCTCGCTGTGCCGCGTCTTTGCATCAACTTGGCACGCTGCACAACCTTTGCAGACTTTTCTCGGCAGCATAAGAATTCCTGGACGTGATGCACAATGCAATAACTGAGTTAAGCCGTTTGAGGGTTACACTGGTAGATGACCATGATCACGCGGGAACATCACAGAAAATCGAAATATTGTGGACTCGAGAACAAATATTACTCAAGAGATATACTCGCACAGCTACGGACGTGTCTCTCCTGCATCAATTAACGCCAACTCTGCCTACTCATGGACATATCCAAGTCCCACAGAATCCTCCGTGATAATCCACCAACCTGGTTCTTTGATGCCTGTAGTAACTAAAAATCAACGACATGCAGCATGGGTAAAGCAAACAAACCTCCAACACGATAATCACAAATTACATGCTCTTTTGAAAAGGATTATCACCAGATTTTGCAGCTCGTTTGCGCTATGCGGACCAATCGAATGGCAATGATTGCATGCTTTCCATCGGGAAACAGGAAGACCCGATATATCTCATGCAAATTAGGCCATATGCCCATAGTTCCAGAAGGCAGGTATTTCGATTTCGCTGACGCCGCAAGATGTGAGCATCGGAAGTACATGCGACATCCAGCAGCTTGGACTTGAAGAAAACCGCTGCAGATGTGGCAGCGGATCAAAACTCCTTGAAATCTGTTGGAGAAGCTTGTCGCGTTCGCTCGCAGATATTTCCGTTTTGGAGCAGCACTCGTGTTGTTGGAGGGGCTCATCAGAATCAAGGTCGCTTGGAAAGTTGGGATACCTCCCCGGTTATTTTTGACTTTACCACACACCTTTGTTCGTCCAAGTTTGAAAGATGGCTGTTCCTGACAGACTTCTATTCTCTCCAGCCTACTAGTCCGACCTCAAGTGCCTTTGAGGCCAGACTTTCCCCATCTTGCTGTTTCCTCTCATCTTCCTCTCTTTGCCGTCCGTCATGGAGAGCCCAAATGCCCTCAGAGTTCGTCAGGCTGGTGGCACAACACCGGCTCCAGCCATCATCCTTGACAAGTTTCCCCCTCTCACGTCGTCAGGGGCCACTCTCGTTGCCACGACGTCGGTGATGCTCTGCTTGACCACATGCTGGACCGTCTTCCGCGTCTGGGCCCGGAAGATCACGAAGATTCCCTACTTGACCGAGGACTATCTTTACTTCACAGCTCAGGTAATTATCAGGCACGTTGAGACAATCCTCCAGCGCTAACTAGTGTTGAGTTGTTATTCTATGGTACGGCAGCATGCTTCATCCTGGGTATGTAGGGATTCCCTTCAACGCTCAAGTACGCGATGAGAGCGCGGACACTGACTTTGATATTACGAACCGAAGCTGTAGTTGTAGGTGGCGCAGGCCATGATGTATGGAACCTCAGCGACGAACACAAGTACCACTACTTTCGAATATCGCTCGCCACGCAAGTCCTCTACGCCGCGGCCTTGGGCTTCGTCAAGCTCAGCATCACTTGGATGCTCCAGCGCATCTTCTTTGGTCACTCGACGGCGTTCCGGCTCTTTGCCTGGATTGCCATGGCGCTGTCGGTATGCTGGGCTTTGTACACGGCTCTGATAGGATTTCTCATCTGCCAGCCTGTACAGATGGCATGGGATCCGAGCGTGCAAGGAACCTGCGGCAACCATACCACGGCGTATTCTGCGGTAGCGATCTTCGATGTCATCACTGATATCATTATTGTCGGGCTTCCGATCAAGTTTGTTGCCCAGCTGCAGGTTCGACGAGCGCACAAAATTGCCCTATATGGAGTGTTCTGCGCCGGTTTCATGTAAGTCTTTGGCCGGCAATTCTTTTTCTTCACAGTGATCGGTAAAAAACATGTGGCGGCTAGCAAATCCCTCTGTACGTGAAGAAGAGCTGATCATCTCGTCATACTCGATAGCACGGTTGTCTTCTCCTGTGTGCGACTCTACTATGCTTACAACATCGACTTCATCAACGTCACCAAAGGCTTCGCCATAGCCAGCGTCAGCGGCGTCTTGCAAGCCGGTATCGCTGTCATGGTGGCATCCAGCCCGATGCTCCGTCCCGTCTTCGATCGTACGGTTGGTCGAGTGCTGGGTCTCAGCCTACAAAGTCAACGACGCGGCAACGGCGCGACTTCGAATGCGACTGGCGGCAATACTACTGGCAATAGCGCGGCTGGGCTACACAATAAACACAGCGCTCGATCCGACGGCTTCAAGCGGATGTCGGAAAGCGAAGAGCATCTGGCGTGGGAGTTGAGGCACATGAAGTCCGCAGCAGGTCGAGATAGCTACAATATGGGGACCACCACAACTCAGGTCAATGCGGAAAGGAGCTCGGATGACAGTACGGGTGAAGAGCGAGAAGTTCTGGATGGCCCGCAGACTGGGAGAATCATGGTCACCAAAACAACCGTAGTCAGTCGCTAGGTTGAGACGTAAACATGCTCGCATTGTCGATAGGGACGAGCGTCTATTGTCCAGTGGAGGCGCATCGAGCAACTAGAGACCTGAAAGAGGAAAGTGAAGTCGCATAACGAATTGCATCTGTTCAGAATTTCGTGTACCTCCTTAGTCTCTTGCTGTCGACTTGACAACCACTTCCGACTTCACCCAGACGTGTATATTTTGCTTCCCCGCCTTTCCCTCTTCACTCGAATACCTTTCGATGTCCACGTTCCGCCCCTGGCCGTAACGATCATCCGGCCCCAGTATTGAATCCACGCTCTCGTTGTCGCCGAAGCCCTTTCCACCAGACCTCGTCCCGCTTCCGAATCGTCCCTCGCCGCTTCGACCCGCGAGGCTTCCCAAGTCCAAATCTGGCGTCTTCAACCCGACCCTAACGGTGTAGTCTGTGCCGCCGATCGTCTTCAAACCGAACCCCAAGTTGGATCCGGTCATGTCTCTGGTGTATGGCCCAGGCCTGCTGCCATTTCGGGATGACCACTTGCTGAGCCAGCCCTTGAAGAGGGGGCGGCACACGGGGATTCCGATGCAGACGAGAGTTACAGCCAGTTCTGCCGCATGCCATATTATCAAGGCAACCGTATCCTCTGTTGGGTGTTAATGTCAAAGATAAGCTCATGCAATGATACGTGGTGTTGACCACAGAAAGTACAGGTCTGAGGTCTATAGAAGAGTGACTTACTGGTGAAGTTCACACTACTCAGATTCTTTAGCTGCAAAGCTCTCAGGATCCCGCATGCGCCAGCACTATCATGGATGTTAACTTCACGTCACTCAAGCATGCCGATGTCGAAGGTGCATGCCTTCAATAGCGCGGGCAGAACTCACATGACGCCCAAACTCATGCTCAGATTGATGAGCAACTTCTCTCTCTTCGGCATCTGAACGTTCCACAGCAGTGCCCACGGCGTAATGGCATACCAAAAGTCGACGACGACGCTCCAAGCCCCCGCAGCCGTTGATATGGGACCGGGGTCGATAGGGCAGCTTCCGTTGGGGATCAGCCGGTCCCACAGGAAGTTGATCGGCGTACAGGAGAACCAGAAGACGAGAAGAGAGGCCAAGGCGATGAGGAATAGAATGACGACCGGGGCGATGACGAGGATCTGGTGCAGCCGAGTGTTCACAAGGCGGAGGAGGAACAGTGCTAGAGAGGCTTTGGAGACGACGATGGCTGATACGAGGATTGTGCTGCCGATTGCCTCGTACAAGATCGCTTTTGGCACGTTTTCCATCTCAAGCTCTAGGATATTCCTGCCAAAGCCGTAGAAGGAGGAAATTGTGAGCATGACATCGTAGGCGACGAAGAGGAACTGAGTATGAAAGTGTCAGTCAAGATCTGCGATACAATTGTGTTTGATTGTCTGTAAACCAGGGCACTCACGAAAGCGAGGTTGAAGATGTGGTCGTCCACGCCGTAGGCTTGAAGGATGACAAGGCGAGTATACAATCGCAGCAGCACGAAGAAGAAAGCAAGACCCGTCAAGCCCCAAAGAACGGCCAGCGCCATGGGCGCATCGCCGCCTGGTCCTATCATGATCTTCGGATCCGTCTTGCGTCGATCTTGCAATCGAGACAAACGTGGAAAGACAAAAAAGACGACAAACACGGGATCCAGGCGGGATCCGGTTTGGGGCACCCGACAATTAAAGGTTCCGATTCATCTCCCTAAATCTTGTTCTCCTCCACGAGTCAATTTTAACGGGGACCAGCGATTGGTGGTAGCGAATCTGGAGAGGTCGTAAGGAGGGTCGGAGTCTTTGAGGTCCTGGCTTGAAGGATTCGGAACTTGGCAGTTGAATGGGCCTCATCTTTTCGAGTCCCGGCGAGGCCCCTGGGCGAGACGACTTGACAGGTCGATCATTGACCGAAACAAGACATCGGGAGGCTTATTGTGGATGGATTCTGCGGCGTACCCATGGCTTAGTTCAAACGAAGGGCAGAGGAGATCGTCACTATCCACAAGGGGGCCATAACAGCTAGGTCCACAGCCACGTCAAAGCACGCACGCGGTAACTGGGTTTTGTCCAACAGGAGTTCTCGTAAAGGCGCGCTAGAACCATGATTGTTCCAACGGCCATCAATGATTTCTCCACCCATCGCGATTTCGTCAACGTTTCCGCTGGCCACGCGAGGAAAGGGGAGTTAGAGACCCATCAACTTACGACTGACGCGAACGTGCAGCTAAACATAGGACCTGTCGGCATGTCATCACAGTGTACGGACAAAGAACGCTGAGACTCGGACTGTGGACCGCAACTCGTGGTCAGGTTACACCGCAAATGCTGGGCTTTCAGGGGCAGTCCAGGCATGAGGTCTGCTGGCCCCCATCATGACCCGGAGCCAGGAACAGTTGTGTCGAATGTTGCATCGTCTGAACTCGCGTAAACATAACAAGGATGACTATGAGCTACTGGTTATTAGTGCATCTTGGTCAGGCTTCCTAATTCTCCGAACACAGCATTTGCAAATGCCGATGGAAAGCATTAAGCTAGTCTAGAACGAAGCCAACCATCAAAAATAAGTAGTATCACCATTGTTCGAGACCATCTCTAGAGCAAAGTCTGAATAGACCGTAAGAGATGGTTGCCTCAAATGATGTCTTTAGTCTCCCACACACCCGGAGCTGGAAGCCCTATCCGGCTGCGCTGCTCCGAAAGCGACGTGCCTAGTCGGTGTGACCCGTAGCGGCCACTGTCAACCACTCAAGTTGTTGCCTACCAGACCGAGATGCGACTGGGAGGCGATCCGGTTTGCGACGAGGAGGTCCGAGAGCGAGTCTACGGCCCGCTGCCGTGTTTCCTCGGACCCCACAGACTGGTGAATGTTCCTGAATTTCTGCCCTTTTCCCCGGCCTTATCCATGTAGTTGTTGTCGGAGGGCATCGTTTTTTCGGATGGCAAGTACTTTATCTACAACCGACATGCTATAGGCACAAGTGCTTTATGACTTCCCAAAGGCCTTTTGTCAGTGCTGATTTGAAGGGTAGCATGATACTCGCATATCACTACGTATATCACAGCAATTGCCGAAGGGTGCATTGCAATCTCCGCAGCGAAGATATGGTGTACCGCATTTTAACCCCAGCCTACCCAATCCTTCAACAGCATTCGCTAATTGCATGGACGGAGTCAGGATGCTCATCCAAGACAACACCCATGCATCCTGTCGCAGTCACCTGTCTCTCATAACAATGCTACTCCTGCCGAGTACGCACGTGGCACATCTCCTTCTTTCTATTATCAATGTGGTCGCTACGAATGGACTTCTGTGGTTTACTGATCGGGAGGCAAGACTATATGCGCTGGGCCGTTGTATTGATACGCGTGAATGCATTGCCTGAGGCATACGGCGAGCCATATTCTGAGGATCAAGCCTTTTCATATTTCCAACCCCGAGCTACTAATATCCACCTGTCGCTAAGACTGTCCTGAGATTGACGATCACAATGACGGTACTTTCATCGTCATGAAGGTGCAATCTTTTCTAGATCATTTGCCGGGTCTTGTTATGACTCTAGAAAGTTGCGCGTCGTTCCACTAGACTTGCTGAAACTCGATGTTGACCTTATTTACCCCCTTTGAGGTGTCGACAATTTCTGCCCATGCCGTGGTTGAAAGATGCATGGTAGCATCAGCTGACTTTTTGCCGACGGGGTTGTTGGAAAAGTCGACTACTTTGACCTGAATCGTACTCGATTTGCAGGCGCGCGGAAGCGAACTGATACACCGCACTAGATACTGCCTTCCACATGCCGCCCCATTGTCCCAAAGTCCGTCACCAACAGAAACGAATAAGTTGCTGGAAGGGAATTGATCCTGGCTGTTACCGTTACACCTGGTTGGTAAATAGGGTACGGACCAAGAACCAGCAGTGCCGACATCAGCGCTGGCAAGTGGAGCTATGATGCTGAGCAACAATAAAAATCTCATATTGCTATGGAAAGATGGTGTGAGTACCAGTGTACGAGATAGGGAGTAGGAATTCTTACCAAGAGCAAAGGGCCTATTCCACAGAACAGTTTTGATCTCGACAGTATTCTGTAGTCTGTAGTTTGGCAATGATAATAGGGTGGCGAGCCAGTATTTATGGTTGGATCTCCTCCGTGGCTGTGAAATGTCTTCCCAGGGAATTACTTTACCGTTTCCATTATTTCTCTGTTCGGAGTAGTTGCGCCGTCCAATTAATCATACCATGCAGATTACTCACACTATTACGGAGTAATCCAAGATTAAATGTTGACGCATCAATCGAGAAAAATGTTCATACCAAACATTGAAAACGAAATTGTAATTTGAATAAGTTTCTTCAAAAACTTTATTTCCTGCCGGTTAGAGAAATCGCATAAGGTGTCATGGAAAGGCGAAGTTACGGTAAACATAAACCCGAGTAAATTTAAGGCAGTGTTTACTTCTTTGGCGAAGCATGGTATTACTACCAGTTGAAAGAACCTTGTTGCGGGCAAGGTAGACAATTGTGGTCATGGGTCTTGAATCGCGTCAAAACTTTGATAACATGCCAAATTTGTTGCCGAGTCGCGACATAGAGACACCGTAATAATTGCAACGAGCTAAAGCCCGAAGTTCGTAGATGAGAATGGAGCCGTGGATAGACATCATGTTGTTCAAAACACACTCCGGATTCGTGAAGCCAAATATATAGGTTTATCAATTTTCCTTACTTGTGTCACGAAGTATTGTTATGTAGCCAACGAGATCGTTGCGAAGCTCATGACATGAAGCTAAACGACAGATAGCCCTCTCAAACTACTTTAGGTCTTTAATAGCTCAGTAATAGGTTCTGCTAATTGCACCTTGAAATTCGTGGGCCCGGTTCTCAGTAGCTTAGTAGCCCAAGTGATTAGACTCAAGCCAACCTGAACCCCCTGAACAAGATTGTTGCGCCAGCTATCACAATGAATCCAACAAGCAACTTTAAAAACATCAAAACTGCGCTTGTGCATCGGCATGAGAGCTGACTCAGGCACCTGAACCGTGGCTTGGAGGGAACACGCCCAGAAAATGCCAGGCCACTCTCCAGCATTGCCATTTTCCTCCCCATACCAAGTTGATACTCTTCATCGGCCAATCTATCAGCCTCCAGAGTCGACTGATTACTCGTATCTGGTGACCCAAATCTCTCATCAACTTGAGGGTTGCTGGAGGTGGCACTAGAGTCCAGCTCGAAGACTTCATTAGCAAAGAAATCGCGCACTCCATCTTCCCACTTGGTCTTTTGCGCATAAAAGTTGATCAGCTTGGTTGACTTGTCGATGGCGTCTCGGGCGCCGATGATGTGGTTGAAAGAGTCGAGGTCTCTCGGGCTTCGGAGCTGCTTGGACTCATCGTAACGGGCGTGGCGGCTGGATTGGCCAGAGTAGGTGTGGAAAGTGATGATAGGCCCGAGCCTAGCAAACTTGCCAGGCTTGAATCTAAAATACCCTATTGTGGTTGTAAGTAAATGTAAAATCACAAGTAATTAGGGTAAAGAATGTCGTCGTAGGGCTTGTAAGATAATACCTTCGCCGTCTTTACCGTCTAGGTCACTAGGATTGGACAGACGACGGAGTGTGTGTCCGACTGCGAAAGAATCTTGGACCATGTGAAGACAATGACCAATCGCCCGCTTGGAGATATTTGCCTTGAAGTACGACGGCGTGCTACCAAGGAACATCTGCCTCAAATTCGCGTCTCCAGATGGATTAGAGCTGCTGGAGAAGCGATTTGGAAACCGATCTCCAAGACCATCGGTCTCTGTCACTCCCTGAACCCCAATTGAGAGCTTATAGATAGTCTCTAACCAAGAAAGCATGCTTTTCTTGGTATCTTGAGGATCTTCGTTAGCCTGAGGGGCCATTGCGTGGAGAAACTGCAAGTCTCCAAAGTGGCTTCTCTGTGTGAGGCTGCTTGGGGAGCCAGCCAAAAAGTCGGCGAGAAACTCTGCCCCCAGCGCCAGCTCACTGTTGCTCTCTCTAGAATCTTTAAACAGCAGGCAAAGCGGGTCGTCGCTCCACAGGAGACCGCGCATGTACTCCCACTGAGCAGCGTCGAGATTATTGTACTCAGTTCCCTTCGGAAATCGCATCTTGGATTTGATGAAGGCGGCAATGGCCATGTCTTCATGGACTGGGTCTCGGATCTTGAGGCCCCCCGGACCATGGAAGCCGATTTCATAGGCTATACGAGCGGTACCCTTGGCTCGAGGGATGGCTTCTGTCGCCAATTCTTCGACGGAGGAATCCATGATATCGACGGCATTGCTGGCTGAAGCTCCGGCCAAGTAGACGTTGACATGGCCTGGAAAAAATATTAACAATGCTTTGGAAGATGCGGATGCATGAAAGACAATGCTTTACCTGTCAAGGGATGACCATTGCGGGAGTAGGGCAAAATTTGGCAGGAAACTAACTCAGGTTTGCTCGAGTATGCTAAAATGTAATTGTCATTCCATCTCGCGTAAGGATCGCAGAACTCGACCCTGAATGAGAGGGGAGTGTCAGGGTTTGAAGGATGGTACAGCTCGTACTCAACCCATCCTTGGCTGCCTGACAAGACTTTATGTATATTCGTCAGCTCGCAATAGTCACTCGTTACAGTAATTATAACCTCATACTGTCAGTATCATTCAGTTGAGCCAAGCCTATGGTGCCTGCCTTGATCTGGTTTGGGGGACTTTCTTTGGCCCAAGAACCGACCTCAGCCTTGGATTTATTAAGTGAGAAATCGACTGCGGTTTTGTTGTAAATATATATGAAGGACTCATAGCCGCTCTTCGGGGTAAAAACAGGCTCTTGCTTGTCGGCCATCGTAGATCTCACAGTTCACCTTTCAGTAGATGTGAATTGATAGATGGGAGACTTGGAGAGGTTATGGCCGGGCTCGCACATAAATTTATACAATTTCTGTAAAGGTCAGGATAGTGTGTAACCAAGCAGACATTCCCTTTCATCTTAGGAAGTAGCTGATGTCAATGTGTCTTGAGATCGTGGCGCAACTCAGTCACGACTAGAATACCATCTAAAGCCCCAGAGCTGAAAACAGATGATGGCACCCAACTCGCGAGTTTGAGCTAGCATTCAGCTGCGACAATTAGGTTCGAGTGGTGAAGCAGTGAACATCCCATTGGTGTGGGATACGGCCAGCTCAAGACACGCCGAGAATCTAGTTCTATCTGAATGGTCGAGGGCTTGAGGCACATCTTGTCCGTCTTCGGAACAGCTGAAGCAACTTCATTGTGATAGGTCAGTATCAGCTCGTGGGGATGTCTACATTCCACCAATGCATCCAGGGATGAGAGGGTCTCTGACGATCATCCAACTGAGATGATAATAGAATTCAGTAAATGATTCAAGTATGGTCTAGACTCCAACGATCAACGCCGCAGCCCGCCCCAGTAATTATGGGACTGGTGCAAGGTGGAGGTTGTTTTCAGCCTCAATGGCACTGACAGACTCATAGGTATCCTTTTAGGGCATGATTGAGCATTTCTTGTTGCTAATTCAATGCAGGACCGATTTTTGAGACTGTTTAATTGTCATCTATAGGTAAAGGCTTACGAGAAGATCATTTGTGGCGCTCCTTTCCAGCAGGAATTGGGGCTGATGGACGTGTTTGAGGAGGCAAGGGGGTGCAAGCGGCGGGCTGAAAAAGATGAGAGTCCCTTGTCTCAGAAGACTATCCGAGGATCAATTCGTTCCTATGGCGGCATTGCACAATACCTAAAATCTGGGAAGGAACAGAGTCTTCACACACAGAATTGCCCAATGGCGTTTCTCGAACCGATTTCACATGTCTCAATGTGATCAAGCATAGGGCTCTAGCTCTTTCTCCGTCCATTTCCACAAGCTCTCTGCGAGCTCTTCATTCAGTGCGTTCTTAGAGTCTTTGCCTTTCATACCCACAGGCCAGTAGAATACACCGGTCTCGGCATCCGGGCTGACCGAGGCCCACAGCTGGTTCAGCGCACCCTTCGACACGGGCGTCGACACAAGCCAGGTGACGATGCCTGCGATTGGCTTCACGAGAGGGTAGCTGGCGATTGGGCCGCTGACGAGATTCGTATTGACAGCACCTGGGTGGATTGAGATGCAGCGGATCTCAGGGTACCGCTTAGCAAGGGCCTTGGAGTGATGAATGTTTGCCACCTTGGACGCGCCGTAACGCGCCCAGGTGCCCGTGGAGGCCATGTCGGTCTTGAAGTCGTCAAAGTTGTAGAGGTTGCTCGGAACCCAGTTCTCGGCCGCCGAGGAGAGGGAGATGATGCGCACGTCCTTATCGGGGCCGACCTTGGCGGTGTGCTGCAGCGTCGGCAGGAGGAGCTTGGTGAGAAGAGCATGTCCCATATGGTTCGTGCCGAACTGGATCTCATAGCCCTCCTTTGTTACACCGGGCGGCCAGGCCATGATGCCGGCATTGTTCATGAGGATGTGAAGGAGCTGCGACTTCGACTGGAATTCCTTAGCAGCACGCTTGACGCTCTCAAATGACGTCAGGTCGATCTCCAGGAACGAGATGGGGGCCGCGTCTGGCACTGTCTTCTTGATGTCCTCAATTGCGGCCAAAGCTTTGGACTCATTTCTAGCTCCGAGATAGATGTGGGCTGGCTTGTGCTTGCTGAGCTGGGTGATTGTTTCCCTGCCGAGGCCGATATTGCCTCCAGTAACGAGGATGATCTTGCCTGTGAGGTCAGGAATATCCTTAGCGGCGAAGCGCACCATTATGGTGATGTTTCGATAGGTGAAGTTCAGTGATGGAGATCTAGCAGTGTGAAGATGGAGAGAACCACCAAATGCCAAGCTGTTGAGGTTGCTTAGATAGTGAAATAGTTCACCCGACGCCGCCGTTCAGGAGGGAGCAAGGGCGAAGACGTAATTTAAGCCTAGACTCAAGCGGGGTTGGCTGAAACTTAGTTTCTGAAAGCCGGCGGAGCCCGAATACCGTAGGCGGATTTGCGGAGAATGTGGGCCCCGATCCGGCACATTGGCACCTTTGCGGCACAGTCGCCGGCCGGAGTAAGCCGGCCTCACACCGATCGGGCTCCGGTTTTGCTTACCCGGGTAGATGGGTATATGATCACATGATGATTACGAACAGAATTGACTAGATTTCATTCTTTAGTTCAACATATTGCTAGTGACAGCAACCTTCCGGTCACCAAATGGTCCTCTTGTAACCCATACTCCCGCCGCAGAGATACACATGCCTTACTCCTGAAGAGCGTCTATGGCTGGTGCATTAGGTCACACTTGAAGACTGCAAAGCCACTGATTATCCAAAAAATCTTGGATTTGATAATTCTGCATTTTGTTAGACTACAGATCCCAATTGTCTACTTTCTATTCGCGAAGTCTCTATCGATAGGCTGTAATATCACCCTGCGGTAGCTCGTCAAAGCAGGCGAGCCGCTGTCCGTGACTTCCAGTATCAAGTGCAGCGGCAGGCCTCGCTCCAGGGGAATCTTTTCTCTGACCACAATGCAAGACTTCTCTGCCGGCGCAATTTTAACCTCCACCTTACTTCCCCCATCGTTGAGAGCCTTGATCTCAATGTTAGACACCTCCAGTCCGTGATACGTCTGTAGTGAGCTTGGCTCGCGGTACTGATACCACTTAAAGCTGAGTTGGTCACCATCAGGGTCGTAACTCTCCGACGCATCGAAAGTAACCACGCCTCCAGCATCGGCTTCGATATGAATGGGCGTCAGGTCGGAATCGCCATTGACAACCGCGACGGGATGATGGTTGACCTTACTGAAATCGGACGTCAAAGTCCACTGCATACGTGCGGCAAAGTCGTCCTGGAAAGCATTTCTCCACCTCCAGATGGTCGCCTGATTGGACCTGTGCGGCTTGCCATCTACACCTGTCACAGTGTCGATTGCGTCTGCAAAATGACCCCTAGAAGAAAGCCCCTTTGAGCTCACGTTCACCGGGATATAGCGGCCACCCCAAGATCCATACAGAGGCTCTTCTGGAACGCCCAAACCATTTTGAATGAGATAAAGGAACGTGGGCGTGTCCCCCTCGATGATAAACTCAAAATCTGGGTACGCGGCGCCCAAAGGACCAATCTGAACGTTTTGTTTGACCCATTCGTGAGTCACCTTCGAGTCGTCGGGACCGCCCACATCGCCAGAGCAAGGAGCCGAAATACCAGTCCAAGCGGCAGCTTGGTATTGGTTCCAGCCGTGAACGGAGCAAATGTAGAAGATTTCGGGATACTGTTGGCGGATCCAGCCTCCGCAATCATCTTGATCAGAAATCGTGTAGACACGCAGCTTCTGTCGCAGTTTAGCTGCATCCGGCCGGTCACGGATCTTGTTGAGGACTTGGGCAAGCACATTGACGCCGCCCCAGACGAGAACCCAGAGAGGGTCTTCTACGGGAGCCGTCAATCGCTCGAGAAGAAGTTCACCTCCTTCACTAAGCGGTATATCGTCACCGACTGCTTCCATACCATAAACCTGAGGAATCGCTCTGTCAGAAAACCATATGCCGATTTCGGAGGCGAATATTACTTACTGGAGGACCAGACTTGATCAGGTCTCTCACGCTCTGCGCCGACGGGTACAGGGAGTCTGTAGGGGCATGGGCGTTGAGGTTATCAACTACTTTCTCGTATGCATTGACAATCTCATGGAGATTTTGCGGCGCGACCTTGTTCTTGAGCCATGTTGAAGTGACGGCAACTACCCCTTCTGTGCGAAATTGATTGGAATATGTGAGATATCTGCAGAAGGATTCTGCATCATCAGGTTCGTTGGTAATATCGGTCAGAATGAAGACACGCGGTTTTGACGCAAATGCCTTGAGGGCTGCTGCACCTCGAGTCGTTGATGATGCCATGAAGGATAGATAAAGGCGCTCGGTTGTAGTCGGACTTGGGCCAGAGGTAATACTTGATGTTGAACTCGGAACTCGGCTTCCGACCTGGTCAGACGATCGCAGCCTGATGTTTGGATGTTGCCGTCTCTTAAGGTCGTTCTCAATAGGTTGCGAACGGAGAAGATTACCGAAGCCAGCTAAGGTATTATTGACCCAAACTCTAAAGCCCGATGCCAGCTGGAAAACGCACTCTATTCAACCGCTCGACTTCCTCTAAATAGGTAGCTCGAGGCTCGCGTGAGATATTTGCCGAGGGGAAGGGCCAAGGATTCGTGTGAAGAATTACGGGGAAGCTAACTGACACCTGATTCAAACCAGTTTGAACCATCCGGAATAGGCAATGCGAACCACCGGCGAACCCCTCACGGGTGACGACCTAGCACCAAAGAGGAACCCAGAGCCTTAAAACCCCAAGTCAAGCAATGTGGTTTTCTTGGATGAACCTTACCTAGTACCACCTCCGCATAAATCGATCCCCACGGGGACATTGTCATGGTAAATGTCGGTCGAACGGTTTTCAGGAACCGCGCCGTTGGGCCCCTTCTCCACAAGCGCCCCCAAACCCCAGGAAAACTATGTTCGTCATGATCCTGGGGTAGAGTCTCTTCGTACTATTGCTTGATGATTTTCAATCATGTATTAAAAGTCCCCAACAACCCTCATCTCTGTTTACAGTAACCTACACCGGCACCGGCCTCTGAGCAAGGTTGAATCAACACACTCTTTTCGCTCTTTGACTCACCATCTGTGAGACAATAATCCTGTGTCATGGCGAATTACGACGACGGCTATGCAGCCGAAAAGGTTGACTCCCAACATGACGCCAAACACCTCGAAGTCAGTGTCGACTCTCAGCTGGCACTTGCTGCCGACTTTGAAGACCATGAGATGGGCATCTGGAAGTCGTTTGTCCGTTACCCATGGGCATGTGCTTGGTGTGTTTACGCCTGTTGGACTATCATCCTACTCAGCTTCGACGTTCAGGCCGCAGGTGCGGTCGTGGGGATCCCCGAATTTCGCAAGGACTTTGGTTACGAGTTCAACGGAGACTATGTCCTTCCAGCTATCTGGCAGTCTGCCTTTAGCGGCGCACCTATTGCCACGTACGTATGAAACTTTACGGTTATGATGTTATGCAAGTTGTACTAACTTCATTCTCCAGTGCCGTGATTTCTTCGATCGCCTCCGCCGAGCTCGCCGACTACATTGGCCGAAAAAAAGTCCTGGCCCTGGCTCTCATCATCTCCTTTGTTGCTGTTGCTATTGAGTTCATCGCAACGACAAATCCAGTCTTCTTTGCCGGAAAGCTTCTAAATGGTTTCATGGTTGGTGCTGTTGGCACTATTATGGTAAGCTACATTGGAGAAATTACACCGCTGGCTCTCCGCGGTATCTTCACTTGCGGAGTCGGTGTTGCCTACGGAATTGGACCTCTCGTTGCTTTCATTGTTATCAACTACACTGGCACCGTCGAGTCTCGCTGGGCCTACCGTACCGTTTTCTGCTGCCAATTCGGCTTTGCTGGAGTTTCAGCAATTCTTTGGCCGTTCATGCCTGAGTACGTTCCTAATCCTTTGCGCAGACCATACATCTCTGAATTGACTAACCTACCTTAGGTCTCCGTGGTGGCTAGTATCCAAGGGGAAGAAGGAAGAAGCCCTTAAGAGTCTTGGAAGACTTGGACACTCTGGTAATGAGGGCAGAGCGAAACTCGCTCTTATTGAGCGTACATTGGATGAAGTGAAAGCCGAAACAGACGGTGTCACCTACCTGGAGTGCTTCAAGAAGTCAAACTTGAGGAGAACCATCATCAGCATCATGCCTCTATGCATTCAGAGCTTCAGCGGAATCGCCTTTGTTGCCAGCTATTTCACTTGTCAGTATCCCGCCTTCTCACAACTCTACATTCCTCATTAAAGCAACGATACTAACAATTCGCTCTTTAGACTATCTTCAGCTCGCCGGCTATTCTACTTCGATGAGCTACCAGCTTCAGATTGCTCAGCCCGTTCTGTCAATTGTTGGCAACTTGATGGCCGCCGCTGTGATTGACAAAGTCGGCCGAAGAAATCTTACGTTCTACGGTTTGGCCATTCTCACAGTCTTCCTCTTGATTACAGGCGGATTGGGAACGGGCACCAGCCAGCCCATGATCAAAGGAACCGTCGCGTTCATTCTCATCTACAGCTGGTGGTACAACGTCTCCATCGGATCAACCGCCTTTTCTCTGCTTGCCGAAGTGTCGACTTCTCGTCTGAGAGCTAAGACCGTCGCCATCGGATATGCATCGCAAAACTCCATCAACGTTATGTGGCAATTCGTTATCCCGTACATGTTCAACCCGGACAAGGCCAACCTCGGCGCTAAGATTGCCTTCATCTTCGGTGGCTTGTGTCTCTTTTCCCTGGCATATCTTTGGCTCTTCCAGCCTGAGACTGGCGGTCGCTCCTACGAAGAGCTTGACGAAATGTTCGCAAAGGGCGTCCCAGCGAGGAAGTTCAAGTCGTACAAGACGACTGTGCAGTTGCGAAATGAGACATCTGCACAAGATGGAAGTCATTGAGGTGGCTCACGAAAAGTGATACCTTACAGTCAGCCAGAGCTATATATCATTTGGATACCTGGAATAATATCTTTGCAGGATTATTAGTAAAAAAACTAGCGATTAATTCAAGTAATTGGTTTCAACTCCTCATGGTCAATGCTGGCAAGCTGATGGATTGTGGGACAATTTGTTCTTGCGAATTCAACCGTCGAAGCCTTTGCACAAGCTCAAGTTCCGTTCCTTGGGGTTAATGTAACAGTGTTTCCTTCTGCGCATTTCTGAGACTTTCCTGAAGCCAGTAAGGCCAAGCGCGTATCGCCGTCGCTCTAGCGTACTCCCCTGGCAAGTAAACATGGCCGCTACGGCCAGACACAATCTGCTTGAAGATGGCATCTACAACTGGTTCCGGCTCAAGTATCTTTGATTTGAAGGGGCCCGAGCTGTGCACCTTTTCGATCAAGGCTGTCTTTATGTAGGTCGGATGAATGATACTATTGACGTGCTCAAATTAGTCTTTTGCAGCTTGCTAGCTTGTCATTTTGTGATTGCTCACCTTGTGCGCACTCTCGGTGCCCTATACCGATGTCTGATCTCCTGAGCCAATCCTTCATGAAGTCCCAGAGCGCCCATCTTGGAACATGAGTAGTCCACGTTGTGTACGCCCGTCACAAAGCTCGCCATACTTGCGACTGTGACGACATGGCCATGGTTGTTGTGGATCATCGAGGGTAAGAATTCTTTGATCAGGAGGAAGCTGGCAATGATGTTGACGTCAAAAACGTGACGAATTTGTTCCTCGGTCTCGTCTAGAATCGAGGCTATCTTCATGACGCCTGCATTGTTCACCAATACCGTAGGATCACCGTGATCTTGACGGATTTGGCTTGCGACCTCCTTGATCGACTTGCTTGATGTGATGTCCACTTCGTAGAAGTACGCGTTCGACGCTGACTGCAGCTTTAGCGGAAATACTCATGAGAGATAGTTCAAGAACGCAGACCAGACTTACGTAGCGGAGTTCTCGGCGGAACAATATCGAGACTTATGACTTTGATACAATTCTTGGCCAGCTTGCGCACCAGCTTGTCTCCAAGGCCTCCAGATCCACCGGTAACTACGACGAGCTCCCTTCGCCAGTCGTAGTTATCTTGAGTGAAGTTGTTAAGAGTCGCTTGACTCAGGAGACCATTGGTCTTTCGAAGGGTTGCTATACCGAGCAGCAAGGCCAGAACGAATCTCGGCCACCCACGCCGGAAGACTAACTTCAGGATGCCTGGCGTTTTGAAGTTTTGGAACAGCTCGATAAGCTTCCCAGATAACGCGGACTGGGCAGTCGAGGAAGACATTGTCACTGAAGCTGTCCAAAATCGTCAAAGGAGAGGTTTTAGGCCAGTCGCCTGATGCTATTCGCCGAACATCCTCTGCCCTATATCCTTCGGATCGACGGATGGACAGCAAAGCCGGCGGGCAATAACCGCTCTCCGTCTGATACTTCCCCGCAATTGCAACGTCCACTTAGGTTCAGGATAGCTCCCTCACCATGTAACACCTCCGCATAACAAGCCGAGGCTCAATTGAGTCCGTGCAAATGGTCGTGCGACATTTATGCATGCCTAGAAACCGAGATGCCATTCGACCCTGTGGTTCGCCGAGCAAGAAACCACGACATACCTGGATGAGTCTCGCGTTAATCAAAATCGAACGCGAGCTCGCATAAGACTCTTTTTGAGGACCTGAGACTCCTCCACTGTCACGAAGCCTCAGACGATATCAGCATGGGCTACACTATCGAAGATCGGTTCATCACGTCTAGCCGGAATGGCCAAAAGATTGCCATTTCCATATACAAGCCCGATGGAATAAAACACACTGCACCCGTCATCGTGATGGGCCACGGCATCGGCGCCATCAAGGCCGCCGGCCTCGCCCCTTTCGCAAGCCACTTCACTGCCGAGGGCTACACTGCCGTTACATTTGACTACCTAGGCTTTGGCGAGAGCGAAGGCTTCCCGCGGAACGTTCTCGATGTCGGGAACGAGCTGCAAGACTTCCGCGATGTCATCAAGTGGGTTCGGGAGCCGGATCAGAGCACGTGGGTCGACTCATCACGAATCGTTGCGTGGGGAAGCAGCTTTGGCGGCATGCACACCACCGCTCTCATGGCCGAAGATCACGAGCTGGCAGCCGGTATAGCGCAGTGTCCGCTCGTTGACGGGTTGGCTGGTGTGATGCAGATGCCGCTGCTCCGGTCTTTGAGACTGGCGACAACGGCTGCTGCTGATATCGTCGGTTCGTATATTCTAGGAACCAGGGAGCCGAAGTACGTCGACCTCATTAGCGATGGTTCCACCACGGCTGTCATGGCTTCACAAGAGGCTTATGATGGTTGGAATCGCTTATCGCCTGGTGACGGACGAGACTGGCCTAATGTGATCGCTGGGCGGTCTCTTCTCAACATCATGATAAATCGGCCGCTGTTACACATACACAAAAGCACTCGCCCATATTTAGTTGTTCTTCCCACATGGGACAATGAAGCATCCTTAGGTGCTGCGGAGGACTGCGTTAAACGTGCTCCTTTTGGAGAAGCGTTGAGGGTTGATGGTGGTCACTTTGATTTATACAAGGGGGGAATCGCGTTCGAGAAGAATATTGCTGGGCAAAAAGAGTTTCTTAGACGTGTACTGAATGCTAAGTGAGTAATTTTCTACCTTAATGTCTCTCTTAGGTTGAGCGCAGTTGAAGGAGTCGAACTTTTGATACTTCTGGCGTCAAAGGCAGTAGACAGTTGGAATCATTGATCATTATTATTCAGGGAATGATAGTTGAAAAAAAACTTGATCAGATCTTTCAATTCTACGCTATGCTGGTTCTATCAAAACAGAGGAAACATTCGCTCATCAAAGGAAATACAACAGCGTTCAAACGCTCTCTTCAAGACACGATAATGCTATCGATAATGACTGGAACAGCGTATGACCCGGCATCCCAGGTGAAACCTATGGAAAGGGTACCGCTGGCTGCAGTGGGAGTAAAGGTGAAGCTGTATTGTCTGTAACCACCCGCGTTACTGTAGGTCGTCAAGCACGGGTAGCTAGAACTGCCGCAAACCGTTGACGGGCCCATTATGGTATCGCCCCAAGCAACGTAGACCTTCGCATTGTCCTGTTTTCTAGCAGAATCAAGACGGCCTGCATAGAACGTTACGGTCCTAGTGGCTCGAATGGGCAGGCCGGTGATGGATTGATAGATGTAAGCCTGGCGGTTTGAAGTTCCGGACGGGTAGAAAACACTTTGTGATTGTATTAGCTAGGTACTTGCTTGATGATGGTATCTACTGCCGGTACAGAGAGTTTCGTGACTTACAGAGCTGAGCAACCTGAAGTCTGATGGTTGTCTGAAATGACCGCTGACGTGACAGGATCGCTGGGTTGGTAAAGCGCAAAGCTCCAGCTGTCAAAGCCGCTGTCGAAGCCGCCGTTCTGGACATAACCGCTGTCTATACATTTGTTAGATTATTTGTGGCAGACTGAATTGTTGATTGAGAAGACTCACTGATGGTTGCGCGGCACGCATTAGCCGAAGTAGTTGAAGTGGACGAGGAAGATGATGTCTTCGAAGATGACGAACTGGCGGCAGTAGTACTCGAAGAGCTCGTGGTGGTAATCGTGGAAGTCTTTGTGGACGAACTGCTCGTAGTGATCGTTATGCTCGAAGTGCTAGACGGGGTGGAGGAAGCAGTTGAAGATGACGTGGAGCTTGTCGAAGACTTTGAAGTCGTTGAAGAGCTCGAAGACGAAGTCGAGGTAGATGAAGATGTTGACGAGACAGAAGACGAGGTAGATGATGCAGTGGGGCTAGTCGTAGACTTTGAAGTTGTAGAGGAGCTCGAGGTGGTTGAGACAGATGATGAAGTAGTTCTTGTCGAGGTTGTTGAAGTGGTGGGAGAGGACGTCGAGCTAACCGGCAAAGTCAAAGAACCCGAAGCATAGATGTTGAGGCGGTTGCTTCCGCCACAGAATTCTGCCGTGTTGCCCTTGCAAGGCATATCACAACCATCCGATGCCGCCACACCGCCGTTTCTGATCTGGCTATCACACCAACATTCCTGCGAGTACTCGACGCCGGCAACGGGGTATCCAGAAGCAGTGCAAGCCGAAATACATCCGCCGACAGACATGTTCTGTGTGCCACCAACGACGTCAACATTGACCGTAAGAGCTCGGCCAAGTACATTGTCCTTCAAACATCCCTTGTCGGTCCAGCCCGAGGGCAAAACGCTGGGAGTCTTCGGCTTAGCGGATGCCTGGTAGACGTTGATACGATTTGGGCCGCCACAGTACTCAGAGCTGTTGCCGGAGCAGAGCATGTTGCATCCGTCAAAGCCCGAAGAGCCTGCATTGCGGAGCTGGTTGTCGCAATAGCACTCAGATGAGTACTCCACACCGGCAAGTGAGTAGCCGGCAGCCTGGCAAGCATTGGTGCACTGCAACACGGACATCTTCGAGTCTCCGGCTACGACGCCAGTCCGGTAGGAAAGAAGTCTTGGGCCGGGGTCGTTCTGGCAGCCGAGGGATGACCAACCAAGAGGACCGGGGTTGATCACGGGGACAGCGACGCCGTTTGTGAAAACCGAAAGTCTGTCGCTGCCGCCGCAGGCTTCTGAGCTGTCGCCGCTGCATGGCATGTTGCAGTCTGCTTCGGGCTCCTTCTGCGAAGTTGAAGCCAGTTGGTAGTCGCAGTAACACTGGAAAGGATGGGTGAGTATGTATGCGATGGAGGAGGACAAGGTGGTGTTGCTTACCTCGCTAGAATATTCGACTCCCGCAACGGAGTAGCCCTTGCTGCTGCAAAATGCTACACATGACTCTTCGGTCATGGCGCTGTAATCTCTGTATCCATCCCGTGACAATTGTCGGATGCCATTATTGTTGTCGGTATAACAGCCAGAGTACGACCATCCAGTCTGTAGGGTTGAGGAAGCTCTGACATCTCGCTTTGCGATGGAAGCTGCATTGGTGCAAGCAGTCAGCGCCAGGAACAAGCCTGAGATAGAGATTTGAAGCTGCATAGTTATGGGTAGAAGAAGAGACAGAAGGATGATGAGCTGGTTGATTCGATATAATTGACATGAACAGTAGGCTGGTTTATAATGACGACGGTGTCATTACCGTCAAGCCCGACTGGGAGTCTGCAGTTGCAGAAGTCCTTTGTGTAACGTACGAGGAATTCCACTGCCAAGGAAGCCATGAACTCAGCTCTCATGGCCATCATGCATATCTAGCGCCGCGAAGAACAATAGTCTTGTTGTCAGAAGCGAAGTTGGGTTGAAAGACTTCCGGGTGAACGTTCCAATTTGGATTCTAGAGGCTGGAGTAACCGTCTGGCTTCGTTCCTGACCTAACAGAAAAGCTAGCTTTTCCCGGCACCTACACAAAGACGTAAATCTTTGCTTCTCGCCGCCACAATCCCTCATCAAACAGGAACGACGGCAAAACTCTGAATGCCATGTTGTAAACCCACGTGTCTGAAGCTTTTTGCCAAGATCTGAAAAGGTACTAAGGATGTAGCCGGCAGCTTTCTCTTTGACCTCAATGGGAACTTGACAACTTGACGGAGCCCATGAGGCAGTGAGAGCTGTGCTTAGCGTCCGGCGATAATTGGAACTAGTATGAAAGCGGCCAAAAACGCCCAGTAACCTCCCACTGAGAAAATTCCGCGTCTTGTTCTAGGGAGCCGGGGGATTAGTTTCGAAACGCACGCTAGCTGGTGATCTTTGTCAGGTTACACAAAGATATCGATCCACAAACGATGTCGCTCAACGATGTCTCAATACTCTGGGGACCTCCCGCCCCGGTTCCTATCTGAGCGTGTGGGTGGCTTCGCCAAATAAAGATGCCCGCTGAATACCTCATGTAGGTAGTTGGGATGAACTATAATTCATTCATGGGACGTCAAATCACGCTGAAGCTTTTTAGACTCTACTAAAGTAGTCAACTTGTCAAATGTCAACCTGGCGAAGCTTGAGCTAATTAGACTCCCTTCAGTCTCTGGGCGCGGTCGTATTATGCTGAAGCTGATGCTTTCACAAGCAGGAGCAGGTAGACACCTTCAACGCGAAAAACATCTAAAGAGAAAAGAGAACGCAGGTCATAGTATCTTGTGGTCACACATAAATTTAGACTCTCGCCAAACAACTTAAGCATGTTAGATCAAACGCAAAATTGACTTTGATCTTAATTAAAGATGGCCCGTGGCCGCCTCAATCTACACTGACAACAATGAAACATCGAGAGCGCTCAACACCTCTGATGTCTCGTAGTGAAATATACAGTACAGTGACCCCTTCTATTCGAGGTAGTATGTAGGCCATTGAGCCATGGCCGTGTCTCTGGAACAGGATCAATATCAGCATGGGTACCACTCAAGAAAATAAGAGTTCACTACCCACCTATGTGTAATCGTCTATGTGCAGATCATTCCGACGCCGCCGACGGGTGCCCGAGTGGTCTGACAAGTTGTGCCACTGCAGCATGCACGGTCGCCAACATCGCCGCAGTTGGCTATAGAATGCTAGTTAGCTTTGGCTCCCTGGTGCTCAGAAACACGTTAATGTGAGTGGTGACTTGCCGCCCTTGGAAGCGCAGTTATCCTGCCTCGCAGTAAGGCCGATGTCGACGGATGCGGCAGAAACTGCGGCGACGATGGTAAGGAGAGTAGCGAGAGTGAACTTCATTTTGAATATCTAATGACTTGAGCTTGTGATTTGAGGTGTCGAGAAAGATAGAGAGAGAAAGAGAGAGATAGCGAGTGATTTTGAGGTAGTTACTTTGCATGAGGGCATTTCAATGGAATTATATACACATCATTTTCATCCGCTTCCACATGTTCGTAGGCTGGGCACTGATTAGGGGTATCTGTTCTGATGTTTGAGAGTCATTGTCCTGTTTTCTTGGCCCATGACTCTTCGTTTGGGGATTTACGGTATCTCCACCACATGCCGGTGGACTCAATGACTTCTCAATTGTACACTACTCAGAAGCCGGATCTCGGCCAGCCAGCCAGGTGTCAGGCAAACGCACGATGCTCGCGACAAACTCAATTATGTGGAGCGTGTGGGCTGTAAAGTCGCTGTTGGCAGGTTGAAACCCTGCGAGTTTTGTGAAGTTGCCGCGTTCCCATTGTCTCATGTTTAGTTGCCGTATATTGTAGTTGCGTCCATCCTAGTTCACTACTTCCTCTTCACTAATCAACATAGAATATCGGATGTAGAGTGCCACTGTCAGTGATCGGCGAACGTCCCTGCTCCCACATTCTTCGTAGTTTTCGGTCACTGCACTTGGTGCGACTACGCGTATGCCAGTCACAGACCTGACTCGAAGTTAGGGAGCCGAAGAATTATGAGACGATCTAGGGATGAACTGTGGATATCTGTTGCAACAGTCAGTCGCTAATAGTATCCCATTGCAGTCCTGATTACCTTTCGACTAATTCACTCTGGATTTCAGGGAGAATAGTTGTGAAAGATAGGTTGAGCGGACTTTTACCCGCGTACAACTAAGTGACGATCCTTCGTCTCATCTTTGTCTCAACCCCAGATCTGGGGAAGATTCTCCCGGTGCTTCGAGAACACGTCACGAGCTATATGATGCGTTTCGATAATCTTCAAGGTACCGTCAGACAAGATCCTATGGATCGCGTGGGTGTTTCAGGAAGATCTTTGAACCTCTGATCGACTTTGACTTGCTGGTTTGAACGGTAATCAATGATCAGCAGTGTTTCAACCCAATGAGCTGGAATTGGTATGCGAATGCCAAGGCCTCAATCCTGGTCAAGGTCATACGAAGCTCGGTGTTCCCGTCTTCTAGAACGAGTGATGAGCTAGACGGCCGGTTACACAAGCAACGTCGGTGCAAAGATACACTGATTCGCATGATGTGGTATACAATAGGTTGCTTGCTCTTATCCTTTTTTGGTGAGTGAAATCTTTTCTAAGCCGTCATTCAGGCTTCTACAGCTCCCTATTCTTGGGTTACCATTCGACACTGCTTTTGAACAAATCTCTTAGGTCATGTGTCTCGAAGGACTCCCAATTATCCGTTGCTACGATGACATATGGTCTCAGTTGAAATGAATCCAGTCTCCACGAGAATAGGGAAATTGCTGGATTACACGATAGCCCAATCACCTTTGTCATGCGGCAGACTTGAGTTCTGCCTGTCCCAAAGAAGAGATGGCAGCTGGCTTACTAGTGTGAGGTGCGTCCATGACTCCGAGTCTTCTCGGCATTAATTAGGTCTTAGATATGACCGAGGGTGTTGTTTCCGGAACGTAGCTGAAGTTCAGTTCAACGGGAATGAACAGCTCGAATAGCAGGTTCTAGGACATTAATCTGACCATGTGATATCATCAGTCGCGGGAACGACAGTGTTTACCTGGATATCAATATCTTCCTGTTTGCCTAGGTATCAATATCTCAAATCTACAGGCTATTTGAAAACCCCCAAAAGAATGATGGGAAAGGAAGGAGACGGAACACTCACGTGAGAACTCACGCTCCTGCCCAAATTCGAACAGCGTGCCCCTCAGTCAACTCGAACTCTGACTTCATTGGAGTATTTGTTTATTTGACCACTCGATCACCTCGCACATAGCTTGACCTGACCTCGACGACCTAGACGGGCGCTGCTGTGCTGGTGACAGGAATGGGATCAGAGGGGTGTAAATAGGTACCGTAGGAGTGCCTAAGTACCAGGTGGAGGGAAGATCAGGAGTCCGCTGACTTGGGTTCAACTTTCAGGGGGAAGGAGGGACGCCAAGGTAGGAAGGAGCGATGAAGCTAAGGCGCTTGCCTACCTTACTGCCAATGATTCATATTAAGGTACTTAGTACTGTATCTGTCTTTAGAGATATCTTCTCCATGTCTACGTACGGTCTATTCGCTTCAAAACCACTCTTCAACATCCCGCCTCATCAAAACCTCACCCCCAGCAAGCGTTCCCCCAGCCAAAGGCACCTTCAAAATGCCAGCTCCCACCAGATCCTGTGCCAACCGCACAATCAACCCATCACACCCCCTCGCCGCCATGACATCCACAGTAACAGGCAACATCTCCGTCACGTTCGTCACGGAACTCACGCTACCGACCTCTCCCAGGGGGAAGACATGGTCCGGCGCTCCGCTGAAGACGCTCAGCCGACCGTTGGAAAAGCCAAGCGGCGGGGTGGGCGTCGTGGTCGTCGGATAGCGGTTTCGTAGGGAGGCGCGGCCGGAGGAACCTACGTAGATGAGGAGGGACGAGGAGCATGTCGACGTCGATGTGGAGGTGTTGAGGGCGGGGGTAGAGGGAGGCAGGATCTCGGTGTTGAACCAGTTCATGAAGAGCGTCTTGTTGGCTCTTGCGTCGTCAAGGGCGCTGGCGGGTTGTTTATCACCCCAACCCCAGCGTGCGAGGGGGACGGGGTTGACGAAGGGGAGGCGGCCATTGTGCGCGGCTATCAAATTCGATGTTAGTTCGTGTGTGAGTGTTTCCCAGCTGACAAGTGGCAGAGCAACAGGGCCTTTTTCTTTTCGAAGACGAGAAAAGCAAAGGTACGAGGGAAAAAAAAACACAGAGATAAGCTTACCGGCATAATCAGCATAAAACGGATCACGCACAAGCGGCGTCTGCTCCTTGGTGATGAGCGTGGCATACGTCAACCCCAGGACATCATCCAGCGTCTGATTCCGCACACCCACAGGACCAGTCTCAGCCCAAGCAGACGTCAAATTCAGCGCCGTCGCCTTGGCGCCCAAGAACGCACCCAGGTCCTCCGCAAACTTGTTCAGCATCTGCGCGGCGGCTCCATCGTCGGTGGGGAAGTCAACCGTATACACCGTCTTGGGGTACGTTACCCCCGCCGCGGTCTCAACCAGCGATGTATAGTTCGCCCCGTACAGCACCTTATTGGCCTCATCCCAAATGTACGGATCCCGCGTCAAGAAGCCGGCGGTGTCGAGGGTAGGTGACAGCGGCATCACACCATCCAACCCGACGAGCCCATGTGAGGGCCGGTTCCCGAACAGACCCTGCACCGCAGACGGTCCGCGGATCGAGCCGCCCGTGTCGCTGCCGACAGCAATATCCAGCCACTCATATGAACCTATCGAGGCTCCGGCGCCCGAGGACGAGGAAGATGGGTCATTGTAGCCGTCGCCGCGCGGGTTGAAGGGGGAGTGGTAATCCACCCAATCCGCCGTCGCCGTCTCGCCGTTGGCAAACTGCGAGGGTTTCTGGTATCCCACCACCACGGCGCCCGCGTCGAGCAAAGCTTGGATTGAGGGTGCGGTGGAGGTCGCGGGCGGGTAGAATGCGTACCAGGCTCTGTTGCCGTTGGACTTTTTCACGCCCGCGAGGTCGTAAATGTCTTTTACGCCTACGCGGACGCCGGCGAGGGGCTTCTCGGGGGACCGGGCGGAGAAGGAGTAGAGGCGGGAGGGGACGCCGATTGTGAGGGATGCGGAGGCGGGCACCTGGGCGGAGAGGGTCTGGAAGGTGGTATCGGGCTTCTGGAGGAGGGACTCGGAGAAGGCGCCTGCGTAGTCTGGGTACAGACGGTAGGCTTGGTGGAGGGCGCCAGTGATTGTGTCGAGGAAGTATGGGCCCGAGGGGATATTACTGCCGGCGGTGCCGATCAAAGGCGCGACGATGGACTGGGTCTTATTTGTGCCGTCATAGCTTTCTTTTGTGAGGCACGGCGTGTCGAGGCCGGCGACAAAGATTGCGCCGAGGAAGGCGGGTTGCCAGACGTCGTCTTGGGAGGTCCAGTTCGCGAAGAGGGAGGGGAGGGAGGATTTGGGGAGGGGTTCGGCGACGACTGTGACGGGGGTGAAGCCAAAGGCGCGGGGGAGGGATTTGATGTTGAAGGAGGAGGAGTTTGAGGGGTTTCCCTGGGAGAAGGGAGAGACGAAGTAGTAGACGTCGTTGAGGAGTAGGGATGCGCCGGTGGAGGTGAGGTCGGCGGCGGCGGCGCCGACGAGGGCGAAGAGTGTGAATGCCTTCATCGCGGGAAGTGACAGGTCTCAGTCCTTGCGCCGAGTACCTGGCGTGGGCAGCAAGACTGCTGGACACCTTGGATGCGACATCTCTCTTATATGAGGAATGCGTATATCCGGACTTGGGTTAGAACATCCAATCAAGATGACCAATTCCTGGTATCTGAACGATAGGTAAGGTACGGTAGGTGGAGAGATGGGATTTCCTTTTCCCTGCCCGGGTTTATCTCTGCAGTTTACCTATTGGTGTCTTTTCCCATATCGTAACTGGCTTAGCTAGGTCCAAATTGTTCAGGATCAGGACCATGGCAAGAAAGCAATAATAGCTGTCATCTTACCAGGCTTATCTGATTCGGTCGTCCAGGCCTCGGGGGTTGCGGTTGCTTATCATGGGGAGGACTCCACGAAAGGGACCATGCATGCGAGTCCGCATCGCTAGCTTGCAGAGTCTGAGAGCCGGAACCGGTTTAACGGGCTGGGGTATCTTGTCCTTGTCATCATCGCTTTAGTCCCCCCCGCCGAGATGGGGTTCAGAGCAAATCGGCATACAAAGTAGAATTAGCAAAGTCCATTTGATTATCGAGTCGTTATCCGTTATCGCGGGAATGAGTGTTTCAGGCTCGTATTGACGTTCATCAAAGTCCCGGCCGATGTCGGTAGTTGGATTTCGGTTCCCCGGTGGCCGGGAGTTGTCACCGGTGGGCCGTTACCAACCCCTCCAACCAGAGTACATACATGTTCTTGGCCAGGTGCAACTGGCAGGCACATCACCACGGAAGAAATGAAGAACCTGATGATCAGCATACGTCACATTGAAACGAAGCAGCAGATCGAATCCCATCTCATCCAGAAACGTCATCATCTGGGGAAAGGGAACCCAACAGTGAGCTCAACGGGCGCAAGATTCCCGACACGACGGTCCCCCCGGCGTGTTTCCAGCGGGCCGGTAAACTCAGTCGGAGCCGATCCGACACTCAAAAGCATAGACGGTCTCCAATTGCGTTCAAACTTTGACAAGCTTATTCCAGTTCCCCGCGCTTGAATTGTTTCTCGAAAGATACAGTCCACGCTAGCTTCAGTCTAGGTTGAAGAAACAGCAGATAAGCCCAACTCTGCTGGATTAGGTTGTCATCAACGAACGAACCAAAGTGGATAAAGGCACCTGAAATTGGAGAATGGAGAATAGGCCAAGAATTTATGACGAGTTGGAGTCAGTCAAGCCTGTCCTTGGCCGACTAAACACCGCCAGAGGCTGCAGATTAGGTACATGTAATCTTCCTTCCCCCCTTCTCGTCTCCGATATCTCCAAGTCGTCTTCCCTGCGTTGGCTTTTTTGCACATGTAGTCTCCAATTGGAGGGGTCTGGTAGTTATCGCAAATGCCGATAGCGACACGGAAAGTACTCTGCAGCACCTTACCTCACTCCGAATGCGGGACTTTTTAATACGAGGAGGTCCCCACTGATGGAAGAAGTCATTGCTCTTCTGAACGAAAATAAGAGAAGATAAGAAACCGTCTTCATAAGGATGCGAGGAGAGAGTAACCCACTTGCTCACTTCCTAGTCTCCACTGTCAGGATAGTTCCTGTTGACAACCCCACGCATCCCGGTTGCCCGGTTGAACTGTGGCTGGCAACTTCACTCTCAATAGTCATGAGCAACTTCATGTTTGGCACCAATCCCGTCACCTTACAACGCACAATAATCATGCATTGGAAACTTGAAGTCGTATCGTCATTAAGTAGTCAAACTCATCAAACAACTCCCGCACAGCCACCCCCATCGGGGTTGTCAGTGTCGAGAAAGTGAGAAGAGTCGACAACTAGAGGTATCCTAGGATGTGCCCAGCCGAGCCATCAATGCTGTTGAAAAAAGTCATTCGTCAATGGTTTTGTCCCAGCTTGTCTGGAAATTTTTTGACCGTCCCGCGCTCTGCTATGCAAACCAAATTCCACGAAACCCGAAAAATGCCAACAACGTTGGCACGTCCATTTCTCCGAATCGACTCTCCACAAGTTGTCGTATGAGAAGGAGACACTAGCCTTGCCTGGTTATCCCTTGCCGAAATCGCCATCTCCCAGCCACACGTATTATGATATCGACAAAGGCGGGCCCAAACGTCCATCACGCAAGGTACAGACTCGAATCAAATGTCGTCCCAAGCAGTCTCACGACCAGCCCAGAGTCTCGAGTGTGTTGCGCGCATCGGATGCGCTCATGCCGCTGACACCTAGCGAGCGTACCTGGGTGCCCTTACGCAACCGCTGCACGCCCACGGCGACCTTCCAGGCCTCTTCTTCATCCAGGACAAACATGTAGCGCTTGCCCTCTTGGTCTCGGACTGTAGCGCGCAGCACGTGCAGGCTTTTTGTCTTCCACTCTCCAGTCTGTCCGGACGAAGATGCAATGTTAGTATCTTTGAATTTGGTGTCGCACAAGCCAAGACGACAACAACTCTTGCAAGCACGCAACATTTCGGTCAGGTAGGCATCGGCTTCGTCGCCCGTGAGCGTCTTGGTGGCTCCCCGGTCCGCCGTACGGGCTCGCTGATTCGCCATTTTTTGAAACAAACCCGAAGGATGGTTCGCGGAATTCATCGCAGGGGCAGAAGCAGCATTCGAATTCAAGCAGTGCGGGGGGCACCATACCTCGACCAGCTTTAGCGTCCAAGCCTTGACGTCCCACTCGCGCTGCGGGACGCCGCGGACGTCGTCGTCGATGAAGAGACCTTCGGTTGTGATTCGCAGGATGAGCCCATCTGTCACTGTGCCAAACCCCGAAACGAGCTGGCTCGCAGGTGTCTTTGCGAACTGGTTCATGAACAGATAGACAGCCCTGATGACAATTTTGTCGGGATCCTTGGTCGTGTAAGGGCCGCGCATGCTAGGCGGCGGCGTTGTTCTTGTCGTGGTGGCCGACGGGGCCCACGATGACTCGGAGCCGACGGAAGACGCGGGTCGGTGTCTCGGCTTATCGTAGGGTCGATACGAGTATTGGTCTTCGTCGACAGTGCGTGCCGACGGTCGCGGCGGTTGTCTGGCCGTGTTCGAGGATGAAGCTGCGGAGGGCGCCGGCCTTGGAGGCGGCATAGAGCTAGCAGAGGGGGGAGGTCTCGGGGGAGCGGACGATGCGGACGGGGGAGGTCTCGGCGGCGTGGAAGCCGTCGTGGAGGGGGGAGCTGGGGGTCGGCCGTTGGGCCACATACTCGTCTTCTCGCCGGACGAGTAGGCGTAGCTACTTCCCTTGCGTGCCTTTTCGGCTTCTTCGGCCTCCTTGGCCTTGCGCGCAGCTTCCTCCTTGGCCTTGCGAGCTGCCTCCTCCTCGGCCAGCTTCTTGGCCTTTTCTGCTTCTTCTCGATCCTTCTTTGCCTTTTCTGCTTCCTCGCGCTCTCTCTTGGCTTTCCGAAAGGCTTCGAGTTGCGCCTCGACACGGGCTTTGCGGGCGGCGGCTTCGGCAGCCTCCTTCTTGCGGGCCTCCTCACGTGCCTTGTCCTCCTTCTCCTTGTTGGCCTTGAGCTCCCGCTCCTTTGCCTCCTTTGCTTCGCGTTCCCTGGCGGCTTTGGCTTCCTCTTCTGCCTTTTCTTTTTCGCGCTGTAGTTTCTCTCTTTCCTGACGTTCCTTTTCAAGTTTCTGTTTCAAGTCTTCCTTTTCGCGTATTTCTTGCTCCAATTTTTCTCGCCTTTCGCGGTCCTCTTGCTCCCTCCTCGCTCGTTCTCGAGCTTCTCTCTCTCGAAACTCCCTCAGCTTCCGTGCCGTCTCTGCTTTTCGGCGCTCTTCCTCTTCCTTTGCCTTGCGCTCCTGTTCGCGCTTCTTCGTCTCCTCCCGTGCCTTCTCCCAGGTGTTTGCTTTCGGCGGATCAGGTTTTGGTTTTGGTGGGGGAGGAGGATCTGGTTTCCGAGGTTCCGGCTCTGGCTCAGGTTCAGCTTCAGGTTCCTGAGGGGGTGGAGGCTGAGGTCGTTCTTGCCATTGAGACCTAGGACCGCCGTTTCCCGCGCCGTGATTGGGCGGCGGGCTGTTCGGGGGAGGGCTGTTATATTGATTGCCGTGAGGCGGAGGAGGCGGCGGCGGGCCAGCATTCGCGTAGTTGTTGTTGAAGTTTGCGCCTGAGCCATAGCCACCAGGGCCGGGACGGTAGCCACTCGAGCCGGTATTTGTAGATGCGCCCTGGTTCTGCGACTTGCCCCAAGCCCACGCTCCCACGCCGACGGCTATGACAAGCAGGGCCATACCCATATTTCCCATGCCTTGGTAGGTAAACCACCATGCCTTGAAAGCAGGCGCCATGCTCTGGAACATGACGACCATGACAAGGGCGCATGCGAAGCCAGCGGCGAAGCTAGGGCCGTTGGGGGCTAGAGAGGGCAAATATATGAATCCACCGCCCTTATCGCGCTGGGGAATGACGAATATATCATAATTGCCTGGGCCCAGGCCACTGCCAGGAGGCGGAGAGCCAGCAGTGGTTTTGGGTGCCTCGCCATGAGGCGGAGGCGGTGGAGGAGCGCTCATGCTGAGCGGGCCTCACCTCTTGGTGGAGAGTGGTGATTTTTGGCAGCGAATGCCGACTGAGGTGGTTGGAATAAGAGCCTTGAAGCTCTTTTGGAGACCTGAGGTCTCGGTAGCGGACAGTGAAGCAAGCAGAAGTCTAGTGGTATCTCAGGAGGTCCATTGACGGTCGTTATATCGTGAAGCGTCTGCACAGAAGCCATGAGCATTTCTTCTTCTTCTAGCAGCAGCAAAACTGTGTGCCATCTGATAGCTGGAAGGCAAGAAGTGGCAGTGTGATGACCAGCAGCAAGGCATAGAGTGGCGGAAAGAAAAGGGCAAAGCAGTTTGTAATAAAAGTACTCACAAGCAACAATGCAGAAAAACAAACTCCAGAAGCCAAGCAAGAAAAAGACGGGCAAAGACCAAGACGTCAAAGCGAGAGAGGGGTCGGATCGGGTCTCTTGAGAGGTATTTGTCGTCGATGCTTGGTGCCTGGGCCGAATGAATCGTGGTCTTCCCGCTCCGGCCTTGCGCTTTTTTGCAGGTGGCGGGTGCTTGGTGGTCCAGATTGTGTCCGATCGCGGGGAAGCAGGCTGAGACAAGAAAATATTCTTGTTGTTCTGGAACTTGCCCTGCTGGTTAGTAAGGAAGTTCTAGAGGGAATAGAGCTGTCTGGTGACACGGCGCCGTTCCTGGTGGAGGACGGGTTTGGTGGTGGTGTTGAGGGAAAATATGACGGGGAAGGGGACGAGAAGGGGCCAGGAATTCTTTTGTGTTTACTTTGGGAATTTCTCATGGGCGACCGGGTGGAGAGGTAGCGGCGGATGGTGGTAGACTGGCGTTGGTGGTGGTGGTGGACTTTGGGGGAGCCAAAGTTGGGGGTGTTGTGTGACTGGGCGCTAGTGGCTGGCAGTACGTACCGACGTCCTTTCAGGTACCTCAAGACGCTGAAAGACACTGAGAGAACGAAAAGAGACCCTTCTGATCGCTCACAACAGACCCACTTATACACACACTGACCTCTCTTAAGCGAAGGAATGGTGACATTTTGACAGCTGCGAATTGAGCTGAAGGAAGGAAGGCACTTGGGCACTCAGACCCGGTACCGAATGGCAGGTGCTGCCGCCAGCTGCACAACTTACTACGTACTGATATTGTAGGTGTCTTGTGTCTCAGAACAACTCACTTTAACCTCCATTCCAACCCCATCTCCTTGTGCCTTATGTTTCTCTGCTTTCAGTTCGCTAGCTTCGAACTTTTTGTTCTTTACCCGTTGCACCTGCATGTGGCCGCCTGGGGTAATGTCCTTGGCCGGACTGGAATGCCAACTGAGCGTTCGTCGGGAAAAGACTGTCATCCTAGCTTCCACCTCATACCTGAGAGGATGTTCCTTGCAACCGACGGGACCCTGAAAAAAATAAGACAAAAAATCCAAACCACTGGATGACCAGGCTCCAGCCACCGCTCCCAGCAGACAGCGCGATACCTAGGCGTTTGCTTCCCTTACGAATAAACATCCAGATGCTTCCACCTGTTCACTACGCCTGGAGGATGACCTCTCGCTATCCTCCTCCGATCATCAATACTGCAAAGGAAGGACATTAGCCAACGAAAGGACGGCGAACGAACTTTGTCCACTCGTCGCCAACAGATCATCATAACAAATCACCGTTGCCGAGCCCACCAAGACCCTCTTCGCCCAGCTCTATCGAGCAAACCGCCTCCGATTCAGACCCTCCTCCCCTCTTCTAACGGTCCAATCTTAAGACTTCACTCAATCTCCTGCCTGTGACAGGCTATCAACCGAGTCGCATGCGGTCTGTCTGAGCGGTCAATCATTGGGAATCACTCGGAATCACAGAGAAAAAGCTCCACCTGGGACGCCATGGCAGCGAATCGCGGGTCTTGAGGCTATTTCCCCCGGTAATAGGCGGCAGGCCCTCAGCGCCAGTACATCCACTTTGGACATATACAGTAGGAGGGCGGTGCGGGAGAGGAGCAGGAGGGGGAAAAGAGGAGAGCCACCGTCGACGGAGTCCACACGACCTCCGCCGGTCCCGTACGGAGGGAGTATCGTCGCAATCACCTCGACTTTGATCATCTTGCTCTCGCGCCCAGCTCACTGGGTTTCCCTTGGGTCGATTAGGTTCAATACTCGATGGGCTCGAATACGACGGCTGATCGGGCGAACACTGCGATTGCGACTGCAACATTGCAATAAGCCAGGCTGGGCAAGCAGGGCACCGTTGGGCGCCAATTGTGACAATGCGGCGTCATCTCATCTCAACGGTCGTTGTGGTGGAGCAGGGTGGTGCTTCTGTCTCGACTCTTCTCCCTCTTTGTCGTTTTTTTTTTCTTTCACACCTTTTTTAAACTTTCCCCCTCTTGGAAACGGTTCCTCGCCGTCGTTGCCCAGCAACCGCGGGAAGTCCCTTGCACCGTCGGGTGTACGGTGTGCCTCATCCCGGCGCTCGGGTGACGTACCAAATGTCACCAAGTGGGCGTGGCCACAACGTGCCACCGTGCCACACTAAACGTCTTTCTGCCGGCCAGCAACCGCTGACTTTACGGATACAGATACTTCGACACAACATCCAGGCAGCCAAAGGTTGAGTCGAGAGACGCAAAAAAAACAGCCAAACTGACGATGGCTTCACTTTGCGCATGCATACACCAAAATTATATCGGCCCTCCCTAGTCTCCAGTCTTCGCCCAATGACCACGTGCTTCACATTTCTTTTCCCGCGACGAGGCGAAAAAGGGAGAAATCAGGGCGATGTGACGGCAACTGCATGCAACCAACCCGCCACTCGATAACGGCAGGGGGTCCCCGTCCGTAAGCAACCGCCGTCTGCATGTGCATGAGGAACGGTCCGGCGCGAGAGAAACACAGCACCGTCGCGTCCCCTACTGCATCTCCCGACTCCCGAGATCTCCTAGAGCTGATTGTCTTGGGATAACATGGCTGCTGCGGTAAGGCTGGCGATATAGGTCAGCATCCGAGGCAGCCTCTGGTACATCATAATGTCTTGGCATAATCGGGATTCTACGTGCAAGCGTGAGGGTATCAACTATGGCCAAGAACCCCCCTCTTACAACCTGTTGGCCGAGCTCTTTGACATCAATCTGTTTATGCTCACCAATGCAACATGGACGGCCTCCTTCTAGCGCCAGAATTTGATAGAAGATCCATTGAGCCTGGAGGAAAAGGCGTTACATAATTGGCCTACGGCCTCAGAACGAGTGCCTTCAAGGGCGCGTACTTGGCCATGCGGGTGACTGGCCCATCGAAGCTTACCAGACAAGCTCAATCTTGTCTGCCTTGTTAGGGTGACTTTGCACGAGTAAAGAATTCGCCTCAAAAGGCTCGATCAGGCGCAAGATATCCAGTCTCTTGGCTTTGTAAACAATGATACAACCCGGGCCACACAGCCTCGTCGGTACCCTCACACCGGTGGTGAGTACGTATTTGGAACACCGCTGTAGGAATTCAACGGTAAGACCCAGTGAGTTGGCCATTCTACTACTGTACATGGGTGTATGGCAACGCCAATGCCAGCATGATCTACGCTTTGCTCCGGCAGAAAACCATGTTCTGATCTGCATGTGTGGACAATGTAATCATGAATGAGTAAAACATCAATCTGGATACAACTTAAAACTCCTAGGCTAGAACTGCCATGAGGTAAGACACACTGGTATTTCCAATCTCAACTCGGGAAAAACAAACAAAAGAGACCCAAACTCGGAGAAATGATCAGAGAAGAAAATGAGTTGAAATCGCTATTGTTGCAAAGTATGTAAAATGTCGAGAGAAAAAAGAAGAAGCCCCCTTCGTACTCGCGTACGTGAAACGTCGTTGTACTGTCCAGGCAAGAAAAACCACCCCTCACACCGAACGAAGGGTATGGCGGGATGAATCTCATCGACGAGCCCGCGCGACCAACAAGACGGACCCAAACTCCAGGCACCACGCAAAAGAATCCAACACCCGCCCGCCGACCCAAAGAAACCACACCACGACACCGAGGACAGTAACCACGGACCGAGCAGCGAGACCACCCGCGACAACCAACGGCGGTGCTGCTGTAGGCCGAGGCACCGTACCCGTCACAATCACCGTCCCTACTTCCTCAACCCCCTCCTCTGACAGCGACCCGCGTCAAAACTTCTTGATACGCTTCTTGGCGACATCAATCTTGCCCCCGACCCGGTCGGCGTCCTCGTTCAGCCGGTCCAGCATCTTGGTCTGCTCCGTCACCTCCTCGTTGATCTGCAGCCCAATTTCTTTTTGCCGCCGCACAATCGCCGCCAGGGTATTCACCTGCTCATCCTGCTCGCTCATCATCTGCCGCTGCAGCTGCACGACCCCGTTGTTGTCCAGCTCCCGCGTCCGCTCCGTCTCCGGCAGCGGGGCGCCCAGGACCCGTCCGCCCGTCCTCGCCCCACCGCCGCCGCCGCTTCTGCCGAGTAATGCAGCCTTGTCGCCCGCCGAGGCCCACCCTTCCCGTCCGCCGGGTCCGCCGCCACCGTTTCTGCTGCTTCCCTGCGCCATGCTGTTGCTGAGTTTGTCGAGCCCTTCCCTTTCGACGCGAGCGGAGGATAGCAGGTCTCTCCTGCGCCGCAATTCGCCGTCCCCGAGCCGTCCGCCCTCCTGCATGGCCCTCAACCCGTCCGCGAGGGTGCTCACCAGCGTATTAGCCTTGACCAGCGCCTTCTTGGCAGCGGCCCCGGCCTCGGCGGCAGCAGAGGTGTTGTTACTATCCACGGCGCCGTCCCTTCTCGCGAGCTGATTCCGCGCGTTGTGGAGACAGCTCTTCATCTCACGGTGCAGATCGAGCCAGGTCGTCGGGTCGGCGGCGCCCGCGCGACCGCTGGTGATGAGGCCGTGGGCGCTGGCGGCCGAGTTGCCCGTGCTGCCGACGCCCGTGCTGGGGAGGTTGAGAAAGGTGCGCCAGGCCGAGGTGTCGCGCCAGCGGCGGTCGGGGGACTCTGCGATGGCGCGAAGGTAGGATTCGAGACCCTTTCGGCGTTGTTCTGTGAGGTCTGGGGAGGAGACTGTGGACTTGAACCAGGACTTGCCCGGGAGGGGGTTGGGGGGCGCGGCGCCGACGAGGGAGGTGAGGGTCTGGTGGAGGGTTGCAAAGTCGGAGTAGCGCTTTTGAACGACGAAGGATTTGAGGGGCAGGCGGAGGGTGATGTTGTAGAGGGTGTAGGGTTTCGATTCGCCGGTCGAGAGGATGGTTGAGGGGATGGAGATTTCGGCGGGAGGCGCCATTGTGTGTGAAGGGTGTGTGTTGTTGTGGTTTGTTCGAGGCGGGAAGTTGTGTAGAAAAGAGAGTTTTGTTTTTGAAGATTGGCGATGAGCGGGGGATAGGATTGTTTGTCGGGTTTGGACGAGGCGGGAGAAAGGCTCGGACGAGCCCGGTGGTCTGTATCGTAGCTCTAGTCGTCGATGGCAGGTTGTAGAGATGGAGAGAATCGATGCTCTGTTGTTCTTGTCGCTCCTCTGGAGGTCGTCGGTCGTTGGTTAGATAACGTTGAGGAAATGGGATGGCTCGCAAAACAACAAAAGACAGCCGTCGTACTGGTGAAGTATCTTTCCGTGTTTGGTGGTCGGAATGATGGCCTTGGTCAGTTGTTTGCGTCAGGTTCAAAAAAAGGTTTCGGGGCAATGTCTGAGGTTCTTGTCTCTCCTTTCGTTCAGTCGTCTGGAGGGAAGGAGACGGGAGTGAGAAAGAGAGAGCGGTCACCTCAGGTTTCCAGTCAATGTACTGGAACCAAGGTACCTTGCTGTCCCGGTACGCTTGTGCAGTACCTCAGCATGGGCCTGGATTGCTACTTCGAGGTCCCCTGTCAACTCCAGCTTCCCTAACACGGCAGCCTGCTTGGGCTTAGGTAGCACTTTTCGCACTGGAAGAGTCGGGTAAGTCGATGGTCGTGTGCCGCTAATTGCTCCAAAGTTGACGCCTGTGGCGCATTGCGTGGAACCACTAAAATTGGGCCCGCAGCAGGAATGACCGCATTTCTGGGACATGCTCAGCTGGGCACCTCGCTTTCTCAGGCACCTGGTCAATCAGGCCAGGAACTGGGCGCTGATGACAGTGAAACCGAAGTCCGATCTAATCAACATCTGGTCGATCAACATAAATGATCATCGATACTATTGTAGTGACTTGCACGGTAGTGTAATCTATTGATGGAAACGTCTCTTGGTAATCGATCAATGGACTTTTGTAGAAATCCAAGTTTGGAAGTAAATATGCAAAGTGCGCCGGCATTAAATACTCGAGCTCAACATGACGCTTCTGCCAAGTCATCTGCAGTAAACAATCTAACACAGCTCTCAGACTACAGACTCGACTTCCGCTCTGTGATGGGTGTGAAGTCGAGGTTTACCCTTCTATGATAAGAACCAGATCCTGCAGCACCAAACGTAAGATCGGAAGCACGCCAAAAGGAACCGAAAAGCCATAGTGGAATGTGGTCTTGGACGCTTGGCTCAAGCCCTCATACTCTCTTCGTGTCACCCACGAAAACTGACTCGAGGTTCTCAGACAAAACGTTCTGATTCTATCATGACTGCTCATGTGGGACGGGACTGCCGCAAGCTCTGATCGACTCCTGTCTCGACAGTCCGAGGGCCGCTCAGCCTCATCGCCAGTATACTGATTATTACGTGCCGTGGGGTATTTGTGCTAGCGCCAAACCCATGTGCTTTTACCTCCCAAATCCCCTGAACACAACCTCCCATCCAACAATACAGCCTCTCTTCCATCTGTGTCATCGTCGCCCTACCTCAAAGCCTCCCGATTTAGAAGGTCTCCTGGTCGTCGACAGCCTCGCCCTCAGCCGGGATCTCGAATCCCTCCTCCGTCGAGTACAGGATAGTCTGGATCTGCTTGACGAGGCCGTCCTCCTGCTTCTCAAGCTCAGGGTCCTCCTCCACGGCCTGCTGCACCAGGAGCTCGATATCGCGGAGCTTGCTGAAGTAAAAGTCACGCTCGCGCTCGAGGCCGACGACCGTCTCCTTGAGAGTGGCGTTCTCTTGCTGCAGGGCAGCTGTGCCGGGGCCTGCCGCCTTGGGAACGCGTGCACCGCCGAGGGGTGTGGTACCGCCCCGTCTGGCGGCAGCCGCACCGGTACCGGACGCGGCACGAGGAGCAGGGCCACCACCAGAGGGCACGGGGGCGCCCTTTCGCCGGGAGACGGCGTCGTACTCCTGATCGGGGAAGTTCAGGTCCCAGAACTTCTTGGTCCATTGCAGGAACTCGAGGTTGTCCTGCATCTTGCACTTGACCAACGCTTCGACGGGGATGGGCTTGTCGACCTGGTGCTTGTGGAAGCAGTCTGTTCAGGAAGTGTCTTGTCAGCCATGACTATTCGTTTCCGTGTATGATGGAATGGGGGTGGACGCAGAGGCGAGACGGCGTGGGAAGGCGCAAACTTACTCTGCAGCACCTTGAAGTTCTGAATGTATGCATATTCGCTGTTGACGTTGAACTTGACTCTAGACATGGGGATATCCATGAAGATGCTGTCAAACACCTGGCAGAGAGCTGCACTGCAGATTGAAACGAAACATTAGCAACCACCATCATCAAAATCATCATTGGGTCCCACAATAAACACATGGCGGGGGAGGGGTATCCGATCAGCAACGTACCCGGTACCGCATTGCTCGACCTTTGTGATGTTGAGAGAGAGAAGCTGGTTCAGCCACTGGATGAGTTCTTGTCTGGAAATCCATGCCGTGTCAGCCAACAGTTGCGAGGCGCAAACGTCCAAGATGCTGCCGGGTGTAGCACCGCGATGGAAGGGGATGGAAGCTTTGCCCACCTGGATTCGCCCATTTTGTATGTGTGTGTTTGCCTCTGCGGCCGGAACTATGTTGACAATCGGGAAAACGCGCTCGGGATGGATGTCAAAAGGAAATTCGTAAGGACGCTCGAGAGAAGCAGAGACGCGGTTGGTAGTAGTGGGTGTTGGTGGTCGAAGAAGTCGAGAAGGAGACGTGTGGAAAGTAGTAAGGTGCCGAGATTGGTTAGGACCAAAAATGACAAGTTGTAGAGCAACAGGGCAGAAATTAAATCTCGTTGCTTTGTCGGCGCCCGGCGTGAAGGCTGCCAAAATTGTTGCCAATAAAATGGTCGCCCAATCAACCATGGTGGGGTCTATCGGGAGTTGCCCCTGCCCCTAAAATCTGATGACAAACACCGTCACGTGCATGAGTCCCGTCAAGATCAGTACGTATCTTTTTCTTTCGTTTCTTCCTTCTGATGAACGAACGGTCCAAGGCCCACTCTATCCCAATAGTCTCGCGTCTGACCGCCCATGACAGGGGGGTGGTCTCTGAAGACGGCAGAAAAAGTTTAGCTCCACCGTCCGTCCAGAAAAATTTCTGGCTCTGGGAACTGCTGGAGTGTGAGAACAGGCGTGTGTGTGAAAGCTTGACGATACCCCGCGGTCCCGACAACTGTCTTTCTCAACCACCATTCCACCACTCAACATGGCGCCTTCTCACAAGCGCAAGCAGATCGACGACGACTTCGTCCACACAATCTCCGACAATGACGAGGAAATTGTCGAGGAGGAGACCGCGGCACCGCCGCCCAAAAAGAAGGTGAAGGCCACCAAGAAGTCGAAAAAGGCCGCCAGAGAAGAGTCGCCAGAGAACGAAGTCGCCGAGGGTATCTGGGGCCAGAAAGACGAAGACGATGGTGCTATGGATTCGGATTTTGAATTTGCGCAAGACAATGCCATCGAATTCGGCGACGCAGAACTCGAGGGTTGGGGCTTCGAGGGCGCAAAGAAGTCCATGAACAGCAATGCTGCCGCGGGTGTTGACCTGGATGAAATCATTCGCAGAAGACGGGCAAAGAAGGGTGGCGAGGACAAGCCGAAGGAGGATAAAGAGGAGGTTGCGACAGACGCCGAGGTGGATAACGACATGGACGTAGATATCGACCTCGACGACGACGAAGATGGAGTTCTGGCTGACGATGCCTTTGGCATGGGTGTGGATCCTGGTGCCGAGGATTCTGATGCCGAAAAAGAAGACTCTGGCGCAGAGGATGCAGAAGACGACGACGATGCAGCATCCGACAACGATTCCGTTGCGACACCCGTGGATCATCCCGACGACCGCGGATCAGATGACGAAGAGGAGGAAGACGCAGAGGAACAAGCGAAGCGTGACGCTTTCTTCGCCCCCGAGGAGCCTGCAAAGCCCGGCAAGAAGGATACGGCATCATCATTCCAGGCCATGTCTCTTTCGCGTCCTCTTCTGAGAGGTCTGGCCGCTGTCGGCTTCTCCAAGCCTACGCCCATTCAAGCCAAGACTGTGCCCATTGCCTTGATGGGCAAGGACGTTGTCGGTGGTGCGGTAACTGGTTCAGGAAAGACGGCCGCCTTTGTGGTCCCCATTCTCGAGCGTCTCCTGTACAGGCCCAAGAAGGTGCCGACGAGCCGTGTCGTCATCCTCACTCCTACCCGTGAACTGGCTATCCAGTGTCACGCTGTTGCCACCAAGCTGGCCGCTTACACCGATATCAAGTTCACTCTCGCTGTCGGTGGTCTGAGTCTCAAGGCTCAGGAGGTCGAGCTGAGACTGAGGCCAGACGTTATCATCGCCACGCCCGGTCGTTTCATTGACCACATGAGAAACTCTGCCAGCTTCAATGTCGATACCGTGGAGATTCTCGTGCTCGACGAAGCCGATCGCATGCTTGAGGATGGTTTCGCCGATGAGTTGAACGAGATCTTGACGACCCTGCCCAAGTCAAGACAGACGATGCTGTTCTCCGCCACCATGACATCTTCCGTCGACAGGCTGGTGCGAGTGGGCATGAACAAGCCCGCCAGAGTCATGGTGGACTCACAAAAGAACAAGACCGTCACTACCTTGGTGCAAGAGTTTGTACGCCTGAGGCCCGGTCGCGAGGAGAAGCGCATGGGCTACCTCGTGCACATCTGCAAGACAATGCACACCGAGCGTGTCATCATCTTCTTCCGCCAAAAGAAGGACGCTCACCGAGCAAGAATCATCTTTGGACTGTTTGGCTTGTCTTGCGCAGAGCTACACGGTAGCATGAACCAAGCTCAGGTGAGTTCTTACAATTGCTTCTTGATTGAATACAACTGCTGACCAAGTTTACAGAGAATTGCCAGTGTTGAAAACTTCCGCGACGGAAAGGTCAACTACCTTTTGGCGACGGATCTTGCGTCTCGTGGTCTCGATATCAAGGGCGTCGACACCGTCATCAACTACGAAGCACCCCAAAACATTGAGATTTACGTGCACAGAGTCGGTCGTACAGCTCGTGCCGGCCGCACCGGTGTGGCCATCACGCTGGCGGCAGAGCCGGACCGCAAGGTCGTCAAGGCGGCGGTCAAGGCCGGCAAGGCCAACGGCGCCAAGATCATGAGCCGCGTCATTGAGCCAACGGAGGCGGACAAGTGGCAGGACCAGGTGGACGAGATGGAGGACGAAATCGAGGAGATCATGGTCGAAGAGAAACAGGAGAAGCAGTTCCAGCAGGCCGAGATGCAGCTCAAGAAAGGCGAGAATATCATGCAGCACGAGGCCGAGATCAAGGCGCGGCCGAAGCGGACGTGGTTCGAGACGGAGGAGGACAAGAAGAAGGCCAAGATTGCGGGGCGGGAGGAGCTTAACGGACCGAAGAACGGCAAGAAGCCGAAGCTGAGCAACAAGGACAAGAAGAAGCTCGACGCCAAGGAGATGAGGAGCGAGGACAAGGTGTGGAAGAAGGGCCGGGCGGAGCGCGACGGCAAGGGCGCGGTGCTGAACCTGAAGAAGCAGCCCAAGAAGAAGAATGTGCCGGCCAAGGGGAGGACCAGGGCGAAGCTAGCGCGCCAGAAGCGGTGATTTTGAGGTGCTCTACGGTGTCCAAAAGTCTAGACTACAATACCATGTTACAATACCATTTCATTTCTTCACTATGGTCCATTGCCACTCGTTTGCTGAATTAAAGGGAGCTAGTAGAGTGTGAGTACGTTCTGCTTTTACGTACAACTACATAAACATGTAGGATGAAGTAGCAAGCCACCACTTAGGTACTCCGGACTGCAGATGAACCATGGAGTAAACAGTCTGTGCTTCTTGCTTTTGGGGGCCAAGCGACGTTGCAATTATCCCATGTCATCCCCGGCCGATCATCAAAGATGCACCTGCCATCACTACAAGGCTTAAGCTGTGTTAAGTATGTGCTAACAGTTTGTAAGCTAGCCGAAAATACCTTACACCGAGCGGCCCAGATGTCTGCAGCTCGAGGTGCGGATGACGTAATGCCCGTCTCGCTCCGGAGCACGTCCCCCGGGCCCTCAGCTGCCGTCAGCTCGGCGACAGAAGAGGAGCCTTGGAAGGCTAGAGCTGGCTGGCTGGCTGGCTGGCCGCTGGAGCCCTGGAGATGCATGTGGGATGCCTTAGCTCAGAGGAGAGAGCTTGCTTCCTTGCTTGCACCTTGCTTATTTCCGCATAAATCGCTTTCTAACACTTTGTCGCATCTGCCCCTCGAGCCCCAGCCAAATCTGCACGGCACCGCGGCACCTACGCCTACCTTAACGCAACTTAGCTTGAGTTTCTGAGACCTCGCCCTCCCGCAACGTCACGAGTTCAACTTCTTCCCTTACCTCGCCGCGTGCTCCCGCTCCTCTCCACCACGAACCAGTTCGCACCAAGTTCCAAAACCATCCAGAGCCGCCCGAGATCATGTGCTTCCATCACTGTCTGCCGTCCCTTCATCAGCTGTAGAGCGTGGGGGTCAGAAGACGCTGTCGGCTGCCAGCCTCGTAACATCGTGCACTCATCGCCTTACCTCATTCGCCTCGGCTTCTCCAACGACCTTGGTCAAACCTCTTGCCTAGCTCGAGCTTTCATCCTTCCATAATACTCCAAAACCTAGGGTCGGTTCCACGTACTCCTGCTATTGTCTTTGGACCTCTTGTCCAAGGCACAAACTACGAACAAGCTGGCTCCTTTCGGGCGATTTGGTCCGCCGCGTCCGCATCCTCATAACCGCACGAGTCTCCTTCGATATCTTTTCCCACGAAGCGTACGAGACCGATACCGCGAGCGCGTTCTCAACTTTCGTCTTGATACCCTCCCGCAGCTTAAACACCGATTCCAGTCTAGCATTTACCGATACATCCTTGAACGTCAGCGCAAGCGAAACGAGAAGTCGAGACTCGTCGACGTCTTTGCGCGGCACAGTCGCCGGCTGCTCCTAGGTCCGCCCTCGGTCAGGCCGAAGCGGCATGCGAGGGATCGAGGAGGCACTATAAGCAAGAAAATGCCCACCTTCTCAGACTACACGACGACCTACGGCGGAGGCGGGGGCGGAGGCGCAGGAGGCGCCAGTAATGGCTATGGATATGGCTCGGCAGAGGATCCGCCCACCCCAGGCGAGAGAGGGTTTCGGCGGAAGTGGCTGGCTGCGAAGGCAGGGAGCATGTACCGGGCCGCTGCGGTAGGAGTCAACGAGATCAGGGAAGGCTATGCGCAGACGCGGGCAAGGCCTTTGGAGCCGGGTGAGGGTATGCCGAGGACCACGATTCCGGGATCGTTCCCTGACGTCGCCATCACTGTTCAGGGAGACGATCAGATGGTCATCTTCCCATCGTACGCAAAGCGGCATGTCAAGCAAGATTGGACGGCGGCATATCAGCAGCACGCCGAAGAAGAGCCTGGCAGCGCTAGGGACCAAGAGTTTTGGAGGAAAGAGTGGGAGCGTAATGAAGACGAGAAAGCCATCGTAGATATCGACGTGAGGGGATGGGTGTACTCTCCTCATAAAGGGCCAATCACTCGGCGCAACCGCATTCTCATCGGCCTCGCACGCCAGCTCAGCGGCATCCCAGCCCCCAGACAGGATGCGCCTGCGCCCGATAACCTCTCTGCGTTACATCAATCACACGAGGAACGGCGAGAGCAGGAAAAGATTGCGAAAGAAGCAGCAGAAATCGAGAAGAGAGGCCAAGAAGAACGGCGTGTGGCGTATCAAGGTGGTTTTAGCGAAGCGCCAAAGGAAGGCTCCGACGACGATGCGAATAGTATATACCGAGCGAGATCCAGGTCACGAAGCGGCACGCACACGCCGATGACAGCTCCCGGGTCTCCCAAATTGGCACCGACTAGGACAAACACTACGGGCAATGATTTGACAGATGCCGAGCTGTCTGTTGCGAATGCCAACCTCATGGCTAGGATAGCACCGTTCATGACTACACCTCTAGTCCAGCTGCCCATCACTGTCTTCTTCTACAACGACGAGAAATCGGCGTCACGGACTGTGCAGACTAACGACGCGGGCCACTTCATCCTCCGCGCCGCTTTGGAATTTGTCCCTACGCACGTCCGCGTCCTCGCTAACGAGGACTTGTCGGCGACCCAGGAAGTCAAGATCATCGAACCGAAGGGTGTCAGCTTGATCAGTGACATTGACGACACGATTAAGCGCTCCAACATTTCGGGTGGCGCAAAGGAGATCTTCCGCAATACTTTTGTCCGCGAGCTCAAGGACTTGACGGTGGAAGGTGTTCGGGAATGGTACAACGAGTTACACTCAATGGGGGTCAGCATGCACTACTGTTCGAACAGCCCCTGGCAACTGTTCCCGGTGCTGGCCAGTTACTTCATGATAGCCGGCTTGCCGCCTGGATCGCTTCATCTGAAGCAATACAGTGGCATGCTTCAGGGTATCTTTGAGCCAGTTGCGGAGAGGAAGAAGAGTACCCTAACCAGGCTCATGCACGACTTCCCCGAACGCAGGTTTCTCCTAGTTGGTGACAGCGGAGAGGCAGATCTGGAAGTCTACACAGAACTAGTGGAAGCCCACCCAGGACGCATCATCGCCATCTTTATCCGCGATGTTACAACACCGGAGCAAGCCGGGTACTTTGATACATCTTTCGAGAGCAGCAGCGCACGTCAGAGGGGCTCAATATCAAAGGCCACGGACCACAGTGATGCTCCAACAAATCGTCCGGGGCTTCCTCCACGCGGCGAGGCAAAGACGGTCGGGCCTGTCATGGGCGATCTGATCGACTTTTCCGACGAACCTGAAGAGACCACGCTGAACGACGCCGCTGCCCTGGCCCAGATCCAGGCCAGACCGAAGCCGCATTCAAGCACCACCGATACCGCCATTAGCCGAAAGCCCCCTCCACCACGACCTAACAAGCCTGCTGCGCTGCGCGGCGCTCCGTCTGATACCAATGTGCCCACAATCAAGGTCAACAGCATGGGTGCTACGCCTCCCCCGATGCCGAGCGGTCGCAAGCCGTCTACGGACCGGAGCAATCCTCATCCTCTATCGCAAATGCACAATTCATCGCAGCAGACAATCGGAAGTAACAGGAGCCTACCGAGCACGGCCAAGATACCAGCCTCTACGTCACAAAACGGCACGAGTAAGACAAGCAAAGTTGCACCGGCGCCTCCACCGCCTCGGCGTGTGGGGACCGCCTCCAGCTCCCGTAGTCTGAGCCCTCGGAGCCTCGACAGCCGGCGGAGACTATCGGCCAACGGCGACGTCGACTTCGAAGCGCTGCCACCGCCCTCCGCGGGTTCCCGGCCACAGCAGGTTCAGCCGCCGCCATTTGTGAGGGCGCAGACGGCCAGTCTTAGGTCCGGATCCACATCTCCGACGTACGGCAGTCCAAACCTGGGGCCGACGGCAGCAGCACCAAATAGGAAGCACGAGCTGTGGATGCGTCGGCTGCAGCGGGCCCAGGAGATTTTGGAGTCGCACGGTGTGGCGCTGTATACCTGGCGAAGGGGCGACGATGTAGTGGCCGAAGCTGTGGGGATGGTGAAAGAAGAGCTGAAGAGGGTTGGTCTCAACGGGGAGAAGGATGCGAAGACGGAAGGGAAGAGGTTTGAGAGGCAGATTAGGAGGGAGCAGTCGCAGCAACAGCAGCATCAGCAACAACGGCCTCAACAGCAGAGCGGGTATCAGCAAGGGTCATATCAACAAAGGAGGTGATCTTTAGAGATTCCGCGGACGGCATCGGAATAACTAGAAGAGGAGGCGTGATTGGGGGAAAGTGGCAAGCCGAAAGGATGGGGAATGGGGAAACGGAATAATAAAGGCGCTGGGAGGGTGGTTGATTCAAGTAAATAATTTTTGCAATCAAGTCTGAAATCCTTTCGAACCACGCGATGTCATGTTCCGAGGCGTTCGGCATGGTGATCAGCAGATTCATGCCCGTAGTCCTTCTAAGCATGATGATGGGCAAGGATGTAAGGGAGGCACGGACTGGCGAGAAGACTGTTAATGGGAGGTGTCAAGAGGAACGCATGGCATGTGTGGCACCGCCACATAATCCTCTTCTCACGAGGTTAATAAGAAGCGAACGCAAATAGTTCGGATACCTATGCCGAGCTATGGGAAGGATCATGCATAGGATAGAGAGAGGTGGGATGTGAGCCCACCAGAGGTAGTTTGAAGGATATTATGGTTGTGCTTCAGAGTTGCTGCACGTCCCCCTTCTTCTTTTCGAGGTAGATGACGGGACATAGTATTTATTACATCCCACGAGTCCCGGAGTCCGAGGCTGCCTTACTCAGCTGAGGTGACAGCAGGAATCCAGGCATGGCTGGTGAATGAGTTATCTTGAGCTGCTTTTCTTGGGGGTTTATCCCTGGGCTAGATGGGTAGTCTCGGACGCGATGGAGGTCCGTGTGGGATAGGAGTCTTGCATTAAGAAGATCAGATGTCGTTTAGATTGGGGACTACTGCCGGGACTTTGTGCCATGGTGTTGGGACTAATAGGGGCCGAGACTGATTGGTGGGTTTGGTATAAGCTTTTTTTGCGTTAATTGTCCACGACTTTCATCCCGTTCCTCTGGAACGGTACCTTGAAGAATAGAAGGCCTCTCTCTCACAGGCTTGTACATCTGCTCTGGAGTCCTGGACTGGGTCCTTACTTCTTCTATCTGACTTGTCAGAAGAAAGCTTAATGCGCACGGGTTTCAGACGACTGGGGTCGTCTACCTTACGTGAAGCGCGCCAACGTTCTTGGATAGATTTTCTATTCTTGCGAGGAACGTGCTTTCTTGGGGGATTGAAGCGCATTGTGATCGTTGCGCGCGGGTTCGGGTTCACGGGACAGTCGGGCGCCCAACCCAAAGATGTGTGTTGATTGAACTCTAAGTGAGAGACTCGGGAGGATAGGGATTCATTGGCATTGCGAATGGGTAGTTGAAAGACAAGAAACAAATAGTACTTTTTTGGATATAAAGATGATAGAGTTCGCCCGTCCTTTGGGCTTTTGAATTTGGTTCATCAGCAACAGCTTCCAAGAGCTTTCCCCAACAAGATCACAAAGAACTCTTTTTCGTTTCGTTTTACATCTTTTTGCTTGAACGACTGGGTCGTCTGATATGACAGCTGGTTCTATCAACATACCAAGAATATCCCATATAGTAGAGCCAAGACTCTTCATCAAGTTCATCCCAACCGTTTTATTGTCATAGCCAAGACGCTATCATCCACTTTCCCCCTCATCACGACCATCTCATCTCAAAGGGCACAGCCCACTTCACGAGCTAGCCCATACAATGTACATCCGAAACAACCTCCTTGTCTTGGCCCTCTGCCTCTCTACCCTCGGCCTGGCCTCGCCCACCACCAGCTCAAAGAGCGGTTCCAAGACGTCGCACAAGGGGAGCGGTGGTTCCTCCAAGGGCTCAAAAGCGCACTCTAGCGTCCCGGCTCATGCGCCAAAGGGCACTCCCGCGCCGGGTTCCGGATCCGGATCCGCAGCCAGTGGCGGCGGTGGTGGTTCCGCAGCAGGCAACGGAACGACCTCCGGCGGCGCCAACACGGAGCTGCAGACGACGTTCCCAACGGCCAAGGGGTCGCAGAATATTGCTGCCGTCAAGACCATTGCTGCGGGCCAGTCGTTTGACGGCGGGATGGTGATGTGGGATCGGAGTCCGAGTACCTGCAAGGGCCAGACTGAGGGCGGGAACAAGGACGCGGTGTTTATTCTCGAGGAAGGGGCTACGATTAGCAATGTGATTATTGGGCCTAATAATGGTGAGGGGATTCATTGTTTGGGGAGTTGTACCATCAACAACGTGTAAGTCAAGACCTCGCTGCCCGCCCCCTTTGACCTAGATGTTCTTTCCTCAAGTTCAGCCACTGACATTTTCTACGACAGCTGGTTCCAAAAAGTCTGCGAAGACGCCATCACGTTCCGCCAAACCTCGGGCACATCCTACGTCAACGGCGGCGGCGCCCAAGACGCGGCCGACAAGGTCCTCCAGCACGACGGCGGCGGGACCGTCGCCGTGAAGAACTACTTTTGCAAGAACTGCAGCAAGATGTACCGCAGCTGCGGAAACTGCAAGACGCAGGTGGCGCGGCACTCGACCTTTGACAATATCCGGCTCGACGGCGGGAAAGTGCTCAGCGGTGTCAATGGGAACTTGGGGGATGGGACGATTGTGAGGGACTCGTGCGTGCTGGGCGGCGCGCAGGTGTGCGAGAACTTTGAGGGGAATAGCAGTGGTGCGGAGCCCAAGTTGGTCTCGAGCGGGCCGGATGGGAAGTTGTGTGTTGCTACGAATGTTAAGACGAGTGGGTGTTGAGGGGGTTATTGGTGGTGGAATTCGGAGAGTCTCGGCGAGATTTGGTGGTTTTGTTTGGAGGAGTGGCGGGTTCCATTGTCTATACTTTGAAGCAGTACATATGATTGAGAAATGGCTTGGGGTAGGAGTTAACCTAGGGTTGAGCCAATCTCTAAGCTGAAGTTGTAAATACATCCACCGTGCCACGAGGTCTACTCACGGTCCAGACGAAGTTGTCAACGCATACGAGGGCGTCTAGCATCTATTTTCTGGCGTGGTCTTTGCCTTCTCTCCGTTTAATATCACCCAAGTTCTGTAGCTCTTCCATTTTGGCTTAATCCGATACTTGGATGTTCATCCCTTCTACATCTACACATTGCTACGTAAGTTGTCACTCTGCTTAACAGCATATGTGACAGCAAGATTTGATACCCCTTCTTGAGTTTCCAATTCCTCAAGACATCAGACCCTCATCCTCGCGGTATTTGACTCTATCAGACCGCGGGGTTCGTAACCAGGATATCCCCTCCGTCCGACATTCGAGAGTCCCGCCAAACTAATTGACAAGCCCCGCCCTTCTTATCCCCACCGCATCCACAACGAGGGCTTTCAGAGTCACTCTTCCCACAGGAAATCCGCACTCCATAATCATAATTCTGAGGCGCCGCTTCCACATCCAATGAGCGTATCAGCTCGCTCTCACTGGTCTATTAGTCTAGTTGGTTAGGACGTCGGATTCTGATGATAGCTTCGCTTCAAAAGACTTCCGTAAGCCCAGGTTCGAATCCTGGATGGACCTTCGTTTACTTTTACCGTTGCGCCATGTGGTGCTCGACCTACGAACGTGAACACCTCGCCATGAACTTTTGCTGGGATTGACTTGCAACATCTTGGTGCACGTTTTGCTTGAAACATCAGTCGCTCTTGATTGCGTGTACCGATATTGACAAGTAGCGCAGCCAAGAACCAAAGTAATCTTGGTAAGCCCTTGTGTTTGGGACAGAAGAGTTGTTTGCTGTGAATGATGTTTATATACATATGACTTTTCATTAAGGCCTGTCACAGAGAGACAATGTGCACGCGGTGCTGAAACGGCGACGTCGAGTTTAACTTGATATACGGGGCATATTGCTAGGATGCACCTACCTCAGTGGCTAAATTACTCTATCTTGGCACCGCGTATCCCCTATGTTTTGTTTGATAGAGACTTGAAAGCCGAAAGACTGAAAGAAGAAAACGCCATCACGTTCGTCACTGTCAAAAATTCCAAACCGAGTGCACTCGTGCTTCACATAGGTTTAAGAATCGGGCATGCCGTTAAGGAATACGGGGAAAGCAGGGGAACATCAGGCAATGCTACCGCGGGAGAACTTTTCTCGAAGCCTGCCATGGCCTGATTGCCCAATGTGGCTGAAAGGACCGGGCTACCAGGGAGATCGGACCGGGGGTGAAGGGGGGCTGTCGGCTGTCCGCCGTTTGCCGAGCGCGGCATTGTGGGGAGCATGGACGGGGTTCATCTCGTATCGTCAGGGCCCCAGGGGATCATCGTATTCGAAAGCGCTACTCCAATAATTGGGATCATGTGGATATTTATAGGCAATGAATAAGATGTGATGAAGTCCCCTTGGTTCACGGTCTGGAGGGGATGTCTTGACAGCGCTTGCGCGAAAGACCGAAGCACGAATTCGTTGTTCGCTTGCCTTTGGGCAGCTTTCTATCGTTCAACATGTACCCTCACTCGTTCTTGGGCCTTTTGACTTCGTGCCTTTCACTCTGCTCTGTCGCCCATGCAGTCCCAACCGAACGACGCCAGGCCAATGACACCTCTACCGACGTTCAGACCTACTTCAACTTAGATGGCGCAGCGCATGGCGACAAGGTCAAGACTCTCATCGCCGATGGCTACCGCATGATATCATTGAGCAACTATGGCACAGCGCCGGACGCAAAATATGCCGCCGTCTGGGTACGGCGGGATGGAAACCCTTTCGAAACAATCTACGGTGCAGACGAGGCCACTTATGACGACTGGTTCGACTCGTGGAAGTCCAAGGGCTATGTACCGACACACATCTCCGTCACGGGACCGGCTGGCAGCGCCATCTACGCAGGGGTCATGGAGAAGGCCAACGTCACCAACTGGACACAACTTTGCGGTCTCAACAACCCCTATGAGTTTGACAACGCGACGAATGGTATCGACATGGTTGTGAAGGGCTTCAGCATGTACGGTACCCCCTCAGACCGCCGCTATTGCGTTCTGGGCCATGAGAACGTCGGAAATCAGATGTCTACTATCTTTTATTCATCCGGCAATTACACCGTCGACTATCCGAAGATCTATGAGTCAGAAATAGCGAAGCGCTTCTGGAGACCATCTCGCCTCTTTCTCTCAGACGACCACGTCGTCACCCCCCAGTTCGTGGACACCTCTGTTGGGAAGTGGGTAGCTTTGAACGATCTCACGGCCGAAGAGCTGTCCTCTCAGATTGAATTGCAGAAGCAGCAGGGTCTTCACCCAATCGACGTTCACGGGGGTGCTTCCAGACAGGACGTTCGCTTTGCCGTCATTTTCGCTGAGAAAGACGTTCCCGAGGCCCGGAAATGGACCGCCACCGGCTCCTTCAAGGGATTCAAGGATAACGTGGGTGCCACAACGGCCTTTGATGCCGCAATGCAGACCTGGATGAAGAAGAACGGTGTACGCCAGGCGCAACTCGCCATTGCGTCCAACGGCTCAACCATTGCCGAGCGCGGGTACACCTGGGCGGAGAACGACCGTCCCGTCGTCGAGACGAACGACGTCTTCCTCCTCGCAAGCGTGAGCAAAATCTTTGTCCACGCGGCTATCTTCAACCTCATCGAGGCCGGGAAGCTGAACTACTCCACAGCCGCGTACCCGTTACTCGGATACGACGAGCCCGCGGACGCCCGCGCAAAGGACATCACCATCGACCACCTCCTCTCACACACGTCCGGGTACAATCGCGATCGTTCCGGCGACCCGAGTTTCATGTTTCGCGAGATCGCCATGACCCTGTTCAACGGCACCCGTGCCGCGACGCTACGGGACGTCATCGAATACCAGGTCGTCCGCCCCCTCGACTTCGCCCCCGGCACGGACTATGCCTACTCCAACTACGGGACCATGCTCTTGAGCTACATCGTCAGCAACATTACGGCAACGCCCTACCTCGATTTCTTGAGAGACAAGATCCTCGGCGATCTAGACGTACGTCTGTATGAGACGGCAGCAGAGAAGCACTCTGGGGACCGCATCATTCAGGAGAGCAAGTACACGGGTTACGATCCGCGGGAACCACAGTCGTACCGTCTCGTACCGGGCCCGTATGGCGGCGACGGAGCTATCAAGGAGGAGTGCGCGGGTGCGTTCTCGCTTGCGGCGAGTGCGGGCACTGTGGCGAGGTTCATCGGCTCACACGCCGTCAGTGGCACCGGCGGCCGGGCGCCGTTTGCGGAGCGGGACGGGACGGTGGTTGGGGCGCGGACCTTTGCGTCGAGTAGGCCTGATGTTGACTGGGCTCTGACGATTAACACCCGAGAGTACATCTCTGAGGTGGAGTTTGATGACTTGAGGTACTGGAAACTACCTTTTGTGTTTGAGGACTTTGCCGTGGCGTAAACGGAGAGGAAGATAAATAGAAGTAATGTTAAATTGCAAACTTGTGAACATGAAGCCTAGTGTTCATCTCGAACATGCTACTACAGTGGCACAGCTGTTGAGCGCTTTCAACGGATCAAGATAACTTGCTCTCGATCATGGCATACTCTTTCAACGCTTTCAAAGCTTCCCCGTGCTCCTGCTCAATCACCTGAGCATGCTTCAGTGACCTAGGCGTAATTGAGCAAGGGAATGGTAGTGGACTCGAATTGAAGCCATCCGAGTATGCAAAGCTGCGTGTACATCCACCAAGTCAGCTCCGGATCTGTGTGCGCTCAGGGGTAGGATTGGCACTTACATGTCCACCTCGACGTCCCTGCCCTTTTCGTCCGTTTCAGGGTTGACTTCAAATCCCCAGAGGATCCTCGCAATGTTCAAGGCTACGGACGCAGATCCAAGGTGCATGCCAGGGCAGATCCGACGGCCCCATCCAAAGGCACTGTGACCGAAGGTGCCAGGGTATTCGCGTTCAGTCAAGAATCGCTCAGGCCTGAACTCATGAGGTTCTGGGAAGTCTGCTTCGTTAAGATGAACTAGAAATCATCAGTCAGAGTACTAAGCGGGATCAGGAGCATATGGGGCTTGACATACTGCTCCATAAAGGTGCGATAACGGTGCTACCCTTTGGGATGAACATGCCCTTGTAGACATGATCCGCGGTGCTCGCATGGGGAGTGCCACCGAGCACGGCGACAGGCCGCCAGCGTAGCGTCTCCGCAGCTATCGCACGAACATACTCGAGCTTATTCAGATCATCAAACATGGGCAGCCGGTCGCCTCCGACAACTCTGTCAAGCTCCTCTTGCGCTCTTGGTATGAACTGCGGGCCAAACTTGGCACAAGCCAGTATGAAGCTGGCTAGAGATCCGGCCGACTTGAGGCATTGGTTTGTTAGTCACGTCGGGTCTTTGCATAAGCGCGGACTACGGAGGGGGAATTTCTCTTACCGTCTCAACGCCAGCTCCGAATGGTGAGCCTGCCGTGTAGGCTATTTCGAGATCTGACATGCCCAGGTTGGATTGCTCTTCGAGCAGGTGTCTAGCGAAAGACTCAGGCGCAACGCCTCTACTGACTTTGTCGCGGACCTCGTCCATGAGCTCAGTGTACATCTGGATGTCCTTTTGCCTCTGCTTTAAGACCTCGGCCTTCCAAGGGGCCAAGAAGCTGGGGATGTACTTAAGAACAGGATATCTCTCTACGGCAAACTTTCCTGGAATGCTACATGTCGAAAAGAATCGTCAGAAACAGAAGACTTGAGAAGAATAGGGGGAACAAGAAGACGCTTACTTGACCGATGTCAGGCGTCCCATTGACTCAGCATTGCGTTGGACAACGATGTCGGTGGCAATGTCCTCCACCCTCCTGCCGTACGTCACCGTCACAATAACAGAGGCCGCATATCGTTCAAGGTGCCTTCGAAAGTCTCCGGGACTCATGAGAAGCTCATGCATAAGCACCTTGGACTCCAGACTCTGCACCGGCCGGTACGTCTCGCTCTGCCGCTGCATGAAGCCGCTGTGCAGGAGCTTTCGCCATCGCCGCCAGAAGGGGGAGTAAGAGGCCATCAGGCCCCTCATGCCGCCAGAGAGGAGCTCGCCGCCCATGATGAAGCGCGGGCGTGACGAAAAGATTGAGCCCTTTTTTTCGAGGAGGTCCCATGCCGCTTGGGCTGAGCCCAAAACGATGGTTGGCGTCGGACCCATCTGGAGGTAGACGACGTCGCCATACTCCCTACTCAATTCCTGGAACCAAAGCCATGGCTTTCGGGTCCCTGTTTTGATGATCTTGGGACCCGGGGGAAGCTGTGATCGATGTGAGTAGAGCTTCCACTCTTGCCGCAGCTATTCGAGGTTGATGAAGTCAGGATAGTTTTCAGTAGAGCGTGTCAGACTTAACATTTCTTACCCTGGGAAACGTGAGGGCTAGATAAGAAAATCCAGCGATCAACGCCAAGTAGGCGAGAATATTGAAGAGCATGATGGAGTGATTGACGGTGGGTAGACCCGAATAGCAAGTCTGCAACTTCAACACACGCATACATAGACGTTGGGTCGCCAATCTTCCTTCGGTAATCTCAAAAGACTTAGCCGGGGATATCTATGAGTTTGGAGGGGGAAAGAGTATTGAAAGGCAAATAAACCCGAGGTATTTCAATCTTCAATGGTCAGTCGAGCGGCTAGCGCTCCAATTTCGACTCTTCCAACAATTGCCGATCTTGGCGAACACGATTCAGCAAGCCACAACTGGGTCTCTTCAATCCTTCCCGCTCGATAGTCATAGGAAAATCAAGTCACGATACGAAAACCTCCCCTTGATAACCCCGCAGTCTGGGTTTAAAGCTGCACGTGGGTTACGCGGGGGAAGCAAGATGCGTGTGGGGGAACCACCCCCGAAACGAAGCGGCCCATGCATGCTTCTTGCTGACTCCAAACTTACAAACGCCTTGGTTGGATGGCGGATAATCATACCCTGGTCTTTGGTAGCATCACCGCGGCAGTTGTTCGAGTGAGATGAAGCGCATGGAAGATGAAGAGGTACAAAGTCAAGGAAGTCCCTGGAAGTCCGGATCCAAACGATAGATGTGCCTTGCTTGTACAATACTTGAGGATACTTTAGGATTCGAGACTTTTACCAAAATATAGACTTAAGCATCCCTTACATCTCTACTATGGAACCTGAACGTTCTGGTTGGCTGAGCAAGCCATTCTTGACGTCGATCCTCCTTGGCATAGGAGGATTTCTTTATGGATAGTGAGTCTTTCTGCACAACAAGAGTATCCTTTCAACTAAAGTCTCACACGACCTCCTAGTGATTCAGGAATCATTACACCTAGCTTAGCACTCAAGTCATTCCTCGCGTATTTCGGAAATCCGGATGCTCCCCTTCGAGGTGCAATCGTGTCAGTGTATCAAGCTGGAGGTATGATTTGCTCCGGGAACAGCAAAACCTACTGGTCTAACTTACTTTACCAGCATGGCTAGGGAGTGCATCTGTTGGTGTTACCAGCGACAAATTAGGCCGCCGCAAAGCCATCGCCTTTGGCTGCATATGGGGAGTCATTGGCGGTGCTCTGATGGCGGGTGCTGCCCATGTCGCAATGCGTAGGTGAAGTTGAGACCCGAGAATTGTAAGGTGAAGTGCTAAATATAAGAACCAGTCATCATGGGCCGACTGCTAGTCGGTTTTGCAGTTGGTACAATCACTGGCGTAGCTCCAGTCTTTGGAGCGGAAATTGCAAAGGTCGGATGCTTCACTGTCCGATCGACTTACGAAAATTGCTTGAAGCTAATATTTTCCAGACCCACGAAAGAGCCAGGATCACAGCTGTCAACCAGATGAGTAAGTTGAAACGATTATCACAGTTCACGCACACTAACGAGGTAAAGTGGTTGCCTGGGGCTTCTTTGTCGCTCTCTGGACTGGCGTTGGAGAAGGCAAATGGCAGAATCCTAACCAATGGAGGCTTGGTTTCGCCATCCAGAGCATCCCTGCCCTGATCCTGGGCATTAGCGTTCTCTTCCTCGGTGAGTCGCCCAGATGGCTCTGCCTAAAGGGTCGGCACGAGGAAGCTGAAAAAGCTTTCCGCAACTACCACTATGACGGGACCAACGACGACTGGTGCCGCAATGAGTTTACCATCATCCAGGTCAACATCGCAGAAGAGTTACAAGCTCAGGGTCGGCTATCCTGGGGCGACCTATTCAAGACACCAGCGTTCCGCAAACGCCTCTTTGTCGGTTCTTTTGTGTGGGCTGCTGCGATGCTTTCTGGCATTTCGTTTGTGCAGTATTACCAAACGGCCATCTATGCTACGCTGCAGTTCAGCCAGGATCAACAGCTTCTCGTCAGTGGTCTCTATGGTTCTGTTGGACCCGTGGCATGCTTAATCTCGCTGTTCTTCGTTGATCGTATCGGTCGAAAGAAGATTCTTATCATTAGCTCGTCTCTGTTGTCGCTTTGTTACTTGATCATCACCATTTTAGCAGCAGTTTACCCTGCAAGACCCGGATTTCCAACCAACGAGGCGGCCCAGCGCGGTCTCATTGCGTGTATTTTCGCTGTTTCGGCCAACTATTCTGCCCTCCTGGGACCCATGACATGGATTATTCCGTGAGTATCATTCCGAGTGTCAGTATATGAACTGCAGTTTTGACGGGAATATAGACCTGAAGTTTTCACCACGGAGCTCCGAGCCAAAGCGAACGCCATAGTCCAGGTCATTCACTATTCCATTAGTCTAATCATTACGCAGTGTTCGCCAATTGCTCTGGCCGCGGTTGGCTGGAAGTACTACGTACGTTGATTATGTTCAAATCATATTTTGACGAGTCTGTTCTGACTTGAAGGCTCAGATACTTTTCATCCTCACCAACGCTCTCTGCGCTATCATCTTTGCATTCTTCTATCCCGAGACCAGAGGTATAAACATTGTAACCCACCGTACACGGACGGTAGCTTACACTTCACTCATAGGAAAATCTCTGGAAGAAATTGATGAGATCTTTGGCGATGTCAAGATCGTGCGCGATGTTGACTTCGCCGAGAAAGCTGGAGTTCAAGAAGTAGAAATCCGTCAGCGACACTGAAGAAGTTGTGGTGTTTGAATCCAACAGTGGAAATCAGAGACGTGCGTTTACTAAGATTAGGTGCATCATACGCATTTACACAAGAGACATTCAACCTCCACTTACAAGCAACGGATCTCGTTTCCAAATTCAAAAAATCATGTGAAGTTCTATGGAGGTTAAGAACTGTAGAAGACTATTGTCAAGAAGATTTGGAGAAGTAGTCGTAGTTCCTATAAGAGATTTTGCTGCATTGACACTTCCGTTGATGCTGCCACCATGCAGATATTTTACCTTTCGAATGGAAGCTTGAGATTAAATCTCAAACAAAATGTATGATACGTCCAAGACTGCTCATCATTACTCTCAATCCAGATTGCTACAATGGAGGATGGAAGAGTATCACAACGTTCGGGATTTTTGGTCGATTATATAAATATCAATTCGCTGAAACACCCTTTGACAAGCGTGGACCAAGATTTCTTGCGTGCTCAAACTTTAAACATAAACTTTTTGTTCAATCCAAGCAGCCAATTTGGCACATATTATGTATGTCGTGATGGATCATTCGTCCTCTTCATCGCTTCCAAACTCCAGCCGGTCACGATGCTTTCCGAATCAGCTCAGCCTCAAATCTTCGTTCTTCACCTCCCTCACGACAACGGATGGTGGTGCTTGAACCGTGCTCACGGCCGCTTCCATGTCAAGGGCTCGCTCTCTCGCCTCCATCTGCATCACCAGAAGCTGACCAGCCGTGCCATGTCGCAACGTCCTCCCCCGTTGGTGTCTCTCTCCTCTTAAACAGACCAATACGTATGTCCATATCAGGACGGACCCGGCGCTCATGAGCAACCAGGCGAGAGCGACGTACTTGGTCTGCGACCAATCTTCGTGCAAGGCGTGCCGCACGGCGAAGAAGCTGAGAGCCTGCAAGCCGATCCAGGTAAGCCAGTAGAAGTATACCAGACCACTAATGCGACCAGGCGGGGGAAGAATGCATTTGTGAATGCTAAAGACCGCTGCGTAACAAGTTTGCGTGATAATCAGGACGATCGAAAGCTCCGCCATCCAGGCGATGGGTTGTTTGGACTCCGAGGATGCTCTCATCAAGGTTATGGTGACCAGAATTGTGGTGAAGAAGCATGCGCCGAGGAGGACTATAACTGAACATCTGGCTTCGTCTAAGAGGCTTGTCCGTGGCGACCATGGTTGTCTTCTTCGTCGACGGAGCCACATCTTTGCCCGGGCGAGCGGAACACTGTAGAGAGGCATGGCTGGCTTCTTTGTGGAAAGGGATGAATATGAGGAGAACCCGGTGCTTTCTTCTCGGGTCTAAGATCTTGAAAGGGTGGTGTTGTTGAGAGAACACTGAATGCCTTGAGGCGGCAAAATCAAAAGAACAGTCCGCTTAGGAGCGGCCATTATGGTCTCACTAATGGTGGGAAATCGACTTATTTAAGAATCTGCGCTACTTGGCCCGAGTAATGTCATGATGTGGTTTCAATCGAAGAGGCGTCAGGAGAGTTCATGTACGCGCATACAAGCATTTGGGGGCGTTCAAGTCACTATGGGCAAAATCCACCTTGATAGAAGTTATTGACTTCTATTGGTGCTCAAAATTGTGTCTAGCGATTCAAGACTGCACCTTAGGATCATCTCAATGAGTGCTGAAGGATGAGAATTGGGTGGACACGGCGAGGAAAGTAAGGAATTAGATATCGAGTGAATGGCGACAACAGAGGTTTGTTCTGATCCCCTCTACTTGTTCAGGCCATTCCGGAGATGTTGAAGGTTTCTTGTGGGCAAGGGCGTTCGAAGTGGCATTTATGGTCACGAGATAAGCTGGTTTTGCCGGTCTCCGAACGGGCCGAGGGCGATCGGGCCACGCTGATTGATAACTTGGCGTGACTGAGAGTCTTCGGTTGCAACTGCCTGGTAATTCCAGCTGTAGTTGTAGTCGGCTCGAATTGTCTCCGACGTGGAGCATTGATAGTCGAATGCACATGAAGTGGTTGTCCCGGCGATCAGATCAGACGGTCGTGAGGGCCTCTTGTTGAGGAGAATATCGCTCACCTACGAAACACCCCGCGCGGGCAAATGAACTCTCCCCGGGATTGTATGGGTCGACTGGACGCTCCCCTCCAAATCTCCAACATATTTCCCCCTCGAACGTGCAGAGTTGGTACCCGCAGCTGTGCGAAGGCCACCATGTGTCTGGTGTGATGTGGAACTGTGGTGAGAGCCTCGAACGGTGAACCAAGCAGCGGACCGGTGGTTGGAGGGCCAAACTTCAGAGTCTCCGTAGCCCACCCGCAGCGACCCGAACCCCACGCTCCCTACTCCGTGTCTTCCCCCTCACCGACATGCCTCCGCGCCCGGCTGCCCAGCTCCGCACCAACAGGAGTTCCCAGACTTGATGGAGTGTACACGAAGAGTACTTGGACACGACGCGTCCACGAGGGCGCGGGGCGGGTTGGGCCCCCTCTTCCTCGCTGCTATCTGCGGTAAAATGCACCTCTCATGGGAAGCTGGAACTTGTAGACAGCATCGACGATGCGAGGCCTTGACTAATGGCGCGCGCTGCAGGGCCGGGGTGGGTTGGATGTGGGCTTCTGTGGATCTCACAGTTGGACTCTTGGCCGCAACCATGTAGTTTCTGAGATCGATTGGGCGGCGTGGTTTTTCCATTGAGGCCTAGAACTTGGTTGCCAGGTTTTTCCCCTTTTGGTGATAAGCTAAGAACAAACTCGCCTCGCCGCCGTACTTAGTTACGTAGTTCTCTACAATTCTTCGGACTGAAGATATCAAATACTGCAGTTCGACAAATCTACCCGACTCTCGGTCAGTGCGGTTGGATTAGTAGTCGGCAGGAAAAGGTTGCGCCAAGCGAGCACCAAGATCAGATTGATGAGCTGTCCGAGCTGCATGGCGCATATTGCTGCAGTCCTCGCATGTGGGATTACTCAGATACAGATTCGTACATAACAAGTACAAAAGTATTGTTCTAAAGATTGAGACTATTCTCTGTTAGGTATGCGTAGGAGTACGGCAATACTGTCTCAATGTCTACCTGCGGCCCATCCGGGTCCCATTAATTAAGATCCACCAGACTGGCGGGCACTTGAAGGGAGGGCATGGGTTCACCCATGTATCTAGACATTCCTCACAACCTCATTGCTGAGTATTGGTCCATGTTTAGCCCCGGCGTCTAGTCCGTGTGCCTGTATCAATGACATCAGCGGGGTTCCCGGGATGCCGTCACGGCCGGCCAATTCCCAAAGCTACCCCTCCATCATGCCACCTTATTGACCCCTCGGTCTTTTTTGGGCTCGAAGCACGCCGTACTCTCAGCTATTCAAAGCTGCCTTTCTCCCGCTGATCTTTTCGAGCTTTCCTCTCTCTTCCTTTTTCATTCCAAAAAGTTTGATACCCAAAAAAGCCTTCTCTTCAATCTTTGCAGACGCCTCTTTTACCTTTACAACCCAGCCACATTCACCACCACCAATCCTCCATCATGCCTCAGTCCATTCCCACCGCTTCCCGTCTTTTGGACCTCTTCAGCCTCAAGGGCAAGGTCGTCGTTGTCACGGGTGCCTCCGGCCCCCGCGGCATGGGCATTGAGGCTGCCCGCGGCTGCGCCGAGATGGGTGCCGACCTGGCCATCACCTACTCCTCTCGCAAGGAGGGTGCTGAGAAGAACGCCGCCGAGCTCGAGAAGGAGTACGGCGTTAAGGTCAAGATCTACAAGCTCAACGTCAGCGACTACGACGAGGTTGAGAAGACCACCAAGCAGATCATCGCCGACTTTGGCAAGATTGATGCCTTCATCGCCAAGTGAGTTCCCGAGCCTCTCAACCCCGCGCAACTCTCCAACGTAACTCAAATAACTGATGACTTTGCTCTCTGCAGTGCTGGTGCCACCGCCGATGCCGGCGTCATTGACGGCACCAAGGAGGCTTGGGACCACGTCATCCAGATCGACCTGAACGGCACCGCGTACTGCGCCAAGGCCGTTGGCGCCCACTTCCGCGAGCGCGGCTCCGGTTCCTTCGTTATCACCGCCTCCATGTCCGGCCACATCGCCAACTACCCCCAGGAGCAGACCTCGTACAACGTCGCAAAGGCCGGCTGCATTCACATGGCCCGCTCTCTCGCCAACGAGTGGCGCGACTTTGCCCGTGTCAACTCCATCTCTCCCGGTTACATTGACACCGGTCTGTCCGACTTCGTCGAGCAGAAGGTCCAGGACCTGTGGAAGAGCATGATTCCCATGGGTCGCAACGGTGATGCCAAGGAGCTCAAGGGTGCCTACGTGTACCTTGTCTCCGATGCTAGCACCTACACCACCGGTGCCGACATCGTCATTGACGGTGGTTACTGCTGCCGGTAAATGTCTCGTCTTCTGTGTAAACCGGGCGGAACAACAGCACATGGATACGGAAGACTGAAAGGTTTCCTGTCCTGAATATGATGTTATGACTACTTTAAAATAATAGACAAACAAGTAAAAAAGAACACTGTAATCCCAATTGGTTAATGTGATGAATCAAGCTGCGCGCCCCTGGTTGTTCTTCGCCAGCCTTCGGTAATTTAATGCCACAATGCCGCAATGCCGCATAACGCAGTAGCTACCTCAAACACTACAGCACATTTCATACCATGCGTACGAGACTTGATAAAGCAGTTCAAACATATCGTCAAAATTTATCACGTTCACTCCCAACAAAACTTACTGAGATCTACAAGATGTGCCACAAATTTGCAGTCTCGCCGTATTCAATCTCCGCGATCATGGGTGATGATGTATGCGTGATGCCATGACCTTGTTCCTGGATCCATTTTCTTAGCGCAATAAGCTAGCTATTGTGGACTACCCGTCAACGGTCCACCTGTCGCGTCTTCCTAACATGAGCCATCCTGTATCGTGATCCTGAGTTCGGTCCACTGCAACTCCATCACACACCTCCATTCTTTTAATCAAGCATGATGCGTAACTAAGCTTGGTATGTGAGCTTCACTCGAAAGTCGCAGGTCAATCCGTCAAGAAAACACAATCTCACGTGAAGCTACGTCTACTTGATCTGTCCTCGATTGAGATCCATGTATTGATATAGATAGATGTCAGTAATACAACAAATAATAGTGATATTAGGATGTGTTGATGACGGTCGTGATGTCGAAACTGCATATCAACGAGGGTTCAAATTCGCCCGCCCCCTAACATGTGCTACTATCGTAAGAGCATCTCAAGTTCCAGGTTCTCGGAATCCTCAAAAAGTCATTCTCAGAGATTCTTGGCGATGAAATGCGGGAGTAACTCCTTCGTCCAAGCTGGTATATGTCTCTTCAAGGCGATCTGGCATGTCTCGGGGCCTAACCAGGCCACTAAACTTGTCATGAGGAGAGTTTGGAGTCCAATATTATCGGCTTCGTGAAGGTAGTAGATGACTTTGAGGTCCCAAGGAAGCCGGTTCCATTCTCCAACTACGGAGAAGGAATGCCTTTGTATACAAAAGTGAAGGGTGGTGTAGGCGACACAACCAAGGCCGGTCGCAGTCTTGAGCGGGTTGAACACAGAGGCCAGCGCAACCATTGTCGCAACAATAAAGAGTATTTCCGACCAATGGGTGGTGAAGAATTTTCGAGAAACTTTATCCCAGAAATCGAACACACAGTAGAGGCAGAATATCGTTAAGGTAGTAACAAGTGCGGGCGGTGAAAATCTCTCATGATCATCATCCAGTCTTCCCTCGTCGCCAACTGATGGGGTCGATAATTCTTCTTGACTGTTAAAACTTTCTCCTAAGGAAGATATTTCGGAAGTCGTTGGGGTCGGCGCTTGAGATGATTCTTGAGAGTCCTGAAAATGCTCAATGAATGCGTCGGTGTGGAGCATCTCCGTGTTTTTATTCAACCCATGTTCAGAATCAGCTTTCGAGTTTGATGATCCTTGGTGACTATTGGAAGGTTTCTCAGGAGGGAACTCCTTTGCATCATTGTTGACCTTCATCTGCAATGCCGTTATCGATTTGGTAGGTCTTCACAAATATTTGAGAGGTTTTTGAGGTTTGGGGTGATTTTTGGGGGTTGAATTCGAGTGCCAGGGGCGGTCTAGTAGGAAAATCTTGCTTGTTCTTGAACTATAGAGACGAAATAGTGGGTGGGAAATCATGCAATGTGGTCGGCATCTGGCTTATCGGATGTATGGCTGCCTATATACGTTCTCTGATCCCACAAGATGCTTTATCAATCACGGTGTCACTGACGAGCCTACAGCCGTAAACTTCGTGCCCTGTGATTGCTGTGAAGCTTATACTTGTCAAACCTTGATCACTCCCCCCTTACTTCGACTTTTGGAACGATGATGCTCTTAACGAGGGCCTTGTCTGTCCAAACATATACCTGCATCTTTAAGGCCGAACGTGTCTCTTCTAAACCTCATGGATGCTGGGTATCCTTCCCATCTCAAACCTACAGGCTAGGGGAGCCAAGTTTTGACCTATTCTATGGAAGGTTGTTTTTCAGATCGGGACTTGACGATGATTCAAGCTTCTGATCTTTCGTTTCTGTGATGACGGCAAATCATGAATTATTATTGGTGCCAAGGTATGCCGCAAATGAAGTTTCAGAAGGAGAGAGTTCGTTGATGCAGTGTTGTAGCTGTTTCTGGCTGCTAGGCGCAACCATAACAACAGTATGGTATCAAAGTTCTTCTTAATTTTCTTTCTACATGAGGTAACGTATGCCCAGCAGGTTTGGGCAGCTTAAAAACCACTCTCCATAATGCTTTCTGATGAAACATCATGAAGCATCGCGAGTCTCCAAGCCACTTTGTTTTGAACGCTTAGGAAGAGCCACCGGACACGGGAATTAAGCCAATCTCAACAGAGACGCCCCCACCAAGTTCCCCGCCGATAGACCGCTTTGTCGTACCCGCGGCGGTATACAAAGCGAAGCGGATAGCTTGTCTAGAACCCTGCTTGCTAGAGATGGTTTCAACGTTCAGATATCTAGGATCGTCAAACTGACGAACGGGAACATCAAACGTCCACCGCCCAACACCATCGCCGCCCTCCTCCGCCGCGCGGTCGTTGATGCCAGCGTAGGCCTTCTTGAAGTCCTCGCTACTCACGTGAAGCGAGACTGAATGAACTCCGAGCGATCCGTTCGGGTGCTTCACATTCTCGGGAACATGATCCGGCACACGAAGCTTCCGCGGCGTTCGGTCAAAGCACCAAAACGGCAACTCGCCCCTCTCCACTTTTCCGGCTCCGGCCCCGGCAGCGCTATCCGGGAGTGCAACGGCCCACTTCAGCTCCTCGCCATCCGGCCTGATGCGCCCGCCGGGCACGGGGTCCTCGTACACGGCCAGCGACTGCGCGGCGTGCACCCGTTTCTGGATCTCGGCAAAGCCGGACTCGTCCTTGAGGGAATAGGCCCAGTCGATGATGGTGCCGTCCGGTTTCGGACCCCACTTGTGCTTGAGGCGGTCTTCCCGGCTGATGCCCGCGACGAAGGAGATGATTTCCAGATAGGTGCCGTCTGCGAAGATGACGAGCTTGTTTTCCGTGAGGCCGTCAGCGTGCCGGCCGCCTGTGAGGATGGTGAATTCGGTTGAGAGCCAAGTGGGGAGGGAGGCGAGGACTTGGTGGGGGACCAGAATCACGATGTGATCGAGGAGAGGCGGGTTTGAGCTCTGGGAAGACATGTTGACGAGATCTTGAGTGCAGATTAAATGAGTGATACAGCCGCGTTGTCAGTGATATAGATGATTTCAAGATGTGTTGTCTCTGCGATATGTAGCATATAGGGACATCATCCGGTATTTATCGTTCTATTCCCCGCGCGGCCCCACAATGTCACCATTGCTGGTAGTCATTGCGAAGAGACGCGGATGTATGAGGTCCGCTATCGGTTGACAACTCTCATGAGTCTTTTGCCGAATCTCTCGCAAACACCTCAAATACCTCAGAATTCTATCTTGACATTTTCCGATGTATGGCGGAACCTCGATGAGACCTCCGGCACGTGGCCGGCAGGCGTTTCCGTGCCCACTTCATCAAGTTAGCTGATGGTGGCTTATGTAACCAAGCCGGTCTCGTGGGAAAGAATGGTGCTAATCCAGAGGGAGGACTTCTTCTCTCGGTCACGCATAGCTCAAGCACACGGAGCACTTCTTCTTCTCTTCGAGGTTACCAAATCGCAGAGTTCACTACCAACTTCAGACCACTGTTTCTTTGTTACCTCCCAGGCAGTGTATGCGCACTCGAGTCCTCGTCAGTAAGACTTGCGTGGATTGCCCCGTCAAACTTCAAGGGCTTCTAGAACTCGCGGCAGGTCTACTAGGAGCAATTCCTTTCTGATCCTGGCAAAAGAACAACCGATAGAAGGCCAAATTCTCATCACTACTCCCAAAGGACTCTGTCCTTTCAGAAATACATTGTTCTCATTGCTGGTCGACTTAGAGAACAAACATCCTACGCGGCATTGGGATGTCTCTTTGACCCAGTCAGTGCTTGCGCGCTAAAGTTTGGAGGCTCAGTCTAAGGATCCCAGGGCCGTCCCTGGATGTCCGCCAAAAGACGCTGGACCCAAGAGATAGCGCTTGAGCCTGGCCTTGAACGTTTAGCCTTCTTCCAGACGCGAAGCTGACAAGCAGACGTATCCATGACAGGATGAAGGGTGGTTGTCGGTGCAGTTCGAGTGGTACAACAACTGCTGCTGTACAACGATGTCTCGGACGCAGGATCAACCAGACAAACAACACCCCGAGTCAAACACCTAAATCATCGGCCCGAGTGGGTCTTTGTTGCATTTCTGCAAAGAGCTCTGCGTGATCTAAAGGACTGGCCTCTTACGCGTACGGCCGGCGAGTGTTTGCTTCAGGCGCAGATCTTCTCGCAAGAGTTATCAATCCCCAGTGGCCAGCGCCGATGTAAACTGTGTGTTTCCAGTCACTCGCTAGTGCCAAAGCTTTACGACACTCTCTTCTGAATCAGTAGCTACGACAAGCTGGAGATGGTATAGCTTCTCGATCTCGGATCAACTCTGTGCTGATAACTAACAAATGCAGAAGGGCGCCTAGTTGCCGGCTTGCTACCCAAGCACTTCCTACACTCAAAGCATACTTACTTTACTCAACGGCGCGCCGGTAGTGACCCCGCACTACGACTCGCCCACTGGCAGCGGGAAGATCTGGACCTTGGCTGAGCACCGTGATACTCGCGCAAGACCTGCATTAAGTCTGGCGATCTCATACTGCGAGGCTTGTGGCGTGTCTCGAAGCTTGCGCTGTTTGTGACTACAGGCTCGACACTGATAGCAATCTTCCTCAGCCAAGCCCGCATTCAATCGAAAACCGACACAATGGAACGCCGACTCTCTGCCTCCCGGTCAGCCCGAGAACCCCTTCCCATTCGCTCCCGAGGCCGTGCGCGCCCCATCCCACCCTCGCCCTCCCCCTTCTCTCATTGAGGCTCACAACCCAACTTGGACTTTGGAGGACAGTACGGAGTAGAACAGTAGTGACGGATCGGTTTTATCCCCGGACCTATCCCCAAATCGCTAGATTTCCACTCATATTGGGCTGCATTCTGATAGTACCCACCCCGACGATCGCGTGTCTGTGGTCCTGGTGGTAACGGGACGCGGATCACCCTAGGGAGCCTCTTGGTGTCCGCACATGAAACTCCCACCGTCTGATGCAGACCCTCGTCCGACCAGGCTTCGTGGCGCTCGCCGCATGAATCTTGTCGCACAGAAACGACCATCGGATGGCAGGCTGGGGCCATTTACTCACGGCCAACTTGCTGTTCGCAGGTTCACTGCCCCCTCCAGGGCCTCCAGTGCCTCTCCAGCTGGGCTGTTTGTGGATGATGGAGAAAGGGGGGTAGGGGGGTAGGAAAAGAAGTCCACATCTCACCTCTCGGTCCCGTCATCCCGTTCGCTGGTGTCATGTCATATAGCCCATGGGTTGACTACTATTCTTGGACGCTCCCTTTTTCCAAAGTAGCATTGTCGATGGCCTGCCGGTAGTAGATATGTCATGCGGCTCCCCGCTGCCTTATGTACAGACGATTCTTGATCCTCCTTCCCAGGCCTTCTTGCAACCAAAGTCCCCTTTCGTGTTTGCTTCGTGCTGCCCTTCGCTTCTTGGACCGCAGTTTTTCCTTCGATTCTTCGGATTGAGTCCTTTCTTTTTTTAACATCATCAGATTATTTCTACTTTCGCTTCTTTTTCATTCGCTTAGGTATCGAATATGTTGTCAAAGACACTTACACTTTTGGGGTTGACGGCAGCAGCATGCGCTAGGGTGCAGTTCTTGGCAAGTCTCGTATGATCTACAACAAGACTTCGGACCAATGTGTCTAACCTTTCTTGCCCAACAGGGAGTCGCGATATCAGGTGCCGACTTTGGCTGTGAGATTGATGTAGACCCCTCCCTCGATATCTCATCTCATCCAACAATTCGAGACTAACTCGATGCCAGGGAAGCTGTCCAACGGGAAAAGTCCAGCTGCCTCTCAGCTCACTGGGAGGCGGCGACGGCGAAGGCCAGATGAACCACTTTGTCCAGAACGACAAGCTCAACATGTTTCGACTTCGTCAGTCTACTTGAACTTTCTCTCACCTTGAGAGTCTAATACTGACATCCAATACAACAGCCGTCGGATGGCAATTCCTCGTAAACAACCAACTAGGCGGCCAACTCAACGCCGCCAACCTTGGCAAATACGACCAGATAATGCAAAAGTGCCTCGCGACCGGCGCGCACTGCATGCTCGACATACACAACTTCGCCCGCTGGAATGGCGGCATCATCGGTCAAGGCGGGCCGACAGACGACCAATTCGTGTCTCTATGGACGCAGCTCGCGACAAAGTACAAGGACAACGCCAACGTCGTCTTTGAAATCATGAACGAGCCGCACGACCTCGACGTCAAGCTCTGGGCGGCGACGTGCCAGAAAGTGGTGACCGCCATCAGGGGCGCCGGCGCGACGTCGCAGATGATTCTGCTACCTGGGACAAACTTCAACTCGGCCGAGTTCCTCGTCAGCAGCGGGAGCGCGGAGGCGTTGGCCGCGATCACGAACCCCGATGGAACGACGGATAATCTGATTATTGATGTGCACAAGTATCTTGATCAGGATAACAGCGGCACTCACAGGCCCTGCACGACGGACAATGTCGAGAGTTTCAGGACGGTGGCTGAGTTCCTGAGGGCCAAGGGACGAAAGGGGCTGGTCAGCGAAACGGGCGCCTCGAGCGATGCTTCGGTACGTCAATCGATTTCCTTGTTCTTCAATGGGTGATGTGACTAACCAACAGATACAGTGCTTCACAAGCTTCTGCGCCCAGAACACTTTCATCAACCAAAACTCAGACGTCTTTATCGGCCTCGTGGGCTGGGCGGCCGGCAGCTTCAGCACCGACTACGTCCTCAGCCTGACGCCCAAGAAGTCGGGCAACACATACACCGACAACAACCTGATGAAGCAGTGCGTCCTCGACACCTGGGCCAACACGGAGCAGAACGTCTCGACGCCCGCTACACCACCGGCAGCTTCATCATCATCGTCATCGGCGGGAGCAGCAGTATCACAGCCTATCGCATCCTTGGTGCCGACGAAGCTTCCTGCTACTACCCCGTCCGCGCCGGCGGCTATTTCAACACCTCCGAGCTCAGCTTCGAGCTCAGCTCCGACTTCGGCACCGCCACCTAGCAGCAGCGGCGGCGATGAAGAGGGCATCGCGCCCCCGACGACGATTGTGAGCATGCCGACCACGCTGCTGGTAGACCCTTCTACGCCGACACCACCGGCGGCAACCGGGGCTCGGAGCGGTAGGAATGGGACGACGACGACGACGAGCTCGTCTCCTCTTCCGACGGCGGCGGGGTCGAGGCTAGGAGGGCTTGATAGTCTGCTGGGACTCGGTTTGGCAGTCGCCTTCTTCCTGTAGAACCAAGTCATTGATATCTCGGAGATTAACAGATAGGAAGAAAAGAAAAACCAATCATCTGACTACCATCAAGGGCCAAAGAAAAAGTCGACTCGAGGGAGATTCGAACCCCTAGAAATGGCAGACTATCCCGTTGGGACTCGGTCGACATTCACCTTCTTCCTACAGAAGCTGAGCCACCAGCACCACAATCACAGGTAAAATAACATAAGGATATCCACATGTATTATCGTAGGATACCTGTAAGCAAAAGAAAAATCATAAAAATAAAGACTCGAACTGGCAAAATGGCAGAATATGGTGCTTCCGCGAGACGCTGGGCGCGGAAGTCTTAAATAAATTTCAGTTTGCGATCTGTAGACGAGAGTCACACGCTAGACCAATCGGCCAACGTGGAGGGTCTCGCCTATCCCGACAGACAGACCAACTTTGCTCAGCTATAGGGGATGTGGAGTGTGCGTATTCCTTGAGCAACCGTGATGGCTTCCGGCATACTTTGGCGCCTGAGGTACCTTGCTATCCTACGCATCAGGGTATCTGATATTTCACGTTTCGCGTCCTTCCTTCTCTATTTGTCTTGGCCCCCAGCCACCACTCTGCGTACTGTGATGCCACCCGCCTTCCAAGATGGAGCTCCCGTCATGGTGTTCTCTCCTCCATGGATAGGAAGGGTACTTCTAAAGCGAGGATCACCACCAAAACCCCCAAAGGCTCCAATACTCCATAGCGAACAGCTCTGAGGGTTCCAATGTCGAACTAGGAGTGTTGCTGATCATCAGGTCTCTAAGCCTAGTCTTCCCCCTCGCCGGCGTAAATGACAGATTTCCTTGGCCGTAGAGGCGAGCCATCACAAAGGCCGCGTTGTTTGTTTACTTTCATTAGGTACCTTATGCTCCTACTTCGCGCCGGTAGCTCTATCCGGGATATGGATGGTAAGGTATCACATGTGTAAGCGCGAGCCACGTGATCGAATTCGATTATACTCCTCGACAAAGTCAAAAGTCACCACGTAGCAAGTGGGTATACGTTTCTCCTTCCCAAGCTCTTGCTCCACGGTGACGTACCTGCCTCACCCAGATCAGACCTTCCTTCCCCAAGTTCCACCACCTGAATATACAACCCGAATACGCGGAGAATCGAAACCCTCATATACCCCTCCAAGTCAATTCCTGTCACCAGCGCAGCAGGCGCTCTCTAGGTCGGGGGTCAGGTCAAACTGTGGCGTGGGTGATGGAGTGGTCCGACGTCAACAATCAAAACGCCAACCAGCCTACTCGACGACAGGCTCAGCGAAGCACCCGAGTTCGAATCCCAGCATGAGCGCCAGAGATGTAGCCCCCAGCTCAGCACTGAGGGGATGAACTCTTTTGCCTTCTTGGATCCATCGAGATCTTTAGTACTTGGCCATTATAATGAGTTTGAACAGCAGAAGGTGCAATGAAAGGTATGGAATTGTAGCAGGACACGTGTGTCCAAGTCTATTATTATGAGTGGTGTTGTTTGTTTTCTATTCATCCGCATCCTGCCTAAAGGCATCGTGCTCCACATAGCGGCTGATAGCAGGCAAGAAAGCCTGCGCCTGGCGGAACTCGCCCAACTTCACCCTCATCTGATCCCACGCCATCAACACCGCCTGATCAGCACCATCATCCGTCTTGCGGTCCTCGACGAGCGGCAGCTTAGCATACCGCTGCGAAAAGTGCGTCAGCAGCACGCGGCGCGCGCCCATGTTGCTCGCCACCTTCAAAGCCTCGCCCAGCGTGCTGTGCTTCTTGGCCACGGCGTCGCCCATCTTGTCATTGTCAAAGGTGCTCTCGTGGATCAGCAGCGTCGCGCCCTTGCCGGCCTCAACGAGCCTCTCACTGGGGCGGCAGTCGCCCGAGTAGGCGATCTTGAGGCCCGACGGCCAGGTCAGCACGCCGGCGTAGGCATCCTTGCAGTGGTTTACGGGGACCAGCTGAGCAGAGGCAAGGCGCGTAGGACAGTCGGTGGGGAGGCGCCCCTCGTCGTGGGGGAAGAAGTGGCCCTTTCGGATGAGCTTGACGCGTCCGAAGGCGATGGGCTCGATGCGGCTGTACTCCATCAGGAAATACTGCATGGCGGCGGGGCCGATGAGGCCGAGTTGAGGCTGGGGGGAGAGGTGGATGGTCGCTTCGTTCCAGGCGCGAAGGAAGCGTGCGGTTCCGAGGTGGTGGTCGGCGTGCATGTGGCTGATGAATATGCAGCGTGTCTCTTGAAGAATCTTGTTTGTTTCTTCGGCTCCGAACGTTCGTTGGAGCTGACCCAGGGTGTTCTCACCGCAGTCGAAGAGGTAGTTGCCGTACTGTGGTACCCGGACTAGGGTTGCCGAGACGTTGCGGTACTTTGATGGCACGGCAGATCCGGTGCCGAGAGGGATGATCTCCGTGTCGCGATTCGGGATGTCGTTTTCCGCTTCCTCAATATCCTTGAGGAAGGCAGGCTCCTTGATCTTGTCTGCGGCTTCCTTGGCGAGTTTGATGACTCCCTCTTCCATTCCGTTGCCCTTAAACTTATTGTAGATTGGGGGAACAATCTCATCCTTGACGAGCTCATAGGCTGGCGACAGCTTCGCCTTCATGCCCACACGAGCAGTCTCCACGTTGGAGCCAATATGCGAAAGGTCCCGGACGGTGTTGTCGAAGGCAAGTTGCGGGAAGCGGTCAGGGTCGATCTGCCTCAGGTAGCCGTGGAGGATGGCATAGGAATCCAGCGCCAACATGTTGGGACTGGTATCGGTAGACATGACGAGATGCTGGACATCCGGTCGTTCCCTCATGAACTGTTGGATTCTCGGGTCGTCGATGACGGTCGGCCCAAGGATCCAGTTGAAGACGTGTACGCCATCCATCAAGTTTGCATTTTGCCACTCTGGTCTGCCAAGGAACGAGTCAATGTAGGATGCGTCTGCGATATCAATGACTGTAAAGCCCTGAGGCTTGATCGGCGCCTCGAGAACCATCTCAGGCGTGACGGTAATACCATCCTTGCCCTGGACAGACACTCCGTCGGTGAGTTTCTTATTGTCAGTGGGCTTAACACCCAACTCCTTCGCGGCAGCTGCATTGAACTTGCCTCTTCGGCCCTTGTTCTTTACGATATAGGTGACGGCAGTGTTTGAGATGGAGGCGCTGGGCAACTTCTCAACCGTGGCCGCCGGCCAAGGGTACCGCACCAGAACGTCAAGGTCAGGCACGGGTTCGTCGCCGCCCGGCATGGGACCTTGGTACTTCTTGATGTTGCCGTCTTCTCTGACGAAGATGGTGGCGGGAAGCTGGACCTGCGAAAGTTTCGTCTCGTACAGCTTGTCCATGGTCCAGCTGGAGTTGAACATGCTCTCAACAACACCCTTGATCGCTTCCCGGTCAATGACGGCCTGCTCCTTGGCGGAAACAGCACCGGCTGGGTTCGCCAGGCCTTCATCTTCCGCCGTCATGACCTCGTGGCTTCTCTTACGGGACTGGTTGACATGATCGGAGGCGATGGGTACCTTCCACACCTGAATGAGCTCGTCCTGCCAGTCAGGAGTGGTGGCGTCGGGGTTGGCGATTCTCGGATCCTCGTACAGTTCGACGGCGCGAATCGGAAGTCCCTTTCTGAACACGAACCCTCTCGCTGTTGCGACAGAGTATGCGAGGTTCTGGGCACCGTGAATCTCAATCCGCTCGGGACCCTTGGCCGCGATCAATTTCTTTCCCGTGCCCTTCCTCGCCTGGTTCCTCTCGTGCACCTCTCTCCTGCTACCGTCGAGAACGTCCGCGACTGTAAGCATCATGCCAATCATGCCGCCAGTGTTCTGCTGGATAGTTGCGCCCGAGATAAACATGACCTCCAGCTTGCCCAAGCTCACTTTACGTTGGCTCAGCGCTCGCTGTGTTCCTTCCGCAATATTGCCGAAGAGGTAGCGGCGCTGATCAAAGTGCAGCATCAGGGCCGGGCCCGTGTCCGCCGTCGGCGTCGCCGCGATCTGGAAGTAGTTCGTCATGGCGGCGCGGATGTCTTTCTTCTCTCCGGCCGGCGGTAACTTTGTATAGTGTGTCTGTTCCGTCTCTGGCCCCTGAATCAAGTCGGCACAGTAGATCCAAGAGTCTGGGATATTCGCCGAGACCTTGTTCCAATTGGCCGGTATGCAGAAAACCCGCTTGTTGGGGAACGATTCTGGATCACCACGGACAACGTCTCTCCTAGCGATACCACCGGGATGCTTGTGCCCTACGATTGAGGCCAAGAAATCTGCCGTAGGCAGTGGGCGTGTGCCGCGTTTGTTGGTGTTCAGAGCGTATTTCTGCTGGAAGGGCTCGCGACGTTCTTTATTCCTGCTAAAAGGCTCGTCGTTCCTACGGTAGGGCCGGTCTCTGCGAAAAGGCTTCTCGTCGCGACGAAAGGGTTCGTCTCTGTCGTCCCTGCGGAAAGGCTCGTCTCGGTGGTAGCGTTCCTTATTCCTGCTAAAAGGCTCTTCGTATCGGCGGAAAGGCTTCTCGTCTCTGCGAAAGGACTCGTCTTTGCGGAAGGGTTCTGCGTCTCTGCCAAAGGGCTCGGCGTCTCGTCGAGAAAAAGCGGCGGACGGTGTCCTGGTAGAATTCGGGGTGGCGAGCGGGACGTCCTTATTGTAGGTTCGACGCTTGGCTCCGTTTTCTCTATTGATGAACCCAGTCTTTGCCTGCCGGGTATCGACAATATTCAGCTTGAACTTGGAATCAAACTTGCTGTCGACCCTGTTCTCGAACTTTGACTCAAAGGCGTCGGCCAAGGAATCTACAGGCTTTGGCTTCCTGTTATTGGATCGGCTGTGGTAGGACACTCGAGAGGAGACAGCTAGGAGGAACGGAGATGGCAGGGCTCTGGCTGAACCTTTCCGGGGAAACAGCGAGGTGTATGGGAAACAGTTATTCAATGTTTGCGCCACATGCCTTTGGGTATATGGGCGGTACATGAAGTTGAAGGAGTGTGGGGAGCGCAGAAAAGGCTCACAAAAAGGGCAAAAACGGGCGACGACCAAAAAAATTAACTGGTGGATATCAACACATTGGAGAAGGGGCAGCGTGCAGCTACGGAGAAAAAAAAATGATCGACTTGACTGGCTGGAATTTTGGTGACTGTTGCGGCGACGTGGGACGGGACGGGGAGTGACTACAGTCGGCCAAAAACTTTCCCACAGAAAAGGACCCTTTGCCGATAAGAGCTTATCGGATGCACGTGATTTCTGTCAGATCTGCCTGAGATCTTTGGGGTGATTACATAATGCAACGGGCCATGAACATGGACATCGTGAATCTCGTTCCAATTTGCCCATCTTCTAGGTATTCTAATCCCATAACCATTGACCCCATCGATGATCCCAACACCTTGTGATGACACCAGCCAGTTTCTGTCCGCATCTCTCGCTAGAAAGTCAATCTTGCGAAAGCGACCGTTCTTCGCCAAATAATCCCTTGAACGCCAAGTTCCCTTACTCTGACCGTTGACCAGCAATTTTGATGAACCCAAGTCTTCTAGTTAACCACTTTTTAATCTCTCCTCACAGGCCGCGAGAATGAGTACTTCTGATACTGCTGATTCCTTCCAAGAACAACCGCCACAACCTCCTCGGCAGACTTATACCGGAAGCCAGCCGCGGCACCTCTATCTCTCGCCCTTGGCGATAATGGTGCCGCCTGAATCGTCGTCGTAGACATGGTGACAACCTGCGCCGCCGTCCGGGGCAGTCATAACGCTTGTGTAGCTTGCCATCCAAGACCCGAAGCACCGCCGCCGCTACGCTTCGCGTTCCCGGCAGTGTGGGTCGTGGTTCGGCTGCTGGCGGGGCCGAGTGGTTGCTGCATGTACCCCAACTCGGCCTGCTCTGCTGTGGTAGTGGAGAGTGTGGTGCTGCTCCGCTGCGGAAACTGGCTTCGGACTGTAGCGGCGCCGGGTAGGGTTGCGACGCCTCCGAGGAGGAGGAGGGCTGATGACGAGGAGCGGATTGCGCTCATGATGTGATGAAGTGGAGTTCTTGGCGGTTGACTTTGTTTTTCAAGATGTGTTTTTTTCTTTCTTTCTTCCCTTGAGGGATGGCTCTTTCGAGATCAAAAGGGGGTTCTTTTCTTAGCTTTTTAGCTATGGAGGTTGAACGAGGGCGTCTTGTCGACATATACCTTATATACCGCTCGTTTTGGCCAAGGTACCTACATCTGCACGCACGCTCGGATTGTTGAGGCCGCACATACCTGCTCCCCACGCAAATCAGAGTAGACGTGGGAGAGAGTAGCGTTCCATTCCTGCAAAGGCGTGGCCAAACACCCGGAGACATTCCATCGACCGCCGCGGTGCGTCCTTGCATGCGAAACAGAGCCAATGCCCGCTGCGGAGGAGGGCCGCCATGCCACGCGCCCAATTGACGGGAATGGCGGGGGAAGCAGTAATCAATTACATACAAGGGACCTCGTGGAAGAGCACGGTGAGTACGTAGTGACGGGGTTGGAAATACCTGAGTGTGTGTGCTGAGGCGGCTTTCCGTCCCCCCACGGAGCTTCTCCTGTTGGTTGATCATCCATACCAAAGGTTGGTGACCAATGCCTTCTGGAGAGGAATCACTTGTCTCCAATCCCCTCGTCTCTACGTTCCTCTGCCCCTCAACGCGAAATTCAATGGAAACTTATGCACTCATCTGCATATGGGCTTTTACCAAACCCATCGAATCCGTGTCTCGAGCTAAGCGTCTCGCATCCCATCGCTTGGCATCTCCCGTGCTACCGCCCCCGCGCTCGGCCGTTGAGACACTTTCATCTCAGAGCAGATGCGCACGCGTGCTACAACCAGCCCTCAACAACATAAAAAGCCCAGGGCAGCATACACAGCCTGTGTGCTCCAGAGATAAGAAGGAGAGACAAGCACACAGCCAAAGAGCCCTGATCCAAACTCAGAATCAGGTGCTTTGAAATTCCTCAAGGTCAGAGTTGATGATTCGCCAATCGATCAAAAACATGAGAGAGAGACTGTGGTGTTTTTGCATTCTCTGACCTCAAGACATCGCGCCATGTCTAGTTCGCCTACATATATTTTAAATATTCAGCTAGGTAATCATGTCTCCTCTTCCTGAAAAGCATGTGTTCCATTGGAAAGGTTCCTCGTGAAAGGAAGTATCTGCACCTGAGGTGCCTGACAGCTGACAAAGAAGCTTATCTTGATAACTCTATCTTATCAACCAGGCACTTGGACCTCCTCCACACGCTCCAAGGCAAGTCTTTCTTCTCTCTCCACATGCAAGCACCCATCACCCAAGACCCAAGACCCAAGACCCTTCCGAGTTCCGATTTCCATCCCCCGACACGCTTCCGGCCCAGCGGACGGAACGATAACTAATTACCAATAGCCAATTTGTCAATCGCCATGTGGAAAACGAACCGGAAGCCGTCAAGGGACCTACTAGGTGTAGATATATTTCCAAATACCTTGGTATGAGCCAGTCAAATTCATCACCGGGTAATGCATCAAGCGACCCCAACCACCAAGTCAATTGCATCATCAGGGGACAAGGACCACACCCCGATCCCTGCACGTTACCCCTCCAAATGCCCCTCGTTGGTGACAACTCGACAAGGTGAACTTTTGGTGTGAACCTCCACGTCACCCCACTACCGTTACCCTCCCCCTCGGCATCTACTCCACCATCCGAGAACTGGAAGGGGGGGTCCGGCTCAGGGTAGGTATCGGGTGCCTTACGGCAAGGTCAGGTAAGCTGGCAAAGCAAGCATCCGTAAGCAACATGCCGCAAGTTTGAGCGAGTAAAGTAGACCAGAAAGAAAGGGGAGACCAAACCCAAAGCTTCCACGTCCATATCATTACCCCCCCGTCGAGCAAGTGAAAAGTGGATTCCCGCATCCCGCAATCGCAATTCTGGCTTGCGCCCTCCTCCTCCACCCCCGTTCCGTAATCCCGACGATATAAAAACCACTACAACTTCCGCATCCCACAATGTCATCGCGCACCGCCCTCCGCACCCTCCTCCCAGCCATCACCAACAAAACCACGCTCGCGCTCTCAAGGACAGCAGCCTCCAGAACCCTCACAATGACGTCCCAAAACAACAACAAATTCGCCGGCGGCACCCAAGCAACCCACAACCCCCACCCGGACTTCAAATCCGTAGAATCCACCCGCCCGCCCTTCAACACCGAAGCCTCCATCACCTTCACAAAAACAATCTCCCCAGACTGGTCCTTCGGCTCCGGCGCGAACCCCCTAGGCCAGCCCGGCCTCTCAACACCACACGTAGCAATCGATCCCCACGCCCAAGGCCGCCCGGCAGGCTTCAACTACAAACTCCTCATCTCCGCCATCACCCCGCGCCCCATCGCCTTCCTCTCCACCCGCTCCGCAGACGGCACCGTGACGAACCTAGCGCCGTTCAGCTACTTCAACATGGTGAACCACGATCCGCCAATGTTCGTCGTGGGCTTCGCCGCGTCCATCGAGAAACCCAAAGATTCGCTAAAGTGCCTGCTCGAGAGCAAAGAGTGCGTCATCAACATCATCTCCGAGGGCTTTCTCGAGGCCGCCAACTCGACGTCCGTCAATGCGCCGTACGGGAAGTCGGAGTGGGATGTGAGTGGGTTGACCCCCGTGTACGACTGCAAGCACGTTCGGGCCGCGCGTGTGAAGGAGGCCGTCTTCAGCGTCGAGGGGAAGCTCGACTTTGTGAAAGAGTGGGATTCGCGCGCTACCCCGGGCAAGAAGAGCGGTGTGACTGCGTTTATTGAGGGCGTCAACTTTTGGGTGAGGGAGGATGCTATCAATGAGCAGAAGAACATTGTCGATCCTACTGTAAGTCTTTGTCCATCTTTAACCTTGGAGGAACCCCCAGCTCTTCTGGGTGGGTTTCGTGGAAAACTGGAATCTAACTTGATATCCCGCAGGTACTCCGCCCTGTCAGCAGGTTAGGAGGCATCACCTACGGCCGCACCACCGAGGTCTTGGAGATCCCGAGAGCCGACTGGGATGGCAACATTGGTGGCGAGGAAGGCTATGAGAAGCTCAAGAAGAGTAAGCAATAGAGACTCAACGGAGTGTCATTCAAGAACCAAGACGCACAGTTGTTTATCCAGGTAAAAGTGGCGTCAGAGAGAATCAACAACAATACAATGCGCATGCGCCCCCGAGATGTAATACATAGAAATTAGGTGGCATCCAAACAAAACGCGGCGGCCCGTCATCATCACGGCCACCGATGGATATATAGAATGCGACAAATGGTGCGCGTAAATACATGGTATATATATCCCCTTGCCTCCTCTTATCTGCCCATGAAAACTCCAAGATAATCCCCCCACTGCACTCATCCTCATCATGAGAAATTCATGCAAATCATATCTTCGTGGAATCAACATCTAGAACACCCTGCGCCCAAACGCCACCCACAATATTTCAAAGGTAGAGACTCTGCCCCGCGTGGGAGACAATAAACTCGCAGCCCAGCTGGGCGTCGGCTTCGTAGGCCTCGAGTTCTTGCAAAATAAGTTTTCCTTGGTCCCTTCCATCTGGGCGGTCCTTTACGTGGATAATGACAACTTTGATACCCTTGAGAGGTGGGCCCTTGGAGTGCCCATCCTCCGTCTCGCTCCATCCTTCAGCCTCGCGCAAAGACAATTCCTGTGTAGGAGTCGTCAGATGTGGGCTCTCTACCGATGTAGCAGCGGGCGGCAGTGGCGGTACGTGGCCAATGTCTGCAGACACAGCACGCTTGGCCACTGATTTGGGGCTGATTGGGGACTCATCGCCGCCGGCAAGGCGCGAAAAGGCGCCTCCTGTCCTTCGTCGTGGGATCGTGTCGGGTTCTGCTACACGTTTCCGCTTCCGGGAGGCATGGGCATCTCCTCGCGCCTCCTCAACAGTCTGAGCCAATGCGTGCATCTCTTCCATCACATAGCGGGGTTTTAGATGACCAAATAAGCGATCATCAGAGTGCGAGTCGTCGTATGAACATTCGATGAAAATGGCAGCAAGTTGGCCAGCTACAATCTTTGGAGCAGCTTCTTCCCAAATAGTCAAGTTTCGAGGGGAGAGTGACATAGAATCCGGCTCGACGTCTCCAAAGATGAGTATCTCTAGGTTAGTAGCCATATCGAGGATAAAGTAAGCCGAGGAGTCGTAAACGCATACACTGGCCTGCGGCTCCGGCGCAACCGATGGTGCTCGAGGGATAGGCGCGGTGCTCGAGGCTAGGCCGTATGGCAGTATGCGCGGTGACGCCATGGATGCGGCATCGACAGAAGGATATCGTAGAGGTGTTGCAGTGGAGGAGGTCGAGCCGCGATGTGGGTGTCGCTCAATGCAGTGACCGTGTGAAACAGAATACGCCTTGATAGCGAGGCGATCCGCAACCTCTAGATATCCTTTAGACTCGCCATCGCCAATGGCTGGCGACCCTCCTTCTACTAGCCGGGTATACGTGACTAAGCCTGCACCGTTACTTTCGTCGGACAAGTTGGGCCAAATAACATTGTTGAAGATGTGAGTTTTGAGAGCGTTAACCGTTGAGGGCAATGCGGCAAGGCGCTTGGGCCTGGTAAGACCTGCCGTGTTCACGACGAAGCCGGAGATGTGATCGAGATGAGGATGAGTAATCACATACGTGTCGATAAGAGTACGAGTGATGAATGAGGCGATGGACGATGGATACACTGCGCCTGTTGCGACCTCCAGCTGACTGTTTGGTGTAAGCTGCAGGCCTGCAAATGGCCCGGAGGCAAGGGTGTGGGGGAGCGGAAGCTGGGTGCCGAGGCCTGGAGGTGCCGCTTCCTCAAGAATGCGAGTAATAGCCGAAAGATGAACACCGGCATCTACGGCGATGATGGAGCCTTTTGTCCACCCCGAGGCGACTGAGCGAACTAGAAGAGCGGTAGTATTGGATTCCTGGGGACCGCCGCCGGCACCCTAGAAATTTGGGTTAGCGGAGGTGCGGACATGATGGGGCCACTCTTTGAGGGGATCCTGGCTAAGAAGCGATAGGTCACTCCCGTCGCATTGAAAGATGTGTCTATCTTCAGTCGCTTGCGCAAAGTGTTGAAGAAGAAAACTGCCGGCTCTCCCTCGTCCAATGCTGTTGCACTTGCAAAGATTCCAGGGGTTGAAGTGCTTGCAGCATGGATTTCCCATTCGGTGCGGTTGGTGCAACCCGAAGAAGTCGACTGCATGAACGACAAGAGGATATGCGCCGGGCGGCCGGGTCGGGATGATCTCGTGGGGGGACTTTTCCTCACTTCAGGAGAGACACACTCGAGACGTCGGGGCCCAACAAGCCTCGGGGATGTGAAAGAGAACCCGCGCGATCTGCGACGTCGAAAGTCGGCAGTGAGGCGCATCAAAAAACGTGAGATGTGAGAGTGGAACGTACCAGGACAATGACCTGCAAGGCCGGCCGACGGAAATTCTCCGACTTCTCCCCATTTGTGTCTTCCATGGCGGGCTAGCTGTTGATGCGGAACGAGAGAATAAGTCGCGAAGAGGGTTGATAGAATTAGAATTCCTTCCAATGCCGAGAGCGCAGCCAATGCCGCCTCTACGAAGCCACCACCCCGCCTAGACGGGCTGCCAATGCCACGATGAGGTAATGGGGCCTGTGGTAGACAAGACGGAACGGCACGGCAGATGAGAATTGGCATGCGACGCAGTGATGGTCTTCGTTCTGGGTTGGTGGAGAAGATGCGATCAGTCGTAGTGTACAGAGACGCGCGCTCCGGTGGGATTTGATGGTTGGTTTGCAGGGGCTGACAGATCTGGAATCTGCAATGTGAGTGAGATCGTCGGTGAGCGCGGGGTGAGGGTGTCGTCGGTGAGTGGTTGGTTTGGCGTCTTTACAGACAAGGTAGGTCGGCAATAAGAGGTCAGTAGGTACTCGGTAGGCTTGGCGGATTGGATGCTGATGTGCGTGGAGACGCAATGACGGGCGTAAGGTTGCCGGGAGACGAAGTATGTAAGAAGGTTGAAAGAAAGAATAAGTTAGACGATGGACGGGAGAAAGACACAGTTTTGCGATCTTGATGGAGGGAGGTCGGAACGAAACAGGGCTGGGGCTCTCGTCAGGCCTGATGTTTGCGCCTACCACCCCCTTTGCGGTTTCTGGATCTTGTCTCTTTCAAAGATCCCTTCTTGACAGTCTTTTCCCCACAGCCAAGCCAGAGAGGGAAAGAGAAAAGGCGAAGCGGATGGATCTCGAGATGAGATGGACGGCTTCTCCGAAGGCCGACGTCGTGGCTACCGGGATAGGTGGGTTTGAGTGGTGACCCAGCCAGCGGTGCTTCTGTACGGTATTAATTGGAGAGTGGAGAGCTCCTGGGAGCTGGAGTTGGAGCTGGAGCTGGAGCAACTGGCCGGGTCTTGTCTTTGGCGGGCGCGGTGCGGGCGTGTGGAATCGGTGCGGATGGCAGCGGTCGAGCGTTGTTTAAGTCCGATAGCCAGGGTGGTTTTTTAAATGGGTTTGTTGCTTTGGAATTGTTCAGGATCGAATAGATGGGAGACGGAGAGAGTCCAGACCAGTTGCTTTGACGTGACGACAGAAGAGCAAGGCAACGCGGGTGCGCGGTGCAGTTGAGTTGCAGCTGCGAATGCGATGCAATGTGTGTGAGAGTGAGCGTAAGCGACCTCGGTCGGGTGCAGCTGCTGTGCAGTACGCAGTAAGGTAAGGTATTATGCGACGTGCAGTGACAACGAGGAACGTGGATGGGCCAGGGACTCAAGAGGAGTCAAGGGGGATGCTGTGTTGGGTGGTGGGATGGATGCCCAGGTGGAGGGATTCGGGGATGGATGGAGGGATGACTTTTGGAGGTGGCCTGCTAAGGTAAAAAAAAAATAAAAAAAAAAAAAAAAAAAAAGGCGTGCAGGAAGCGTAGAGTGGCCACCAAATGTTTGCGACAGCGATTTCTTCTCTCCCACAGACAGAAGGAGGATTTGCGCTTGCTGAGTGTGGTCGGAATGCGCGGGAAATGATACCACAAACACCACTTCAATAACGAGTTTTTGCAAGTACCGATCCTGAGACGTGATGACAGAACAGAGCAGAGCAGCAGCAGCTCTTACTTTCTACTTCTGCCTCCTGCCTCCTGCAAGTCAACCCTGGTGAGCCGCTCCTGCTTACTGGCAAGGACCGGAACTCTGTTGCGGCAACAACCCTCGTGTGCCACTGCTCGCACCTGCAGCTTTAGGTCCGATAGGTCGGGTAAAGGTAGGTGCTCACTTGGCTCGTGCACTACGATCGTGCTGCTCTTGCTGCTTGTTGTCTGTTTTCTCTCCCTCAAGGTACCCAAACCCTCTCCCAGCATGGAATCAACAGTCAGAAAGAGGAAAGCACAATGACAGACCCCCTGGTTGTGACTTCCCGAAAGATGTAGGGTCGAATGTCGGGCCAATCTGTGGCAAGGTATCTGTAAATGGGCGGAACCTTCCAGTTGTAAATCTCCAACGCGTAATTGCCTAAAGGCCACAGGTTGAGGTGCCGTAACGTGTAAGGCAGGTAGGTTCGTTCCTTTGATGGTTTCCCCAGTCCGTGAGGTGCCTTCCAATCTTAACAACAGGTGCAACTCGTTGCGCAACGTGACAAGCACCTTCCACGCAAACTCTCAACTCTGCGCAACGTGGTGTCGACGTGTCGTAGCCTTTTTTTTTTGGTGTCGTCGCATCAATTCTCGCTCGTTGTTCTTCCAAATTCAATCTTGCTCTTCGGTTGCACATCTGCCTCTTACTGTCTTGGAGCCTCTCGTCACCGCAAACTCAATTGCAGCCAATGTGCTCCCTAGGCTATTTTCGTGTCGACAACGCCCTCTTCGGCCAATACTGCCAAATCAAATCCTGTTTCGGCTTTCGTGCTTGTCGAATGTCGGCAAGGTCCCGTCCAAGACGCTGTCGAAGATCACCCGATGCCCTCCCTTCGGGGCTAAGCTTCAGCCCAGTGTTCCAGCTCTGTGCCGTCTGATGTCCGATCGCCGACTGCTCGCGGGGATGAGCGGGCTTCGATGCCGCACCAAGACAATCCCAAGTTGCCCCTCGAAGCTCGATAATGGGATGAAGCGAATCAGGCACTCTGAACCCTCTTCCCGACGGCAACCACCGCCGTGCTTCCCGTAGCACGTATCTGGGATCCTAATGCGATGAATCGTGACTGGCTTTTGCCTTTTGTCGCAAACTGTCAAAGCCAAAGAACAAAAATGGAACGATGGAAGAAGAGGGGGAAACAAGGTAACAAGTCAGTCAAGATTTACTTTGGTCGTTGTCTGAGTCAAAACCACCACATCGAATTCGTCGAGAACAATACTCCAAGCCGACTGGCTTGCTATTTCGCAAGGATGGGCTGGCTATTCTAATCAGCCATGACTGTGACTGCAAGAAACTCGCCTCTCTATTTGTACTTTCACATGAGCTCAACACCCTCACATTATCTCATCCCGAACATTGACTGACATACCTTACACACCACAGATAGACACCTCTTTCAGCCGCCGGGCTCCCGCCCCCGCCCCCGCCAACGCGCACGCAGTGTTTTGCCCTCCTCTGGCCCTCCGAGCCCTGCCTTACATCTAGAGGAGCACGAGATCCATAAGCCATTCAATAGGAATCGATCCAGCGGCTCTGTCGAGACGATACGACTCCGTACCATCTTACTTGCACGGCGCCCTCCTGCATCGTAGCATCTCCGTTTGGGACTAGCGCCCCTACTCCCCTCGGCCTCGCCGCGCTTTCGCACGCCAACGTTTCTTACCTGCGGGCCGCGAGAGCTACGATTCATTCGCACCAACGCCGCGGCCCGCTTTCACCTTCGCCGACCTGCCCTTTCTTCATCTGTCCTCCTCGAGTCTGTTCAGCTTCTGCCCGTCTATGGCTACCGGGATACTTTGTACAGACCACGGCGTTGCCAATTCGCTGCCCAAGTCTCCATCATCCACGCAAAATGGCCTTCACACCATGTCACCGCTTCCGGTCATCCCCAGTTCATTCTGCGGCCCCTCCATCCCGCTTCTCTTAATCGAAACTCTGTTATGTTGAGGGCTCCGCAGCTAAAGTGCCCCGAGCCATGGCTCCTGAACCAAAACCTCATCCGGCTCTTTTGGCGCCCGCTTCCTAGCACCTGTGAACAGCACTTGTCCGAACTTTCCCATCTTTCTGGGGTCAATTCGAGGCCCTTTAGCGCGGGCGTGTGCTCTCGGCCGCAGCCTGCCGTCCGGCCGTTTGGAACCGTCGCATGGCGGCCGCACCGGCCCCAGCTCCAGGACCCTTGGCAAGAGCCTGGATTGTGAGTCAGGATTCACGCTTGTCACTTGGGAAATGCACTCAAGTCTTGGGTTAGAGATCTGTTATTAATCATGTTGATACTAGGTTGGTCTGTATCGCTGATTCGTTAAGGCCTCAGACCAGGCCTTTTATCCGCTTCTCCTCCCCGCCCTCTTGGGTGCATCTATATCTAATATGGGGTATCAATCCTATGCTAACCGCAGTCGTGTGAAGAAACCCCCTTGCTCCGGTCCAGAAAACAAACATCCCAATGTGGCCACAAATTACAAAGACTTTTTGGAGGCGCATGGTCATTCACCTCAGGGTAAGATAAACAAAGGCATCAATCATCAATGTCTTTCAACGGGTGAATAGCACGACCGTTTCACACGTTTGTTCCAAGTAGCGGCTGTCTGGGGCTGAGAGGCGTTGTTATTGTCGTCATACTCGTATACTTCGCGCTTTCTCTTCTCGATGATACTCGGACGGGCCGCCCTGGTCGCGGGAGTCTTTTGGCCACCTTCATCGTCGTCGCTGTCAAGCTCCTCGACGATGGAGTGCCCCTTTTTGGATACCTTTTTCTCGTTGACTCTCTCCACGTACCAGTCGAGATCGCCCTTGTGCTTGTCAATAGAAATGCCGTTTCTCTTCTTCCGCATGTTGCTCCGCACCGGAGTCTCCAGCGCCAGGTGCTTGGTCGTCAGCACATACCATAGCTTGGCTTCTCGGCCGACCTGGCGGTTCTGAACGGGGAGGCCCATCATCTTGTTCGTCTCTGCCGACCTTTGCCATTCTTCGTAGGCAGCCTGCTGGGACGTGCGCCACTCTTCGAACTCCATCACCAGCTCGTCGTGATCACGGGTCATGGCCATGGGGTTGCGTTCTTCCTTTTCAAAGTAGCGTGTATCGGGCTTCAGGTCGAATGCTTGGGCAATCTCGAGGAGATCGAAGCAGCGATCCATGCACCACAAGTGCATGTAGCCCGCGTTGTGGTACGGATCATGCTGCTTCCCCGAGGTTTCGGGCCGCTCGTCGAAGCAGACGCGCCAGAAGCCTTTGAGGATGGTACCCTTGTAAGCCGGGCAGCCTGACCAGCGGCACGCGCGTAGTCTGTCGTCGCCCACGCGCGTCTTACAACCGTGGGGGACGTTTTGGATCCAGAGGGTGAGGGGTAGACCTTGCTGCTTCCGCTCTCTGATGTAGTACAGGATCTGCTCACGGGTGAAGCGCAGATTCGGCAGCAGCTCGCCCTCCTTGTTGTATTGGAACATGGGCTTTGTGTGGTCGTGGCCACCCCAGGCCGTGGGCGCTTCGGGGAGAGAGTCATACCAGTCTGATACGTCCACGTCCTTGGCCTTGGCGGGCTTGGGAATACGCTTGAGGATCTTCCCATTCACGACGGGGGTTGTGAGGTCTCTGGATGGAGTGTGAGCTGGAGTCAGGTATGACGGGGGGTTGGGAATGCCGGCTTCAAAGAGGCCCTCTCTGTTGAGGATACTGTAGGGAAGCACGTCTGTCGGTGCGGTTGACAGACTGTGGCGATGGATGAAGTCGGCAGGAAAGGGGGGTGATCTGGGCTTGGGGTGCACCAGTCTCGCTGTGGCGACGGCGGCGGGAGTGGAAGTGGTAGCAGGCACACTGCGCGGGATGGACTGCGGAGTGGTCAGAGGGGTGAACAGTGGAAGGGAATAAAGGAAGTTTACCGATTCGTCGTCGTAGTTGCAAGAGACTTGACCGGCGGCTGAAACTTGTGCCAAATCAGGGACCAAGGGAGCGAACCCGGGCTTTGGGGTCAGATGGTGTTGAGATTGCGGCGGTGGAGGGGCGGTAAAGACGTCGGTAGTGGTCTTTGGTGAAGGGTGAAAGAAAGCCGCCGAGGAGGCGGGCTCCCGTTTGACATTGCTGAAGGCGAAGCCGTCAAAGTTGGGGGCTTCTTGCTTGACGTTGGCAGGGCTGTAGGATTCGAGGCCGTCATAGGTGACCGTTTCCCTCTTGGAGTCGTCGAAATCAAAGGTATCGAGGTCAAAGACTTCGCGGGCGTCTCCGAGCACAGAAGACGGGTGGTCACCGCACGGTTGTTGGTAGGCAAACATGTCGCGGGGAGGAGGGGAGGCAAAGAGATCTTCACCACCACCGCCGCCGCCACTGCCAAGCCCCGCAGCCGAGTTGTTGTTCAGGTCCCATGCCGTGTCACCACTGGACTCGAGGCCGTCGAAACAGGGCCAGGGAACGCTCGGCGGGGGAGAGGGCCACGATGTGCCGACGCAGGGTACTGCTCCTGGGGCCGGAGTCGGGGCCGCCGTGGGGAGTTGGAGGGCTTCGGCGATGGGACCTTCGAATTCCTCGAAGAGGGCCTGGAGCTTCGGGTCGTCGACGAAGGGCGTAGGCTCTTGCCTCAAGTCTTGTTGGAAGTCCTGCTGAAACTCTGGCTTGAATTCCTGTTTCAATTCTGTCGGCTCTATGCTCGGTAGCACAAGAGCTGTGGCGTCTGTGGTGGGAGGTGTTAGTTGGCGCTGCTCCTGCTTGAGTGGCGGTGGTGTTCCTGGCAATGTGATGAAGAGGACGTTGGGATTGATTGTCGCGACCTGCGCGGGCTTGCCCTCTTCTTGCTCGTACTTAAGTAGGGAACCATCATTAGAGTTGCCATTACCTCCGAAAAGCGAGCCGTCAGAGATTTGGCTCTCGGAGAGCTGTGATATCAAGGCCTCCTCGATGGCGGCCTCTGGGTTTTGCGCAGTCTCCTCCTCGACTTCAGGGACCGGCCCTTCAACGCAAGCGTCATCAAAGTTGAAAAAGGAGTCTGCGTCACCGTAGGAGTCGCTGCCGTAGTTGAAAAGGGTTCCCGGGAGCTGGTCTGGGCTGAACGTGTCCATCACCGGGGTGGACAGTATCATGGCCATTATGTCTCTGAAATTGTTGTTGTAGCTTGACGAATGGAAGTCTGTGGTGCTGTTCGTCCCTTTCTGCTTGACTTTTGCTGCTATCCTCTTCGAAGATGAAATGAGAATCCAAGTGGTTCCTGTAGTTGAATAGTCTGTACTTGAACAACCCGTGGTCGAACTTGTCTGTAGTTAAAGGTGAGTATATACGACGCAAATGTGAAAACGAATCGAATGTCTAGATAGGTAGTCCGAGGTCGGGAAGAGTAAGGATGCTGTGGAGGGTGGGCGCACAACACGATATATAGGCATAAATGTGGTAGTCATCCCTTCCACAGTGGCAGAGCAGCCTCGAGGTCAATGAAGAAGGACGTGCATAAAGAGACTCGGTGATGGACAACGGGGACGCGGGGAGGTGGCATTGTTCGATGTGTTTGAAGATTGTCTGGCTGACAAAGGTTGGTATTGCTATTATAGATACTTGATTGGTATGGATAAAGTGCGAAAAGAAGAAAAATTACGAGAACAAGACGCTGGCGGAAATAGACAAGAGGCTTAGCCTTGGGAGAACAAGAGATGGGCAACAAGAGATGGGCTCCTCTTGTTCTTCAACAATGGCCTTCTTAGACTCGAGCTGGGCCAATCCAGCTTGTTGCTATGCAAAGATGTTCCTATCTGAGTTTTCGTCAGCGACTGAAGCATAATCAAGATGCTAGAGAAATGATTTGGTGATGATTTGATATCAGGAGTAAAATGCTCGTTTCTCGACAGTAAATTCCGAACAGGTCTGTGAATAAATGCTTTTCTCATCATTTGATGGGTGTGAGGGTGAAAATGAAGTAAATGTTTGACATACCACTTGACTAGGTTCGACGAATCATGAGACGGATCACCTCAGGTTTGCATGTCTGGGTTAGCTAGGCGCAGCGAGACTGGGAGCGTGCCGTCAACTTCTGATAGCCCAGAGTCCCAAGCCTCGTGCGTCCCGTGTCGCATATGGAGCAATCGACACCACCAGATGCAACTTCGAAAGGCCTGTCCTTGATCGAGGAGTTTCGGCCGTATCCGCGCCGGGGAATGAACCCGTGGTGGTGCGAGGTCGATGACCCTCGACGGCGGGCGGTAAACGACAATCAAAGGCGCCTTTCGCCTGACCATTCGTCATACCATGCCGTACGGTAAAGGAAGTGCCAGGGGATGAAAGAGCATCTCGGTCCCTGAATGGAGATGATGTCTACCGCCTCACGTTTCGAGGTAGGTGTGACTGCGATCCCATGCTCGCAAATGAGCGTGACACCACCGGCTAGAAGCCGATTGCTGCGTGCGCTGGGTATTTCATCATGATGCGATCCTGGACTCCCAGCGTCAAGGACGGCAAGCAAATGATGGAAAGGTAGATAGAAAAATTTATTTGATGGATAAATAAGCGTCGAGGACGTTGGCCAAAAAAGGTCGGCGACGAATGAGAGGGCCCCGCAGCCCTGTTTTGGTCCGTGCGTTCTTGACGCCGTTGGGAGGAAAGAACGAACCCCTGCTCCTACCTCAGGGTGTTTTTGACACTATTCCATTCTGGGAAGAGCACCTACGCTCGATCGGGGTACTTGGACGAGCCATCGATTTCCCTCAAGGAACATCGAGTGAGAGAATCAATCTTGATCACGCTTTGGAGCCGGGGAGGGTGTTTGTGTGATACCGAATCACCTATTAGTTTGGGTTTACTCTAATTCCATACCGGGTATGTCTATGATCTATCACTCCTCCCTCAAAAGCATCCCGTATGCCCACCTGGAGAACTCTATCGACTTCGCGTCTACAAAGGTGGTAGTGAGATCTGCAGTATATATCGCCGCAGGCGCCCAGAGGAGGAAAGCCAAAAAGATGGCAAATACATAGGATGTCTGACTGTCTTCACCACCGACAAGACCTACAGTCCAGCGACCAAGGACCAAGCCTAATGAATAAAGGAGAGGGCCGTGGATCATGTATAGCGAGAAAGAGATCTTGCCCATGTACTGAGAGAAACGGTTCGTGAAGAGAATCTGCAGGAACTCGGCATGGTCGACGACGAGCACTGTCAGCACTGCACCGACTGGTATGATAAGGCACTCCTGGTATCGTGCTGGAACTAAAGATACGAGCGTCACGTAGCCGGGTGCCTGCGCTGCCTGCTCCATGTCCTCGGGCATGCTGAGCAGCCAGAGCGAGATCACGAATGACACGAGCCCGACGGCACGTCCAAGAACGCGACGAGACAGTATGCTGCCTCTCTTCGACGTCCGATGCGCGTCCCCATCCAAAGGTTGTGGTTCGGTCCGCGGAGCCAACCACCGCCATTGCCTTTCCTCGAGCTCGAGATGCAGATCGCACAAGAACATGCCGCTGAGGAACAGGAACATCCCAAAGTAGACGAACAACCATTCGAGATAAATCGCCAGGCCAAGCGCGAAGAACATCCTCACTCTGTTGCGTACTCTCGTGAAGGCCGATAGAAACATGAACACTACCATCGAGCTGATGAACTCGAGCGGAATCGTCCACTGGTGGGGATCGTATATCGGTTCCGGTATGTCGGAATCGGCCCGGACATGGGGCTGGCCGATGGGATCAGTAACCAAGGTCTCGGCCATCAAATAATGCCGCAGCTGGCCCCAGAGAGAGTCAAAGTGCGGCGGAACCCTCGTCGGGTACGCCACGCCGGGTAAACCCTGGTCGGGGAACATGTTGAGCCAAGTCATGATGGCGACAACGAAGCTAACTACGGCGGCGGGGAGGAAGAGCCGGGTATGGCGCCGGAAGACCGAAGATGCGATGGCCGAGCCTGCCTTGTCGAATTCCCCCCGGCGAGCCAACGTCAGGACGCGATGCGATATTGTGTAGCCGGACACGACGAAGAAGACGGAGACGGGAGCGAGGCCTGAGACGACGAGCCGGAGGATAGGAAGTTGGTACAGCCACCATCGCCGAGGTGGGTTCGGTGTCCATGCTAGTTGGATGTCCCATGAGAACCACACCAGACCGCAGTGAACGAAGACGACACATAGCGCTGCAATACCTCGCAAACCGTCTTTGACAACATGTTAGCCCGGGCAGGTAGAGATGACGAGGATAGTTCTTGTTTACCTAGCCAAGCTGTAGAGCGAAGTGGCTTTGCCTTGGTTTCTTTTGGTCCAAGGAAACTTGGAACCAGGAGGGAGGCAGCTTTTGAAACTCTTCTCCAGGTATCGTGGCGCCGTGTGTTGATGGGAAGTAGCGAGCCTTCTGCCTCTAATGTTGAGTCATCCTCTGCCTGATCGACCACGGGCTTGTACTCTTTGCTCGAATCGAAATCTCCCAGTGGAGCGTACGCGTGCCGGCCGTCCATATCGTCGGAGTCGAAGCGTGGTCCGGGGGAATGACAACAGTGTGACTATACCCAACCGAGCCTGCTTTGAAGGGTAGCTGAGCTGAAGCTATGGAGGAGAGGGAGGAAGTCTGAACTTATCACGTCCGGCACATGTGACTGCCAGTGACGATGATGAAAGAAAGCAGGCGGTGTAGGAGCACGCAAATGGTGCTCGAGAACTATTGCAGTGCGAACTGGGCACACAATGGGTGCAAGTCACTACTTTAAGAGGGACGAGACCGAGCTGCGCAGCCACAGCAGCGTGTGGTGGGCTTCCTAGACGAAGTAACCCCCACCATGTTTTACTCGTCCGGTGAGAAACGAGCAAGTTCCATAAGCGGTAATTCCAGAGAGGCGTTTCATGATCAGCAGAGTTCGAGGTGATCCGGAGGGAAACGAGTTCAGATGACCCCTGGGAAGGCTAATCGCGAGACACGGGGTATTCTCATTCGTCGACCCGGAGCCTCGGGATTCGAACTTTGCAGTTTGCACTGCCTGGGAGGTGTCACGACCAATATGCGTGAAGTTGAATCCATGTTGATGGCAGTATAGAATGCAGAGTTGGAACTTGGGATTACGAGCTTGCGTATTGCAAACAAGCTTTGAATGCCGCGTGGTATCCACGGTTGGCAATGGATACATCATAATATGCTTAAACCCGCCCACTTAGGTCGAGGCAAGATGTTCGAAAGTGCTCGGTAGAGACCGAATGATTTGGAAAATCTCCCGTCGTCTGATGTGAGTTCAATGTGTCTACTTGGCTGGCGCAGCATCCGAAAGCGGCCTTGAAACGGTGGTGCGGTCGATCGTCAACGTGTGATTAGTGGGCTGCCGGTCGCACTGACTTGACCGTGCTGGACGGTCGCACTGAGCTTAGAAGATCATAGTAGCTCATGTTATCCGTTGTGGATGGAAACAATCTTGATGTTCCATAGGTGACTGAAGCTTGATGTTGAAGGAAGCTTGAAGACTTGGCTTAGCTGGGGACGACGGGTAGGAAGAAGTCAAGAATCCTGGGCTTTCAGCCACAGTCCGTGTGCCACACTTGTTCCAGCCACATGCGTGAAGGTTTCGTATCTGCCAAAGAAATCTTCTACATCTGATTCTCTCAAGTAGTCCCCAACAGAAAGAGAAAAGGAAGCTCATTTAGTACTAGAAGTAACGAATAAATTTTTTTTTATTTTTAATTCAGCATAGAATCAATGTTCGGCGACGAGAGCCATCCTGGTGACAATGACTTAAAGACCTGTGCCTTCATCCGTCCGGCGGCCGAAGACCGATCAATATTGACCTGCCTTTCTCCAAAAATTCGTGCCCCCCAGCTGGGATAGAAACCAAATAAGGCTAGTAGCGAGACATTCGCGGACGGACGCTGCACCGCACTGCATTGCTGGAGAATTCCACTGGATTAAGCTCTCAAGCTCTGGAGAGTTGAGACGGTCTAATGTGGTCCCTGGATGCAGGCCGACAGAAATAACTCAATATTTCTTGGTGTTCTGGCCTTTTTCTTCCGATCATCCACTTCTGGCCAGCGGCCACTGATGGTCACCGTGGTGGGTGCTGCGAGTGTGTGCCATTCCGCAATGGTACGTGATGATCACCACGCAACTGGGAGGGGGGGAGACTTGCCTTGAAAGCGAAGACCGAAGAGGGGAGAGTGGGTGATGCTCAGATGGGGCATTGGGAATGTTGCAGGGCATGGCAGTTGGGGATTCTGTTCCCGATCGGGTATGCCTCCGTCGAGCGCCCTGGGGCCGATTTCCTGATTTCGGGGTTTCCTGAGCGGCCACATCCCGGGGCCCATGTCGATGGTGCTAGGCCTGGGTTATAATGCTGGGCGGTGCTGGGCGTCGATGACGACGTTGTTAAGACTTGCCGTTTTCTTATTTCAGGTATTGGTTTTAGAGACTGGGGTCCGATGAAGGTCTCGATGCCCTCATCGTATCCACTCGTTGCCAGCCTGTGCGTTTGGTGACAGATGGAGAGAGTGGGAGTGAGAGGAAGAGTGAGAATGAAAATAAGAGTGAGACTGAGAGTAAGAGCGGGTGTGAGAATGAGTGTGAGATTTGCCTTGCGGGTACCTGAAAGTCTGTTTGGATGGTGATTCCGGGATCTCGATGCTAATTCATGAGTTGACACCCGCTGTCGGATCCGCCAGGATGAACTTGTTGCTGCCCCGTCTCCCAGAATCATTCTCTCAGCTTTCGCAGGCCATTTGAAATGCCGAACATTTGGACACACACACTCACTGAGAATAACGGCCACTATGATAGACGGTTCTGCTTGGCCATTCTTGGGATGCTCAGGGTAGATCACCCCCTCCTCGTTCTAAACTTGGATGAAATACGAAGTACATGTCCGTACATGCTGCACCGATAATCGTTCACCACACCGGACTCTTACGCCTTCAGTAAGGTATACAAATTCCTACGCAGTATCCGTAAAGCTAAGGTAAGGTAAAGTAGGCGCCCGTGGCCGCCGCACTACCAAATTCCCCGTGTTCCCGCCCGGAACCCTGACTCCCTGAATCGTCCCAAGGAGATGTGGGAAGGTGGGTGGAAATGTGGTGGAAAGTACCTTCAAACTCAGCTGTCGCCGCCGCCGCCTCTCCTCTTGGGCTTCCTCTCCCGCCCACCCAACCCAGCCCAGCCCAGTTGCCCGCCAGCCTCTTCAGGTTAATCTTAACACACAAACTCGACCAACCTTGCCTGGCCTCCGTCCTTGACCCAACCTGGTAAAGCGACCGCACTTCTTGCTGTCCTGGTCCAACCTACGTCACGAGACTTTTCTTTGAGGATGCCAGCACCACTGCAACGGATTGCTGCTGCTGCCATCACCAAGACAAGACAGACGAGACAAGACCTGGACAAGACTGGATGAGGGGATCCGACCAAACACAGAGTCAGAGACATCGACAGCTTGCGATCGTCCCTCCTTAAACTCTTTACGAACGGAACCTCCCACCCCTCCTCTCTCTCCTCTCTATCTCTCTCCCCACAATCCCCTTAACCCCGGGGGTCTCGGCCCATTCTACGTTCTCTACTCCGTAGACCCTACCTATTCTCTCCCCTTCCTTTTTGTCTCGTCGCTGCTGCATCCTGCGCTTCCATTGTGCATAGTTACCAGCATTGTTTTCGCCCGCCATGGCTGCACAATTAGATCCTGAATTGCAGGACAAGCTCGAGGAGCTGGAAAAGGAGTTGGAGGTATGTTTGCAACCTTCAAGTCGCCGTTTGGCACTGTCCCGTTTGGAATCGCGCAACTTTACGTCTACCTCGAGACGACTGCCTTGCGCATGCGCGCATGTGCGCGTCGTGCTCGAGCACCCGCAGCCTTGCCCGAACTATTTACTGTCACTTTTTGTCGCACTGACTGACGCATTCTTGTGGCTGTAGGAAGGCGACATCACAGAGAAAGGGTTGGTGCTGACCCCTCCATCATGACCTTCCCCTCCCCCGTTGCGAACAGCCCGACGGCGGCTAACCGATTCCCTCTGCGCGCAGATACCAAAAGCGACGGACGCAACTCTTTTCCCTATACATGAGCCCTGGGCCTGCTGCCGCTCCAGCTGTTGCCAAACCCCGAGGCGGCTTAGGCATTCACGACCCTGACAACCCGGGACATCCTTCGAGCGATGGTCACCGCGCAGCAGCTCTAGCCGCGCTCGGCGGCAGAGACTCCGATCCCAACAGCCCGACCTCTCCCGGCTCATACCGTCCACAGTCGCCATTTGGCGGCCATGGTTCGGGCCATGGCTCCGGCCACGGCTCAGGTCATGGCTCTGGTGGCTACGCATCGCCTGGGTACCAATCGCCCGGAGCTGGCTATACCTCGCCCGACATGAATCCTGCAGGTCTCCTCCGACCTGGTGGCCCTCTCGCCGACCAACGCCCGAACATGAAGCAGCACGATTCACTCTTCCTCGGCGCTGGTAACGAGCCGCCCACTCGATCGGGCACAATGGTCTCAACCGACTACGCCTTTAACCCCGACCAGCAAGGACACTACATAGACCAGCACGGGCAGAACCCATATGACAGCCGGACAGGCACGATGCTTGACTCGACTGGATACTTCTCCGGCTTCACCGGCGGCGGACAGAACTTTGAGCAGGGACAAGGTTATGATCAACAGGGTTACGACCAGAACGGTCAAGAAGAATACGGGGGAGGACACAGATATTCGTCAGGAGAGGCCTTTTCGCCAACGGCCGCCATGGCGCCGCCTATGCTCACGGCAAACGACTTGCCCCCGCCAGAAGTGCTCGAGTACCAGATGCCACTCGAACCCCGCGACCTTCCGTTTGCGATATCCGATCCGCACGACAGCAATACCCCAATGTCCAAGTTCGATAACATCGCCGCAGTCTTGAGACACAGGGGCAAGACGATGGCGAAGCTGCCCGCGTACTGGGTGCTGGACAGCAAGGGCAAAGAGATTGCCTCCATCACGTGGGACAAACTTGCGTCAAGAGCCGAGAAGGTGGCACAGGTCATTCGGGATAAGAGCTCGCTGTATCGCGGCGATCGCGTTGCCCTGATTTACCGCGACACAGAAGTCATTGACTTTGCCATTGCTTTGCTGGGATGCTTCATCGCTGGCGTCGTCGCAGTACCGATTAATGATTTGCAAGACTACCAGAAGCTGAACCTGATTCTCACATCGACACAGGCGCATTTGGCACTCACGACGGACAATAACCTCAAGGCCTTCCAGCGCGACATAACAACACAGAAGCTTAACTGGCCCAAGGGCGTAGAATGGTGGAAGACGAACGAGTTTGGCAGTTTCCATCCCAAGCGCAAAGACGATGTCCCGCCTTTGACAGTACCAGACTTGGCATATATCGAGTTCTCCCGCGCGCCTACGGGTGACCTGCGAGGCGTGGTGCTGAGTCACAGGACAGTCATGCACCAGATGGCTTGCTTGAGTGCCGTCGTCACGACAGTACCAGGGAACGGTCCCGGCGATACATTCAGTCGAACCTTGCGCGACAAGAACGGCCGGCTCATCGGTGCTGGTGCGACCAGCGAGACGCTCCTTTCATACCTCGATCCTCGACAGGGTATTGGCATGATTCTAGGTGTCCTTCTCACCGTTTATGGCGGCCACACGACTGTTTGGGTTGAAAACAAGGCCGTTGAAGTGCCGGGTCTCTACGCTCATCTAATCACCAAGTACAAGGCTACACTCATGATTGCCGACTACCCCGGCTTGAAGCGTGCCGCATACAACTACCAGTCGGATCCTATGACAACTCGAAATTTCAAAAAGGGCATGGAGCCAAACTTCCAAACGGTCAAACTTTGCCTAATTGATACCCTGACGGTTGATGGTGAATTCCACGAAGTACTAGCGGACAGATGGTTGAGGCCACTAAGAAACCCACGAGCGCGCGAGGTTGTCGCGCCGATGTTGTGTCTGCCTGAGCACGGCGGCATGGTGATCAGTATCCGCGACTGGCTGGGAGGCGAAGAGCGGATGGGCTGCCCCTTGAAGTTGGACATGGGCTCCGATATCGATTCCGACGAAGAAGAGAAGGAAGAGGTGAAGCTTGCGCCCTCAAACGGATTCGGCAGTCTCTTGGGAGGCGGCGGCACCACCACCACAGAGCAGCGCGCTAAGAACGAACTGAGTGAGGTGCTCCTCGACAGAGAGGCGTTGAAAACGAATGAAGTTGTGGTAGTAGCAATCGGGGACGAAGCGCGAAAAAGAGCTGCTACCGAACAGGGCACTGTTCGCATCGGTGCCTTTGGATACCCTATACCCGATGCCACCCTCGCCGTCGTCGATCCGGAAACCGGCTTGTTGGCATCACCACATTCCGTCGGTGAAATCTGGGTGGACTCGCCATCACTGTCAGGAGGCTTCTGGGCTCTACCAAAACACACGGAGCAAATATTCCACGCCCGGCCTTACAAGTTCGATCCCGGCGAGCCAACACCCACGGTAGTAGAGCCCGAGTTTCTGAGGACCGGTCTGCTAGGCACAGTCATCGAAGGCAAGCTCTTCGTACTTGGCCTCTACGAGGATCGCATTCGTCAAAAGGTCGAATGGGTCGAGCACGGCACCGAGGTAGCCGAGTACCGGTACTTCTTTGTCCAGCACCTCGTCGTCAGCATCGTCAAGAATGTGCCCAAGATTTACGACTGCTCTGCCTTTGACGTATTCGTCAACGAGGAGCATCTGCCAATTGTTGTCTTGGAATCACCAGCTGCGTCCACCGCACCTCTGACTTCAGGCGGGCCGCCCAGGCAACTCGATACTGCGCTGCTTGACTCTCTCGCCGAGAGATGTATGGACGTACTCATGCAAGAACACCACTTGAGACTTTACTGCGTCATGATCACGGCACCAAACTCTCTGCCCAGAGTAGTCAAGAACGGGCGTAGGGACATCGGAAATATGCTCTGCAGAAGAGAGTTTGACTTGGGTAACCTGCCCTGTGTTCATGTCAAGTTTGGTGTTGAGCATGCCGTGCTCAACCTCCCCATTGGAGTTGACCCTATCGGAGGCATCTGGTCTCCCATTTCATCGGATTCGCGTGCTGGAATTCTCATGTCATCCGACAAGCAATACTCGGGTATCGACCGAAGGGAAGTTGTCATTGACGATCGCACTTCAACACCGCTGAACAACTTCTCTTGCATCACTGACCTGATCCAATGGCGCGTTGCCCGTCAACCCGAGGAACTCGCATACTGCACCATTGACGGTCGTGGCAGAGAAGGCAAGGGCGTGACTTGGAAGAAGTTCGACACCAAGGTTGCCGCCGTGGCTCTGTACCTGAAGAACAAGGTCAAGGTTCGCCCTGGCGACCACCTGATTCTGATGTACACGCACTCCGAGGAGTTCGTCTACGCCGTTCATGCCTGTATCAACTTGGGCGCGGTTGTAATTCCTCTGGCTCCTCTAGATCAGAACCGACTTAATGAGGATGTGCCGGCATTCTTGCATGTCGTTGCCGACTTCCGTGTCAAGGCCATCCTAGTCAACCACGAAGTTGATCACTTGGTCAAGCTGAAGCTGGTTTCCAACCACGTCAAGCAGGCGGCTTCCATCCTCAAGATTGGTGTGCCGAACTACTACAATACCACCAAGCCGCCAAAGCAAAGCAGTGGCCTGCGCGACAATGGCATTACCATGCAGCCAGCCTGGATCCAGACTGGTTACCCTGTCATCATCTGGACGTACTGGACGCCCGATCAGCGCCGCATTGCGGTTCAGCTTGGACACGATACTATCCTGGGCATGTGCAAGGTCCAGAAGGAGACTTGCCAGATGACAAGTTCCCGCCCCGTGCTGGGATGCGTGCGTAGTACCACTGGTCTCGGTTTCATTCACTCATGCTTGATGGGTATCTATATCGGCACCCCCACATACCTTCTCTCGCCTGTCGAGTTTGCCCAAAACCCAATGTCGCTGTTTGTGACTCTTTCTAGGTACAAGATCAAGGACACCTATGCGACGCCACAAATGTTGGATCACGCCATGGCCACGATGCAGGGCAAGGGATTCACGCTTCACGAGCTCAAGAACATGATGATTTCGGCCGAAAGCAGGCCACGTGTGGACGTGTTTCAAAAGGTACGGCTTCATTTCGCGGCTACTGGCCTCGACCGAACCGCCATCAACACTGTCTACTCTCACGTACTCAACCCCATGGTTGCATCGAGGTCTTACATGTGCATTGAGCCTATTGAGCTCTGGCTGGACACAAAAGCCCTGCGCCGCGGCCTGATATACCCCGTAGATCCCGAGCAGGATCCTAAAGCGCTTCTGCTCCAGGACTCCGGTATGGTGCCTGTTTCTACACAAATCGCCATTGTCAACCCCGAGAGCCGACTGCTCTGCCACGATGGAGAGTACGGAGAGATTTGGGTCGACTCGGAGGCTTGTGTCAAGGCATTCTACGGCTCAAAGGATGTGTTTGACGCCGAGAGATTCGACGGTCGTACCGTTGATGGTGATCCCAGCATCCAATACGTCCGCACGGGCGACTTGGGTTTCTTGCATAACGTCAGCAGGCCTATTGGCCCTGGAGGCGCTCAGGTTGATATGCAGGTCTTGTTCGTTCTCGGCAACATTGGAGAGACGTTTGAGATCAATGGTCTCAGCCACTTCCCCATGGATATCGAGGCCTCTGTGGAACGGTGCCACCGCAACATCGTAACTGGTGGATGGTAAGTTCGATAGCCCCCATTAGTAGAGCCCATCATGCTAAACACACACAGCGCCGTCTTCCAAGCTGGAGGCCTCGTCGTTCTGCTGGCCGAGATCACACGAAAGGCATACCTCGGTTCTGTGGTGCCAGTCATCGTCAACGCGATCCTGAACGAGCACCAGATCATTGTCGATATCGTCGCCTTCGTTAATAAAGGCGACTTCCCAAGATCGCGTCTCGGCGAGAAGCAGCGCGGTAAGATTTTGGCTGGTTGGGTCACACGTAAGATGCGTACCCTCGCACAGTTCGCCATTCGAGACATGGACCCCAACAGCATCGTTGGTGGCGACCCTGGTGCAGATGACCCCAACCCTCACAGGGCCTCTGTTAGTAGCCAGAGGAGCATGACCATGAGCGGCCTGGCGCCTGGCTCTTCGAGCCTGCGCAACGTCGAACACGCACCGCAAATCCTGGAGCAGGAAGAATTCGAGCATCAGGTCGGACAGATGGCAGCTCTCCCCCCGCAAAACCACGATGGTATCGCGGAGATGCCCGGTGACGAAGGTCCTGCGTTTTCACAGCAAGTGAACGCGCCACCGGGCCACGGCTACGTCTTGCCAGACTTTGATTCCTTTGGTCGCGAAGATGGTGGCCCACCGCCTGTGGGTGCCAAGCCAGGCCAGACCCCGCCGACGATCCACCTCCCCGGAGTCGACGGCCGAGAGAGCATGGATTTGTGGAAGCATCAGCAGGGCGGCGGTGGTGGCCAGAGTGAAGAGGACTGGACGGCCCAGGCCCTAATGCATATGAACCTCGCCAACGACCTGGAGAGAAAACAGGGCCAGCAGCATTGAAAGAGGCGGTCTTTCAAACAGAACCAAATCTCTTCTATGCTGATTGTTTTTCCTTCTTTTTGTTAGCATACGGGTCTTGGGAGGCATTAGCTGCGGGCGTCTGTGGGCGTCTCTGAACTCATGGATACACTGGTCTCGCGGCATAGGAGGTAGTGTTTGGATAGAGGATTATCCTGTGCATAATCACTTGAACCTGGAGAAAAGATCATTCTTAATTCATTCTCATCCACTTCACGCAGTTTCGTTTGTGACTTCATAGGATGTCCTGTCGTCCTCAGTGATGTTATTCACTACCTCGGATTCCTCATGCTCTCCTGGATGAAGCTTGATTGAACAACAATTGACCCCCCATTGATATTCTCCTCGGACCCCGACCCAGTGGACAAATTCTTGACCCTGCCAGATCCAGCCGTGATTCGATTTGTTAGTCCAATCTCGTCATCCGACTCCCCGCCCAACTTGCCGTCGCCCCCTCCCCCGCCAAAATTAAACCTTGACCCGCCGTACGTGAACAGGGCACCCGTGCCATTTTGAGAGCTGCTGTTCTTTCCTCCGCTGGCGCTCTGCTTCGATTTCAATCGCCATGGTGCGCTGTTAGATGAGGGCCCTTCACCTCCGGCATTGCCACTGGAGTGGCCCAGGGAAGATGAGATTTTGTGGCGGACGAGGCGGCGGAGGGGCGCGAGGTGCGGGAGGCAGGCGGACACGATTGCGATCGAGGGTTCGATTGCGGACCAGATGAAGACGGGGCCCATTTGCCAGGTTATGTCGAGAGCGCGGGAGAAGGTTGAGAGGTGGGTTATGCGGACTATACTTGCTACGCAGACGCTGGAGGGGGGTTTTGGATTAGTATGGATCGTCTTGTAAGGGCGTCGATTATTTCTGATATTGGGAATATGTGTACTGGTGGTGAGAGGGTGGGGGAGGAGAAGGTGGTCGTGTCTTACAAACTTCCCAGCAACATGATGCTACAAACAGCAGCCTTTTTCCTGCCCGACATTTGCAGCTTTAAGATCTGCGGGATGGGAATCAAGAGGACAATGATATCGTTGACCATGTTGATTATGGCGAGGGCGAGGTAGAAGCTATTGATGTCTATGCATTTCCCCTGTTCGCCCACAAACTGGTTCCAGTAGAACGAGAGGGGGCGACACGCGTTGGCCATGGTGGCCCAGATGATGATGGGGTAGGCTATGGAGAGGACGTACCCTGCGACGAGGGAGAATTTGAAGGACGGGGAGGAGGCGGTGGAGAGGAGGAAGATGCGTTGGTAGAAGAGGAGGATGGAGATTTTGGTGGCGGCGCAGGCTGTGCCGTAGATGAAGGTGTAGGCGTAGAGGATCTGTGGTTTTGGGGAGTTAGTTTGAACGTGAAGTTCCGAGTGCGCTGAGGGTTTGCATTTCTTCCGAGGAGGATATTGATTAGAATAGAATCAAGGAGGGGAAGCCTACTTTAAAGACTTGTGTCAGGTCTTGAGGTGTGAATGACCAGACGTGATTTCCCGCACCGTAAGCTCCGCCTGCGATGCTCAAGCCGACGGTGGCGCCTACGAGGAGCTGTGATGATATATTATTAACATCGTGAGCCTATTCACAAAGTATCTCACATGGGAAAGTACTTGAGTAAGTTCTTACCAGTGAGAGAAGAATTGTCCAATCATCCGCCTTCAGGCTGTGACCTTGGAGAAACCTCGCCATCAGCCGGAGCACCACGGCCACGGAGGCTAGCACGGCTAGTATTATGACGGCGGCATTATTGCGAGCGACGCTGCTTTCTGAAATATCGATATCATCTGGAGGTGGACCGAAGATGGCGATGATGTTGGGATCAGGTTCCATTATCGACGACCAGAGAGATGTGACGGTGGTGTGAAGCAGGAAGGGGGGGGGGGGGACCGATATCACCACATTGCAGGAATGCAAGGAACTTTCATTTCCTTGGGCGACGTCCTCTACTCTGAGATCCTCAGAGTCTGCTTTTCTTCATGGGATCTCAAAAATGGGTCGAAGAATCGTTGCGGCACAGGTTGGTGTGCCAGGAGGTGCAAAAAGGAAATATGATCCACGTTGGAGGAGTTGGACGTGTACCTTCGGATACCCTCCGACCAAGGTAAACCCGTGGTATTCTCAGCTGCTCTGCGTACCTCGTGATCTCCACCGTCATGCTTCCGTGCACCGTTGCATTCACGTTGGATCAACGGCCTAGTTTCGTCTGCATCCAAAGAGCGCAGGGTTCATAATGCTGTTGGTACTGGGCAGACAGGGCCCGAAATTCCGCATGGCCTGATGCTTCCCGTTCTGGCTCGCGAAAGAGCCAACAGTGTGGATCATTTCTGATTTCTTTCGTTCAAGGATTATATGCACAGACGGGGAAGTTGTTGTTGGAGAGCATGTTTGCGTACTCCGCAATTCCCCTGGAGTCTTGACACTTCATCTTCGTTGGTGCGCGTCCCGCGCATGCAGGAACAGGAGTATAAAGAGCGGGCGTTGATGGCAAACTCACTTTTCTGGTGAAGTGCCAAGTTTGCCACCGCTCAGCAAGACTTTGATATGACTGAATGCCCTCGTTGTCAAAAGCCATGTTTGCTTTAAAGCGCAAAACGGTGACTCTAAGATAAGATGGCGCAAGTATCTCTAGAAAGGGAAGACGGGTGAACGTCGCAAGCAAGGAGCCGCTGATCCTGCCGCCTTTTACTAACGGGCCGTCTGACTGCTTTGTCTCGGGGAACCAAGGGTACGAGTCCCGCATACAAGGATTAGAATATCACATGCGACTTCCTCTCCATGGTCCACTTGTATTTGAATGACGGACATATCCAGCATGCTGACCGATGATGGAAGTCTTCGTAGCACGAGAATGCCTATGAACCCGTATATAAGTTAGAGTATCAATTACGTCCGCGTTAGATGTCCTTGAGTCTTCGACTGGATCTCGAGCTTAGGATTATCAAGGTCAAATGAGCCTTTTTTCATGGCTCCTACTACTTGTGGAGTGAAGGAGGCCGATCCTGGTTCTTGTTGGAACCGGGGCCATGAAGGACAGAGCAGGGTCGACAGTCTATCTCACCCCGTTGAGGCAGGGAAGAGAGCACCAGCAGGTTTCTGTCTCTGGTACTAAGCCTCCGAAAGGAGCATCTCAATGCAGGTCCCCTAAAGCCATTGCCTCCGTTGCTGGAGGGTTGCAATATGATATGACCTGATTTGAATGTATGGATGCGGCGTGGTCAACATGCGTTGCATAGTGGTCTGGAGCGTAAGGACAAAGACATAGCGATGGCCTACAAGGGTCATATATAATGAAAATCGCCATTCTCGGATGTTTTGCTGTTTAGCTACTAGAATGCTCTTCTACGCTGCAGGCTTTTGCACCAAGTTCTCGCACATCAACAGCTATGGGTTCCTTGTCAGGCTTCACAGAGATCCCGGATCTCACGCCCCTCGAGCGTATCGGACCCAAAGGCTACCTTCGATATGTCTTCCCTTTCCAGCTCCCCGAAGATTACAACCTCGATCAAGCTGCTTCTATTCTGCGCGCAGGGTATGAAGCCGCGCAACAGCGTATCGCTGTTTTGGGGTGTGAAGCCGTCCCAAACCCAGATGCCAAGCAAGCCGGCGTCTTGAAGCTTCAGAAACTCCGTCATGGAGACATTGAAGGCATCACTGTCAAGGACCTTCGAGCTCCCGGTGCATTCCCCATGACGTACTCGGAGCTCAAATCCAAGAACTTCCCAGTGGCTTCCTTTGATGCAGATACTATCTGCCGGCGCTCGGTATGGGCAACACCAGACGAAAGGCTGCCCGTATCTCTTCCGCAAGCCAACTTCATCCAAGGGGGCCTGATTCTATCCTGGTGCATCTTCCACATGTTTGGAGACGGGAAGACATTCCTGATCTGGACCAAGATCTGGGCAGAAGAGTGTCGCAGAGCCCAAGGCCTCGAGATCATAGACCCTTTCAAGCTGGATGAGGCGTTCCTCAGAGACCGTCAACGCATCATGAGCCCAACCGGCAAGAACCCGGGCCGTGCTGAAGACCACCCAGAGTACACCATCATCCCCTTCACACCCGAGGGCATGCCGCCAAAGATCCTTTCCGAAGATCACCGCGGCCAAATCTTCTACTTCTCGCCCGAGGCCCTGGCCAGACTCAAGGCCGAAGCATCTCCAGAAAATGTAACGGAACCCACGAAGCAGAGATGGGTCTCCACCAACGACGCGCTCTCGGCGCTGCTCTGGCGTACCGTCATGGCGGTGCAGTCACCCCTCGAAACCCTCGAGGGCGACCCGGTGTCAGTCTTCAACATCGCCATCGACGCTCGCCTGCGTACGGACCCGCCGGTGCACCCGGAGACTATGGGCTGCTTCCTCGGCTACGTGGCGGCTTCGGCGCCGATCCGCAAAATGCTCGGCTCGGCGTCCCTGGCTGACTTGGCGATTCTGGTTCGTCAGGCGTTGATTCGTGCCGATAGCCAGTTTGTCGATGATGTAGCTACGCTCATTGACACGGTGGAGGATGTGAACCGTATCATCCCTACGGCTCTCTTGGATGTGCCCGGTAACAACTGCATTCAGACATCATGGGTCAACTTCTCCCTGTATGACGTGCAGTGGGGACCGGTGCTGGGCGACACGATCCAGGCCGTTCGCGCGCCGCATGTTGGTGTGATCAACGGGTTGCAGGTCGTCATGCCTATTTTGCCGGACGGTGGGATGGAGATCCTTGTGGGTGTTGAGAAGAACTGCTTGGACAGGTTGTTGCATGAGCCATTGTGGATGAAGTATGCAGAGACGAGGTAAATGGAAAACAGTAGTATCACTAGTTGGGTGTATAAATGAGTTATGTGACAGACTGCGCCAGTTATTTCTAGCTTGACTAATAGTGTTTTCTGCAGTACGGGTTTTCATATGGTGCGGTGGTCTCCCCAAATTTTTCGATGATCTCACCCAATATGCACTTGTCTCAGATCAAGACTGTACCAGACTCAAGCAAAGTCCGGAAGCTCTTGTCGTCGAATCAAAGACAAGCGAAGTTTCCGTGTGAGAATTACATCAATCAGCTTTTACACGGCTCTTCTTCGTGAAATAGCCTCTCAATTCGAGTATCCGCCGCAACTAGACGATACAGCTTTTAGACCGAAAGTTCGCTCGATCTCCATTCTTTAATATCCCTCGTTTTGACACGAGGACTAGTATTACATCCGGCTCATGCCACATAGATCCTCAACATCCCACCGGCCTCTCTGGTCTCCAAAGAAACTTTTCATTCTGTTAAAATGGATCAGGGACTTTTACCAAACTTAAATCGTAATGAGATTTACTGAAAATGTTTCGAAACGGGAAGAGTAAGGCCTGGGGTAAGTATATGGCCCTTCTGAGCCCTTTTCCTTTCTTTACCGGCATTCAGCTAGAGAAGCTCGCTGAAACTCGTCCGAGTCAGCTCCCTCAACTCCTATTTGTCCACACATTAGAACCAACATGAGTGCGCCGGGTAAAGTATCTGAACCATATTCTGCTGTAGCTGTTTGAATGATAAAATCTTCTGTCGTCAACGAATCGGATGGATTACTAACGTTTGGTGTTCGTCGTCTGAAGTTATACGAAGCATTTCGATTTGAGTGGATGAGAGGACTCAGACAAGACATGGATATGAACTCAGATTTGAGTTCACCGGGGTCCGAGATTGGTGCCGCATAAAGCTGTTGATGGCGATAAACTCAAAACCCCCTGATGGCCCCTCAACGGGCAATACCCATCGGCTCCCGCCCCCCAAAGCAGATATTAGAGATGAGGATGGCCTTTGGTCATGTCGATTGAAGGTCTTCACTGATTGTTGTCTGCATTCTCCGTGTAGCCTCGTTAGAGGATCTTCCAAGTCACTCGTTATTGTCACTCTTTTTAACCATGTTCAGCAAAACCATTGTGGCAGTTATCCTGCTGTTCGGAGGCGTTCAATCCCACCGGCACCATGGATCCCACAGCCACAGCGAAATGCGACGCTCGTTCATCCATAACGCAAGGGCAGATGGAGAAGCAGCGAGAGGAGGATCAGACAACGTTTTCGTGAAAATTTCTCACGACCGACCAATTCTAGTTCCGTCGAGAGCAGATCACCCACAGAAACCTGTCGGAGTCGATAACAACGACAACCCCATCCAAACCAACAAGTTCTACGCCAACTTCTTTGCCAACAACCAAGACAACGCGACATGGACTCACCCTTACTCCGTCTGGTGGTCTAACGATACCGTCAAACAGGGCCACGGCTTGTCTATCTCCCATACGGATCGGCGCAACTTTATCTACGGGCCTGGCGAGCCCGTCCAGTCTTTCGAGGATCCATTCTTTGACCAATCTATTGCGCTTTCGGCGCGGGAGCTGCAGAATGGAACGGTTTTGACTACGGACACATTGACAGCATTCTCCGCCAATGTCAACCTTGCGACAAGAAAAGGCGCCAAACCGATTGTCTCATTTCCCGTAGTTCAGGGCATGGCTTTCGTCACAGGTGTTTACAACGACGCCACCGTTCTCATTCAGTCTCAAAAGCACTTTTCAAACATCACCGACCTTCGTCTGAGTTCCAATGGACTTGGAGACACAGTGTATGGGTGGGATGCGCGGTTAGGCGATGGATCAAGCTGGTTGATTTACATCAACCCAACTTCCATGTCTGAGAGACCAAATCTTCGGATGACTGATAAAGGAACCATTTTGGGACCAAAGCAGTTCACGGGAACTGTCCAAGTCGCCAAGAATCCAGCAGGTAAAGCCGGTATCGACATCTTTAGCAAGGCTGCTGGAGCGTATCCAGTTGGCGCCACGCTGTCGGGCTCTGTCTCCGGCAAGACTGGAACTTACACCTTGGCGTGGGAAAAGAAGGGTATAAAGGAACGGTCACTTCTCATGTTTGCTCTGCCGCATCATGTCAAGTCATTTGACCAAAAGACGGCCAGGGGTCTGACGAACATCACCTTGGCGAGTACGACCAAGGGAATTGCCACGGCTACGCTTGCGGACCAGTTCACCATGGTGGAGCCCGAGCTCCCGACGGATATGGGTTTCGACCCTTGGTCGCCTCGCCTTGGATCAGTGGGATCCGCGGGCTCAGCGGCAATCGTTTCCGAAGACGCCAAAGCCGCAATCATTAATGCAGCAAAGATCGAGCTTGCTCGGGACATTACAACCCTGACCAACTTGACGTCCAAGTATTACGCCGGAATCGCCTTTTCGGTTTACGCCAGGGCGATTTATGCTGTCAACAACATTGCCGGAGATACTTCATTCACAGCCAGCTCACTCACCAAGCTTGAGGCTGCGTTTGATCGGTATGTCAATAACCAGGAGCCGAACCCCCTATTCTACGATGACGTGTGGAAAGGCCTGGTCTCTTCTGGGTCGTACGGCAACAACGACTCTTCGATAGACTTTGGTAACACGTATTACAACGATCACAACTTCCACTACGGCTACTATGTGTATGCTGCTGCAATCATTGCCCACTTCAACCCCTCTTGGTTGACAAAGAATGACGGCCTCAACAAGATTTGGGTCAATAATTTGATTCGTGACTGGTCCAACCCATCTACCGAAGACCCTTTCTTTCCCTTCTCACGAAACTTCGACTGGTTTCATGGCCATAGCTGGGCCAGAGGTGTACTCGAAGCACCGGATGGCAAGGATCAGGAGTCCTCAGCGGAGGATGCTTTCTCGACGTACGCGATCAAGATGTGGGGCAAGGTAATAGGAGACGCCAAAATTGAGGGCCGAGGCAATCTCCAGCTTGCCGTGACGGCACGCAGTCTACAGTCGTACTTCCTCTTGGCGAGCGACAACGATGTGCAACCGCCCAACTTTATCGGAAACCGCGCCACAGGCATTCTCTGGGACAGGAAGATCAACCACACGACGTACTTTGGCGACGAAATTGCCTATATTCAGGGCATACACATGCTGCCAATTGTGCCGAGCAGTGCGTATGTACGAAAGGCATCCTTTGTGAGAGAGGAATGGGATCAGTATTTTGCCGGCAATAAGTCGGGATCTCTCACTAGCGGCGGCTTTGCAGGCCATGTGTACGCCAACCTCGCGATTGCGGACAAGGCTGGTGCGGTTGAAAGTTATGAGTTCATGAGGAAGCAGACTCCTGACAGCCCCTACCTGAGCGGAGTGAGTTTGACGTGGAACCTCGCTTACACGGCGGCGCTGGGAGGCAGTTTGGGATCGAACTCCACGCTGAACTCAACAAGTCGGGCGGTCTGAAGTGAATGACCAACTATTTGTCTTGGGGTGAAAGTTGGAGTGAGCTAGATTTGAGTTTACGAGGCCATTTCTACGTCCTTGTACACAGGAAGGGCTTCGCGGAGTTGAGATGCGATTTGAACTGAGAAAGTTAGTCACATTTTCATGTAACAATGAAGTAGAGAAGATAGCAAGAGCTTGAAACCTACGTGCAATTTTCCATCTTCTTGAAATTCGTCCCGAAAGCATCTGAATCACCTCTCGTAACAGAGTCTTGGTGTCACGATCGTAATGCTTTCCTAGTAGAATTGCTGCTAAGCCGACCTTCTTGTATAGGATGACTGCAGTAAGAGGCATCCTGTCGAGTTTGAGAATGTCCGCAGTCTTCTCCATATGCATCAGATCATGAGCAATAGTAAGGGCCATTTCAAGAGCTGCGATGGACGATTCCTTGACAAATAAAGAAAGTTTTGGACCATTACACGCCAGCCTCTTTTCGTGAAGTTCTATCAGTGCCCTTTTCTCTATTAGCTGTGGCTCCTTGACTTTCTAAAGAATTACTTGCAAGAGATACAAAGTGACCACTGTGTACTGGTGCTCAAGCCGCTTCCAGCTTATGGTCAGGGTTTCTCGGATTTTCCTTTGTATCAGCATGTCGAGCTTCCACGATTCGTGATTAAGTAGTGTCTCAAGCTCGACGGACGGATCTCTGGTGCGCTGCATGACACTCTGCAGCGCATAGAGCGCCTGGATTTCGCTGGCGAAGACCCCGTAGGTCTGAACATCGTCTGCGGAAAATACAAGCGGCTGAAACGGGCCACTGATATCAAGGTCTTGAATCCATGCGTCATCCTCTCTGGGAAGCATCGCGCCGAGTCGAGCATCGCGAACAAGTGGTGCTCGTTCAGAGTTCCCAGTGGAATAAGTGTCAAGCCTATCGAGAAAGAATATAGCCCACCATACACGCATCTTCTCCTCATTGAACACCGTAGCAGGATTCAAAAATTGGTATAGGCCGGTTACATGGCCAAGACTGGCACATATCGCCAACGTGGCATACGCATCAGACACGAAGCCTCGACCCTGCTCGTATATGGCGAGTAGCAGGCCTGACTGGATGGTTTGCAAGTGACCCCTCGAATATTTCTGTAACAGGATGAATGCCAATTTGCAATTGTCATACAGCGACGGTAAGAGAGGTTCATTGTATGGCGCCAAAGCAGAGGGTATCACCGGGGTGATCAGCAAAATGTGTAAGATAAGACTAGCGAGCTCGGCAGATGGCGTGCTCTGTAATGACGCTGCTTGTCTTCTCAAGCCGAGTGGGTGAATGATTGGAATCCATTCGTGGATCGAACTCAAGTATCCATCAACTACCATTTCTATTCCAAGGTCGAGGACTTCTAGCGTGGCGAACAAGTGTGTTGTTAGCAAGTCGTCATGATCTTGGCGTGTTGCTAACTTTGGTCCTAGAAGAGAAGAAGAAATCAGATGTGCTTCCTTGTAGTAAGAGCCGTAGTGACATATGCTATTGTGACTATGTGGTATCAGTGGTTTGAAGGCCTTGTAAGACAGACATGCTTGATACTTACTCTATGCACCGGCTACAAGCCGGTAGTAGCCGATCGCAACCCTTCTTCTTTGTCGAGCACAAATGACAGGCGTTCGAGGATAAATTACTTGTCGACATACTCGCTTTAGTACAGGATCGAGTCATCTCGACAAGCAACAGATTGGAATGAGTTCGAGAGAAGTTTCGGAGGAGCATGTAGAGCACTCCATAGCACGGGTTGTTCCTGGAGAGTCAGCTTGCTGACAAACTATTTCTAGTACTATTCTAAACTAGTCCGCCGCTAGTCCGCCGCTGACCCGCCACTTGCAGGGCTAAGACCGTGCCAACCCGCCGGAGTAGTGTCGGACAAGTGGTGTGCCAGGACCTAGCAATGCTACGATGCTCTTAAGGGGTTACAACATTGATCTCAATACCAATTGACTGTCAGAACCACCTCTCGTGATGAATGCTAGGAGTCGCTGCTATCTGAAAACTGGTCACAATTTTCATGCCGATGGGGTTTCTAAAGACTCTGGGGCCGGTGTCATAAATAGCCCAACTTCTTCTCACTCTTACCGACGTATTTCAGGCTGCACATCAACTTCATTAACTACATTGTCTGATATATTATTGCAATCTTGTAGCAGATCTCCATTCTACTATGATGGCACTTCCACAGAAGATTCGCGGCCCTTCCCTTTTCATCAGCCATGGAGCTGGCCCCCTCCCCCTTATCCACCCAGGCTTGGAGGATTTCCGGCAGCAAGTCGCCAAATTGGGTAGTAGGCTCAATGGAGTCAAAGGAATTATCCTACTTTCAGCGCATTGGGAAACCGATGAGCCCGAGATCACGGCTCTTGCAGACCCTGGTCTCTACTTCGACTACGGAACTGTGGCCGCAGCCCAAGCCCTTGTTCCACCTGAGGCCTACGAGACCAGGTACCCCATCCTTGGAAACACAACATTAGCCGCGGAAATCAACCAACGCCTCCTGGATTGCGGCTTCAGACCGGTTCTCGACTATAAGAGAGGCTTGGATCACGGTGTCTTTGTCCCGCTCAAGATCATGCGGCCCAAGGCAGACATACCTGTTGTCCAGGTATCTGTTCTCACTGGAAAGGACGAGGAGGAGGCCACAGACAAGAACCTGCGTCTAGGTCGCGCCTTGGAGTACTTCAGAGACTTCGGATACGCCATAATGGGGAGCGGCGGGTCGTACCACGACTTCATGACCATGAAAGACGTTCTCCAAGGCTCTGGCAAAATTCCCTCGGGGACTGAGGAGTTTGAAAGCTACCTCGAATCTACGGCGGCAATTTCTGATGCAAACACTCGCGAGGAGGCTCTTAGGCGCTGGCGGGACACCCCGTCAAGCTATGTGGCTCACGTGAAAGCCGAGGCTGAGCATTTTTGGCCGTTTCTTGTTGCAGCTGGCAGTGGCGGGGACGTTTCTGGGCAGCGAATCCTCAAACTTCTTTCCCAGGGCTTACCAATGAGCTTCTACGAGTGGTGAGCAGTGACGATTGGTTAAGGGGAAGGGGGGGGGGGGGGGGGGTGCAGGGGGGGGGGGAAGGGGGGGGGGGGGGGGGGGGGGTTGGCGGGATCGCCGCTCTCGGTGCCCGGGGGGAAGGGGCGGGGTGGTGGGGGGGGGGGGGGGGGGGGGGGGGGGGGGGGGGGGGGGGGGGGGGGGGGGGGTTTCACCGGGTGGCAAACTAGGTCTGGGTGTTGGACGACTATGGCTGTGACGGCTGGATGCTATATGGATTGATACGTAGCCAAATAGTTTGCTTCGACATGGACTACGTACAATAAGAAAGTTATTGGAATATTCCCGCACTATGGAGCTGCTACCCAAAAGGAAGATTGCCCTGCCGGCACGCGGTGGAAAGATTGCAGGGCCGTCTGTGGATGTTAGGGAACCCCAACAGTTGGTCTCGTGGTCCATCCACCGCATGGCTGGCCCAGAGCCTAAACCAGACGTGCATGCTCCTCCCCGGAGCAAACGTATTCACCCCTGATAAGAGCCTGAAAGGCCACAAGCTATAGTGTCGGGCCCACAAAGGCTTTCTCGCGGCACTTCCATGATAGGTGTGCATAATGAAAAGAATGGCCTGGCATGTTAGTAAAGGAGAGCGTCGGCAGGGGGGCTTTGGCAAGAGAGGCCAAGGCACATTACGGCTAACTTGGCATATTCGCATCTTTAGGTTCAATTTAACGTCACTCCATCTAGTGGTATCATTAAACATAAATAACTGTTGCACTAAACGGATGTCTTAGGTGTTGGTGGGTCTCTGTCCATGTGCCATGCGCCGTCGCTTTAAACCGCAAACCCCCAGAACAAAAGAATTAAACAATACCCGCGCAGTCCTTGCCCTCGATTAAGAATCCCATCAACCAATCTCGACAGGCTTTGAACTGATGTAAAAGCCGTTTGACCTAGCCGGCGACTGAGGCGCCTCTACCACCGCTGGTGCTAATCTTGCCGAGTCACGATTGTATGCAGGAGGCTGTGATAACGCCATCTCCTGTAAATTATCAAGAGTCTTCTGATGTCGCTTGAGATATCTGCACCATGTAACGGCGCAGACCACGCAAGTGATACCGATGACGCCAACGCCGACTCCGATACCAGCCTGCGCTCCGACGGGTAGACCACCACCGCCACCACCACCACCAGAAGACTCAGCGCTCTGGCTGGCAGTGGAAGTCGGTGTGCCAGCAGACGCGGTCTGTCCATCGCTGACAGTCGTTTGTTGGATCGAGGTTTCTGCTGAAGATGCAAATGAAAGGGCTTGAGTGCTTGTTGGGAGCTCGGAGGTTGAAATGAAAACTGCAGTTGTGGATGTTAACAACGGTAGGGTTACTTTGGGAATCTCGGGCTCGTCGGTGATGTTGAAGTATGCCGAGGACATTTGTTGGAAGTCGAAGTTTCCCTGATGAGACGAATCGCCTTCGAATAGCCATAGAAAGAAGACATTCGACGAACCCAAGTCAAACTTGTTCGTCGCGACTGTCCATGTAAGCTCTTTGACGGGCCCTGAGCCATCCTCTAAAGTCCCTGTTAGCGAGACCAGCAAGACTCATTCCCTCTATTTGACTTACGGATGGAAAATAAGATGTCTCCGACGCTTGCGGAGTCGCCAACTAGAGATTGCTGCCAAAGTGCTATTGTGTAGTTTTTGAACTTTGTGTTGTAGGAGATTTTCTTTGTTTCTCCGATCCTCCACGTTTCTCTCTTCTGAACGGGGCTGAAGAACTGTGCATAGAGGCAAGGAAATAAGAAAAATGACAAAATGACTGCAAAGAACATCTTGGAAGACTGTTTGTTGTTGCGGAATGGTCAAGTCGAAGTGGCGTTGACTCGACCACGAGCGTGATATCGCTTCCTTAATATCAGACTTAGATCGAAGGCTGGCTGTTGACAGCGAATGCTGCGCCCGACCTGGCGCTGTGGTTCGGAGGCCCACTGGCGTGTTCCAAACCCTTGTCAAGATTCCAACACTTATCTGCTGGACTCTTAACTTCCAACAGCCTGCCTGCTACTCTGTCCCTACTTCACTGTCGAAATCTTGAAGTGATCTGGGTCACTTTCTCAAGGGCCTGCTTCAGGCTGGCTCGGCTGGGTACGGTAGCCCGCCAGTCACTGATTGCTCTCCATTTTTGCCGCCTAGGCTGCATGCATGGACCCCTTGTATGTTTTTCTACGCCGTGAAGTCTTGACCTGCGTTGGTGTAGATCATCAGGAAGACTTGACACATGACTACTTGAAAACCTCCATATCAAGAGACTCTAGGAACGCGGTCTATAGATTACGAAGACCGAAGTCCTAGGAAAAGGCTTTTGCACCCTCAATCAGCAAGACCACGGTGATATTCCGTATTATCCCCTCGACAGTGATGTTTGCTCTCGGCCGAGACAGGGTCTACCCCTGACCCTGCGATGTGGCTTTTTTGGCCAGTCGTGCCAGTCAAGGGCGTCGAGAAAAGGGCCAATCATAGCGTGTGAATTATTGCCGCCCAATTTCTTACCGCCCGCCTTCTTGCCGCCGTCATTGAGGGCTCAGCGCGGACTTGCGGAACAAAACACGAACCAACCGCCTCGTATGACCAAGGTGCTGTGATGCGTGGTGCATTTGAAGTCCCAACCAACGCCAAGCCCTTTCTGAAAAGCAAATCAGCTTCAAGCGTTCTCCGGACTGCTCCCCTTTCTCCCATCCCAATATCTGCTACTTTGGGTCCGGATGTGCGATGAACGCCTGGAACAAAGTTGTCTGCGTGCAGGGCTGAGAGCATAGCCCGTAAAATTGAAGGAAGATCTTCTGCCCTCTCTGAATCTAATCAGTCAGTAAGCAACCAGGTGCATGCTGGTCTTTCCTTTGGGGGTTGGCTGAAAATTGCATTGTGCCCCCTCCCGCCCATCCCGCCGCCTGCCGATGTTTTTAATTAGACAACCCACCATGCAGTCGAATACGGTTTGGCTTGCCAGCTGATTGTCCTCTTTCTTTCATAAGACTTGTCCCCCGTCAGTCTCACTCCGCTTGTTGGCTGTTTTCAAGACTCTCCTTTGCAAATTTCTGGCGTTCTCCTCCTTTCCTAATGCACAAAACGAGTAGGATGGCTTTTCTACCTATCAGGCCAACCTCCAAGAGGGATCTGTGCATCATCGCAGCAGTCTTTGTCACTGTTGTGTTATTCCTGCATAACCCATTTCCAGACCATATCCCACGGCCGGGTGGCACAGCTTCAAAAGTCTCGTCAACTGGTTTGATGAGCGCGATCCAAAACAGCACATTAGGCGTGAGTCCTCTCCCAGCGCTGGTTGGGAGTAACACAATCTCACGATGCTGTGCCTGTAGTTTGAAAAGATTTTCGTCGTCGGCCTTCCAAGCCGGACAGATCGCAGAGATGGCATGATTCTGCAAGCTGCGCTGAGTGAGATTGAAATCAATTTTGTGGATGGTGTGCCTGGCAACACCGTAGTCGACAAGGCGATACCAAAAACGAGCGAGCACGATCGCTTGCATGATGGCGCCATAGGCTGTTGGCGTGGCCACATGACTGCGCTCGAGGAGTGAGTCGAGTCCTTGCTAACCATACAATACTCAGTCCACTGACCTGATTCTTAAGAATCGTCCGTCATAACCTGTCTTCAGCTCTTATTCTCGAAGACGATGTCGACTGGGACATCAGAATCAGAAAGCAGTTGCACGACTTTGCTCTCTCAGCTCAAACCCTGACTCAGCCCCTTCCCGATGGACCTGCAACTTATGCGGACCCAACATACCCGAGGCCGGTCGAGAACTCGCCAGAGGTGGTTCCGGATATTCCTTTTGATTATCTTCCAGCTACTGTGGCACCAAAAACATCACCGTACGGAGACGACTGGGACCTGCTCTGGATCGGCCACTGCGGAATGCACTTCCCATTCCGAGACAACAAGAGTATACCTAAAGCTCGCATCATCCGCTCCAATGACGTAACTGTCGCTCCCAAGAAGAACCTATGGACGTTCAACATCCCATTCACTTTGAAAGAGACGTATCCGGAGCATACGCGGGCATATCACCATGCCCAAGAGGGCGTTTGCACGCTAGGATATGCGATTAGCCAAAGGGGAGCGAGGAAGCTCCTGCATGAGGTGGCTTTGAAGGATGTCAGCGATGCGTACGATATCCTCTTGAGGTTCTTTTGCGAGGGCGCCAAGGGCCGAAAACCACACAACTGCTTGACGACGCAGCCGGCGTTATTCCACCATCACCGACCGGCCGGCCCCAACAGTGCGATGAGCGACATTGGGAACCACGGTGATGGCTTTAGAGAGGTCAGCATGACCGATATGGTGAGATGGAGTGTGCGATTGAATGCTGATGCGCTTCTCGAAGGGAGGACGGATTTTGTTGACCAATACCCTGATGACAAATGAGTTAAGATACCAGAGTCTTTGATGCTAGGTGGCTAGACTACGATTTAGAGTATGCTGTGCCAAGAACATGTATGATTGATTGAGAAAGCAGTTGTCAATGTCTTTTTGCTCCCCAGAATTTTGACGTGAATGTCTTAGGCAGCCTATCTCGGGCTTGTAAGACCATCGGAATGCGGCTCTACTCTTGTAATGATGAGATGGGGTCAATGAAAACGACTCCTGGCAACATGGAGTTCCTTGTACCTTCATGGCCACTAATTTACAACTCTGGGCCTTTGAATATGCTTAAAAATGTCTGCAGGTAATTCCTATTAGCACTAAGTATTACCGCTTGGACACCTCTGCCCCTTAAATACATTCTTCAACTGCCGGGTTTGCTGCAGATATGATTAGAGATTAGAGGATTGTTCTGTACAAGAAGAATAGCTTCCATCCCAGGCTGTGAGACGGTGACGTCGACGGATTGTTCTCCGTCTCTTCAGAGGAAGACAGCGTGGGCATCTAATCGTACATCAAAGTAGGCATAGAGCTGAGAATTGAAGTATCAGCATCACTCCGACGAGCATCAAGCGCCCGGCAGAGAGGGCTGGAGCGAGAGAGTGGTTAAAGATAATGCAGTATTATGGGTATTTCTCAAGGTTCAAGAAGAAGAGAGACGGACTCGAGTTGCAGCTCCAGGGAAGAAAAAGAATAAAGGCCATACATGTGCAGGTGTTCATCGTAAGGGGAGCGACTTCAGCCAGCTGATAAATTATGAAGCTTGAGTGATAGTGTCAGAATTGCGGTTCAATCGGTACAAAGTTTGGCACATATGATTCAAAAGTCCATCGTTCAATCTGTTCCGCGCCTCTTCATCGATTTTGATGCGAAGTGGAAATTTATGTCAGTCTACACGAAATATTACGCTCCCTACGATAGTCAGAAAATTCGCTTACTGTCTAATCGATTACTTCTGGTAGATGTTTTGTTCTGTCTTCAGAAAAAGCAGAGTCCCTTCATTTTAAAATTCAATTCCTTGATTACAAGTACAGTTTCTGAAAAAGAATATGCAGCGACTGATGACCATTTCAGATTGAAACTATGTGCCCCAATGGCTGGCTGCCTGCTTTGGGCAACTCTGTGTACTCTTACTTTGGCAAAAAAGATTTGATCCCAAAAAATAGACGTCTTTGAGGAACAACTGTTTTCTGACACAAAGTATCTTCTTTACCGGTTTGGGACAATGATCGTCTCTAATGCGTTCTGTGGAACCATCGGGGCGACAACACGAGAAGGATTGCATGACGTCCCCACCAAGTGCCGTCAGCTTCCGTGTCTAGGCAAGAAAACGGCTCGTATTTCACCGCTGAATCTGCAGCCCTGTACCGCCTGATAATTGCCGCCTCTGTGCCGCACTCTAGTGCGATCTAAGGGTTCAAATGCACAGCAATGATGTCACGTTGTATTCGCCATTAGCTATCTCTTCTGCATAATTTTCGAATACAATTTCTGCATTCTGATTCTTTTTCAATACCGTCAACTGTCACCAAAGACTCAAGTTGCACGGGAAGAGGTGTTCTCCATGTTCTAGTAGGCAGAAGTCTGGCGAAAGAAATTTCACCCTGACCGACACTGATGGGTTGGGACTTTGGTTCTAGCGCGGGTCGTTCATCGGGGACAGGGTATGATCGCGCAACGGCTGAAATGTTTCCTGCAACTCCCTTGTCTAGGCTGATCAAAGGTCCACGGAAACTATGACGGCACGGGCGGTAAGTGAGGGCCGAACCAAACGAACCACTAAACTGCAAGGAACGAGATTCTAGACCTGCAGCTGCTTGGGGTTGCCATGTCTCTTGTCCTGAGTATTTAAAAGCAGTGCGATAGACCGATCGCCCCGGAATCCGATGAGCCAGGCCACTCTCGTTTTTGCCAGAACCAGTTACCATCGAATTTGAACTGTTTGATCCGACTAGTAATACCTGACTCTTCCCACCAAAATCTCTTAAAATGCAGCTCTCCACCATTCTCGGCGCCTCTTTCGTCGCCGCGGCTTCAGCTGCCCTTCCTCCCATCAACTTGGGCTACCTCAGCTACCCTCACGGGAATCTCTTCGTCGCGTGGTCCCCCTTCACTCCTACAACGACGCAAGAGGTCACTGAGGTCTGCGACACCCGTGGCGCCGTAAAGGGCACCGCGACATGGACCACGATCCGCGCTTATAACACATACGTCTTCAAGCCCATCTGCCGCAACCCTTTCAACGTCACTGACGCTGTGACAAACACCACATACTACAACTTGGAGCTGGCATGTGTGGACGACAACATTCCCTTGTACGCCAACCCCGAGGTTACCGCCGTCGTCGACACGAAGACGAACAAGACGGTGGAGACTTGCGTCCCCGTCTCGCTGAATGGCGAGTCTACATACGGAGGTTGCAGCGATCACTTCAGTGGTGTTTCGTACTCATTTGCCTGCTCCGCTTAATATGGATTGGTGTCCAATGAAAAATGGCCTTTTTTGGAATGACTTTGGAAGGACGCATTAGCATTATTGCATGGATACGGACTTTGATAAATCGAGGATTCAATTTGGCTCGTGGCGTCCTCGAAGAGGTTCTTGCAATTTATTAATGAAGGCATGAGAGCGCATACATCAATATAATTTAGACACACAACACTCTTCCCAAGATGAGTCACTTTTCAGATGATACTTGAAGCTGTTTCGAGATGAATGATCGACTCTGGTCATGTTAGGTACCTATGCATCATCGAAAGAGAGTAACGACAAGACGAAAGGTAGTTGAAGATGATGAAGGCACTTTTACTCTGTGATATTTGATTGGTACATGTATCTAACGCATATCGGTACGAATTGACAAGAGTCCAAATCCAGAATCGAGTAGACGGCTGGAACCATACCTGTCGTACCTTCTCTGAATTTATTGTGAATCATCCAGTGTGCACGATGGAGTAGATCCGCTGCTTCTCTGCATGTTCCAATACTTCAAACTACAGTCACCGAGTAATGCTTACGCAATCTTGAACCACTGACCAAACGCCCCTGAAGGATCAAACTTCTTCTTCAAGGTCTTGAGTCTATCCAAGCTTGAGCCGTAGATAGCTTGCAGCTCCTCATCCCCATGAGCAAAGTTAATGTACCTAAAATATTCGTTAATTGACCTCAACGACAACAGAGAAATACTGATTGAATATTTAACCTACGTCGGGTTCACGGTGGCACTCGAAGAGAAGCTCCAGATATCTCGGACTTTGGCCCCAAATTGCAGAGCTTGAGTATCGAGGCTAGCGTCCTCATACCACGGGATGACAATCGCCTGTGCGAACGCTTCTTGACGGAGCTCATCTTGCATAGCTGCGGACCCAGAAGGAACCGACTTTGCCGTGGTCAGGTTGTATCTCTCGATCAATACAGCTGAATTTAGTGCGCCTGTCTGTTTTTGGAATTCGGTGTATAGAGTCCAGATCTCGGGCCATGTTTCCGACTTCATGTTGTTGATGGTCGTGCTGTATGCCGGTTTGCGTCCTCCGCGGGCGCAGAAGTTGTCGTTGGCCGCGTTCCATTGTTGGTAAGGAGTAACCACGCTGGAGTTGGTCAGGGGTCCGAGGTTGTACAGAGGCGCAAAGGCGGTGCGGCCAGCTTCGTCGGTTCCCTGGCGTAGGAAGCCAGTGACAAGAACCATTGGCGAATTCGAAGAGTCGCCGGAATTTGTTAGCACCAGGTAGACGACTTGTTCCGGAAGCAACGGAAGATCTTGGATAGTCTGAGCTACATCGGCGATCTTTGAGGAGTCAAAGGTCAGAGACATGATCCAAGATGTACGACTTGCTGTCGCCCACGCATTCACTGTCGCGGAAGTGACGATGCCGAAATTGGGTGCTGCGCCCCTCAGAGCCCAGTAAAGATCTGGGTTAGATGAGCTTGAAACTGTCAGAGCCTCTCCGGTGGCAGTGATTACGCGCATAGACAAGATGTTGTCAACGGCAAAGCCGTGTTCCCCCATGATGTTGCCATATCCACCGCCCAGGGCTGCCCCAAGAGCGCCGACGCAATTGCAATTGCCTGTTTGGACCAAGACACCTGCAGCGTCAGCAGCAGCAACGACGTCACCAATGAGCGCTCCTCCACCAATCGTAGCTGTTTTCTTGTCGGTACTGATGTTAACCTGGTTGAAGCCGGCGAGATTGATCAGGACGCCATTACTGCCCAGGTTGAATTGTTTGGTCGCCCAACCATTGCCGCCATTCTGGGGGAGGAAAGCGATGTTATTTGTCGAACAGTACTTGACCTGTATGGCAGATAAACATTAGCATAAATGTGCACAGTAGTGAGTGATCCGATTTGGCCGAGAACATCGGTGAACCTACCACCGCACTCAAATCCTTCTCGGATGTCGCATTGACAATGACTGATGGCAGAGGTACATCGAAGTCACTCCAACGTTCTCGAACTTCGACGGCCACGGAGGAAGTCGAGACAAGGTTTTGCAAATCCTCGGCTACGGAACGGGCGTTGATGCTAATGGCAGCAGATGCTACCATTGAGATGAGTTGCAGACCGACAATTAGGGACCGCATGGTGTCGTCCGGGGGTAGCAGTGGCAGGTGATCGTCGGCGAGAAGCTGTGATAGCCAAGAAGCTCGTGCATGGACAACCGCAGAGCAGGACAAGATTCTTTAAGGGTCTGCGAACGTGCGCGAGTTCATGTCTGCGTCTACGAAGTACATGTATGATGTAGGATGCAATGGGACTCCCAGCCACATGACCCCCTTGGATCCACGCGTCAAATCCTGGATCGTTATAGAAGAGGCATATGCCGACGAATTCTCCCGGTTACCATGGTATGCAGCTGCGTTGGTGTTGGACGCTGCCAGGTCGCATAGTCTTGGTAGGGATCAAACGGACATGAGGTTCTCCATCTTGGTCAGGGTCTACACCGTGCCACCATCAAAGGGGGGAAGAGGAGAGAGAGAGGGGCAAATCCTCTCCAGACCCTCCATCCCCAATGTGACCGTCGCATCTCGGAGCTTGCGGCCACTAACGAGCGGACTTCTGGGCGAATATTACCATCATACGACAAGGGCGCTGGAATTCCATTGCAGAAAAACGACGCAGGCGTTCCCATCCTTGGCAAAAGATTACGGAATCCCAACCGCGACATGGTCGTGTCCGGTTACCCTGGCATTGCAGGTGGAGCTTGTTGCTGGGTTCGACCTTGTCTTGCGGGACATACGATATCAAACGGGTCCGCTGCACCGATTGTCGAAAGAGAAAACCCCCCTTGGCGAGAAAATCATCCCCTCTTTGCCCCCGCTGACCCGTCCTGTGGAGGTTGTGGATGGAGAGGTTATTTGGACATCTAAAGCACACCAAGAATTGTGCTTTGGTCAGGTCCGTAAGTCCTCGGCAGGGCGGCGCCGCTGCTCTCCGAAGCGCAATCTTAGCAATTTGCTAGGGTTACGTGTGATTCTCGAAGCCACGCGGCTTATTGATTAACAAAGTCCTGCAACTGACGATCAAATTTGAGACTTGTGGTTGTGTGACATTTGATAGGGAAATCGCCGTTTGCAAGTTGGTTCGGATACCATTGATTAGGTAGGTCAAGAATTGAGAAGAAAAGACAAGTGCCACAGTCGAGCTCAGATCTGGAGTTTCGATAGCAGTCGGCAAAAGTACGAATGAGGTATCATCAAGGAAACAATCAAAATTCGATCTCATTAGAACTATGAACGACTGTCAAAAAATCAACGCTCATACATATCTCTTCCTCAAATTAGTCCTCCTGCTCATAATCCAACACCATTGGTCCTTAAGTTGGCAGTACTCGAGCTGTCGGAAGGCTCAATCGTCTGATGAATCGTCGTCTCTCTCAGAATTTCTCGTCCTTCTGGGGAGCCTGAGCGCGTCTTGTCGTCGTTTCGAATCATTTCTAATTCATCGAGCTCTTCATATGGCGTTCTGGGTGTTCTCATACTGTTCTTCCCACCAATACGTCGTGATGATCCGTACTCGTAAGAATCGTTTCCTGTCGTAATGGGCTTGGGGAAGAAATGCACCCAGATTGGCCGGAGTGTTGGGAGACAAGCGCAAACAATGGCCAGCGACAGTTCAATGTTGGTCCAGAAGAAAACGGGGGCGGTGTAATCTTATGTCATCGTCAGCGAAGGAGCTGGAGTTGATCAGTCCAAGTGTGACTTACAGATGACATCGTTAGGATGCTTGACATATTCTTCGGCGATAGCAAAAGTAGCTACCACTCTCGTGACACTCACGGCACAGACGCTACATTTTTGTCAGCAACCTTTTTCCTTCCCAACGACATTGGAAAACTTACGCAGCGCCAAGTCCTAGCATTGCGATGACTGCAAGTTTCTTCTTGAGGGGCATCTGGACTTTGAGAACCATCGCGACAGGTAGTACGAGGATGACAAAGTCGGCAATGACGTCGGTGAATAGAAGCGCGAGGAACATCGGTACCGTCTGAACACACGAGTTGCCATAGTAGGGCTCGATGAACACCGTGATGGGGAAACAAGTAAAGAGATGGGAGAAGAAGAAGCTGACCGTCCATCCGATCACAAAGGCTAGTACCCCAAAGACGACGTAGCGAAACCTTTGGCTTGGGAAGAGGGTGTAATACAACACGAGAATAGATGATTTGACGAGCCCTAAGCCCAGGATTGAAATCATGTTAAGTGCAAACTTTGTCTGATGTGCGAAAAGCTTGTTAGCTATGTGCCAGATGCGACGCCGGCGAGCTGGAGAGACAAACTCACCTCTTCGAAGAATATCAACCCTGGATCATCCATAATTGGGGAGCCGTCGGGGAACGTGGGCTGATGTTGTCCCAAATGACCGTGAATTGCAGCTTGCCTTCGCGTCAGTTCCTTCTTCTTGCTAAGTGATCATGGAAATTCCAGACATACTAGCTAGTTGCAGAGTACAGCAGGTGATTGATACCAGCTGTTCAAAGGAGACACCGGTCAGCATTTGATATTATTTAACCAATGGCTCCAAGCTCCATCTGTAGACTTACCAGCGCTGCTCCGGTTAGGTAGTCGTCCCAAGCAAACCTTTTGACGAGTAGCTTCGCCCAGACGCGAAGTCCATAAAATACTGTAGGAATGACCATAAACCCAATTGCCAGGCCGATCATCTGACCCTTGGTGTAGTCATGGTTCATTGTCACCATGCTGGGCGACTTGGGACCGTTTGCGCGATGTCAAAAACACAAACTTCTGCCGAATTTCGATCGCCGCCGCCGCAAGATGGTCGGGAAAAGTCGAGGCTGCAAGCAAGGAGCGTATTGAATCTGCACAGCAGGCAATCCAAATGCGGGAATGTCACTGGAGATGCTGAGAGATATGTATCACAAAGATCTGAGGGGTCATCCTGTTCATGATGATAGCGGAGGTGCAGTGAAGAAAGTGCAGATTGTCACAGTCGCCTTCCCGCGAGAGACAACCTTTTCCCTTCCATCGAGTGCTGGCGTAGCATGTGGCACTTACCGCGTTGCAATGGTAGTAGCACTACCATGATAAAACAAGATAGCATTCAAGCACTCAGGGCAGTGCCGCAGGGGGTAGGAAGTTATCTGCCACTGATAAAACTCAAGGTTCTCTCAGGCGGGAGCGCGTCCTTGATCACAGCAAGAACTGGTTATCATGCCCTGTGTTTCGGACGACCCGAGTCAGGTTCCTTGTCCCCAATTACCCCAGTGAGCGTGGTCAAAGGCCGTGACGTTGCAATGCGAACTCTTGAAGCCCCACTCGTTCCCTTGTTTAGAGGCACGGCGAGTGACAGAAAACCGTGATTCACCCCCGGGGTACCGGGGGTTGAAATACCGTGAACTCTAATTACCCTCCTTTCGGGTTCCGGTTCCTGAAGTGGGCAGAGCTACGAGCAGAACATTTGCCTATGATTTTCCGTTTGCCGCCGAACGAGATGAGTCTCAGTGATTTAGACTCTTGCAACTTGGGATGATCGATAGTCAAAATGACATTGGTTCCGGAACCATGGCTATAGGGTTGGACGTTCGTAATGGTTTGGTCACAGAAACAGGCAAGCATTTTCAACTAACATAATTGAAGGCACCAGTACCAGAAAAAATTCTTTCCGCGATCCGCGGGTTCTTGCGGTTTATACCGTTTGGTAAAACATCTCTGGTAATAGCGTCGTTGTGTAAGCAGAGGTACGCAGTATGTATCTCGTAATGATCCCCCTTTTCACCCCTGGCATGGCGCACGCACCTTGATACCTGCACAGCTGCAGCCTACATTACCCCCACGGAATAACTCGAAAGCTTTTGGGGGACCATGCATTGGTGCGTCGTAAGGGAAGAACTTATGAAACTTTATCGGCTGGCTTGCGTTGTTATTGCACAGATGATGTGTGGAAAGAAGCCAGACGAACTGACACTGCAAGCACTCCTTGCTTGGATCGCAACAGAGCTCAGGTGGTCATTCCCGTAGCTCTCTCAATTTTGAACGGTTACCGCGATGATATATGATACCGACAAGCGCGATCCCGGCATGTGGTATTGCCCTCCTCCCACAGTCGTCGTTCTTTTGAACATTTGAAAAGCTGCTTCGTTCATGACAGGCCTGATTCAAGTCAGGGAAGCATAGCTGCCAACAGAGATAATGAGGAGCAGACCCTGATACGAAGGACTTCCGAGCGGCAATCTTCTCTATCTTCCCGATACTGGCTCAGCTATCCAGCTGTTGCCCCATTCTCACTTGGTTGGTGCAAGTCGTCACTTCGGAGATTAGGGCACGGGTGTTTGACATGCTGGCTTAGATCTTGCATCAGCAGCGGTGAATAAAACTCATCCGATCGGGGGCGAGTTGATCCGGACGCAATTTCAAATACTCCCTGCGACTTTGGGTTAACTTACCTAATGCCCCTGAGGATTAGGCACTTTGCAGAATTCCAACCCTACTTTTGTTTAACAATCTGAAGAAAGCCAGCCACTGGTACGCGATATGTCAATAAAGTCATACAAAGAGTTGGGAGCGAAGGACCTCTGTTGGTATGTCCATCGTGTTTATGCTACACGTGGGAATACGATAGCATTCAGCGCAAGCCCTCAATGTGCCATTTTCGCGTGCTAATGAGGATTTAGTGCATGAGTATAGGTAAGAAGACCGAGTTCTATGTATCAATCAAGATTCAAGATAACTTCGTAAGTGGATCCTGCCTGGGTCATACGAGGGGGCGAAAGCCCTTCTACAGTGCAACCTGATTTTGCCCCTCAGCTCTTTTGAGTCTGGAAGGGCATAGAGACTGGCGGACCTGGCCTCAGATTCACCGCGAAAGCCATTACTTATTACATGCTAAAATGAGAGAAGCAATCCATGAAATCTACGCAAATAACCACTATGACCTGGCCGTTTCCGAGCACTATGAGCAGGCTCTTGGTCTTTCAGGGATGAGTTATCCTGCTCCTACAGATGTTTGAAGGTCCCAAGCAGGAAGACGATGCTCAAGCTTTTTGGCTTGCAAGCCCAAACACACTGTCCGTGACGATATCTCGGCGTTCAATGCACCTATAATCAAGACTTGGGCTCTTGGGAGCTCATTGCCTCTGCACCGGCCATTTTGTGTGGATACCAGACGGGGCTTTGAAAGTGGGCTGAGGATAGCGTACTTGGATCGGCTCGTCGGAACGGACCCAATTTATTTTATTGTCTGAAGATGGTATGAGCAAATCCCTACATGGCATCTTGCCTTTGACCACTTAGCCACCTAGGTACTTGTATGAAATCCCCATAATAAGCGGTTTCAATTGCAAGCCAGTGTTGCGCCTGCAACGTTTTCCAAGGGTCAATTGGATCGGCGCACGTTGCAGGATAAGAGTCGGGCTGTTGTTGCTAGCCGAACACATCATAATTCGCACCTGAGCTTCGCTGTTCAACTCCACCTCCAGTGGATCGCGGCGTTGTGGCAGAGTGGTCTAATGCGCAAGACTAGAAATCTTGTTCCTTCGGGAGCGTCTGTTCGAATCAGGCCAATGTCGAGCTGTACGTTACTATCTTTTTTGAGGATGACGATATCAAGAAAGTGAATGTGGGCTTGCTTGGGCGGCAACGTGTCACGCCGTGACGCCTCTACTGCTTTTTGTTGCCGTCTTACTCTCTTTTCAAGTTTTCATTTGACAGGCTCGCTTCATTTCAGAAAGCTGTAGAGTGTCTTGTGCCTCTGGGCTACGAGTACTCGAATTATGGAAAAGTGTATTACTGCCATGCGTTAGAAGTTGCTCAGCAAAGTTGTCTGACAGTCGGCAATAACTTCCAATCATAAGGTAGCAAAGGACAATCAAAAACTGCAAAAAGCATACGAGAAGCTAATGCTTGCTCTTTTGACTATGATCCTATCAAACCGCCCATCCACACGATCCACGCGATCGTAATACATGTCTTCAAACTCGAGCCCCCTTGTACCTATTGTGGCCCAAAACGTCAATTCAGGAAATGGGTGGCTTTTGTCCGTACACCACATGGCTAGGCGATCAATGATCAGTGTCCGAGCAATCGCGCAAGATACCGGCAAGACCTACATATCATACAGGCCATGATAAGCGCCAGTCTTCATTTCATTCCGCACATTCGCAACTTCTACCAGAACCTGCTCCTTGGTCCGCTTCAGAGCACCACAGAACACCCGTAAGGTGAAGCCTTCCAAGCCATCTAGCATTTGTGCTAGGTTGATGAGCCCAAGGTCTTTGTACCATGGATCTTTTGGCCACGGGCCTAGTGGATTTTTGATTTTCTGATGGAAGACGTTCTCGAACCTTTGTTCCCGGACCCAGCCTTCGAGCTTAGGACCCGGGCAAGGATCAATGCCCAGGTTCTCCATGGTTTCCAAAAAGGTCTGATTCCAGTCCCAGGTTACGTGATTTTCCGTGTACGAACCGTCGTCGGAATAGATCTCGGCGTTCATTTCGTGAAATTCAGCCCAGCCTCCTGGGTTCAGATGACTGTATGTTTCAATTAGACTTTTGATTCAACTCCGTAAATGTGTCTCCCACATAATTGATGTTTGAAGGAGCTTGTGAAGGAATGAATCGACCACGCAGTTGCTTCATAGACATGGAAATACGACATACTTGTACACGTTCTCTATCAATTTGGGCCAGTCACGGATAGATGCTGCTAAAAACCTTGTGAAGATGAAGTCATACTTCTTTACTTCGACCCAGGGACTTTCGACGTCGTCAACTTGAAACTTGACATTCTCGGGAACCCTGAATAGTAAGTCACAAATGAGAGGGTTAATAACATCCATTTACATCATGGGGACTTTTTGTAGACTTGCCATGTTGGTTGAATGGCGCTCAGATCAACTCCAATTATCTCTGCGTTTTCGAACAGATCACCCATTTCAATGGCCCCTATCAATTTGTCAGTTATTAGTTTCTATTCGAAAATCCCATAGTCAGAGACAGAAAGACAATACGGTTCACTCACATATTCCTGTGCCGGTCCCGACATCGAGAACAGCATGGATCTTGCTTCTCTCGAGGGGCGCGAGGAAAAGTCTATTGCCAATAGCTCTTGTCATCATCGAATGGCACATGTCCATCCTCTCCATCTCTGGCTCATCATTCGGCATGATATACGCTGTTCCTTTGGATGAGACCAACACAGATGGGGGCTAGGATCCAGAACGAACTCACTCCCAGATCGGAAAGCATGGTACCGTCGGCCGTATTCAACCGGGTAGTCCAGAACGCTGGAAGTTAGGGAAACAGAGTATTTTAAGCTATGAAGCGCGAAGTTGTTAAGCTTGATCTGATAAACTTAATATGGAGGCATACGGACATTTGCTCGTCAATGCTTAACACATCTTTGGACTGTATTTCTTTCAGCAAGGCGCCGGGGAGCTGGAAACCGCAGGTCTGCACGAACTCACAGATTCGCTTTCGAGCGGCACATCGCTGCCTGCTGCTGAAGGGAGTGCAGGTATGCCGTGATCTGTGCACCAATAACCTGTGCCTTCCATCTCGAGAAGTGACAAGGGTGTCTGCAATGCGGGAAAATGGTGGCAAAGTCTGGTTGAAGATGTTGACCTGGGGATTTCCTAAGACTCGCAGAAAAAATGTGCCGCACTCTTGGTTTTGTAGGATTTCTCCACTTTCCAGCCTGCCTTCCTTGTTGGAGGTGGGCTTGGTCGGTTAGAACCAACGCGAAGTGTAGTCTTTGTTGGTTCAGTTCCTCCGAATGCGCCAGCTTGGGGGTACCTATTTGCGAGTCTCATTTCAAGCTTTTGATTCGCCATCATCGGCGCTTATCTTCTCTCTGTTGTTTGCTTCGAGCATGCACCCATGGCCATAGCAGGCATCAGACATCAACCCAACCGCGGCAGCAATCAAATCTACAACTCACTTCATTGCGATGTAAGAATTTTCTTTCCGTAAGGGTGATTGTATTCATCGCCAAACTTCGCAGGAAAAGAGTTATGTTGGTTTGAAAACATGTGGAAATCACCATTGACTGTCCATCTTCGACTATCAAATCGTTCTAACTGCTTTAGAACTTCGCCGTTGACAAGCGCTCGAATCTTTCTGCTTCCTTGAAGATAGCTTGAGTTTATACCAGCACTACCGTATCACTTCGAGCCAACCCAACCAACCCCTGACTCAAGGCAGTGGTGCGGCAACGACTTGCTCGCCAGAGACTTCTTCCTCCGTAGGCTTCCGTCCATAGACCACGTGTCTAGGGAAATGGTGTTAGTCAGAGCCTGCCGAAAAGAAAGATCTAACTCACAGTCTTAGATATGTCTGAAGCTTGAGATCCCTCAAAGCCTTCCGCATTTCGCTGATGAACACAAGAATTTCCGCATCTTCCCATCCCATGATTTGTCGCAGCAAGAAGAACCCAAATCCTTCAAGTGACTGGTCGAGATATTCCAGATTGACGGCGCCACATTCTTTCAACTTAGGGTCTGATGCCCAGCCGCCGATTGGGAAAGGCCAGCTCTTTTCCACGACATCAACAAACCCGGCATCCCGCAGGGCATTTGCAACGCCGTGGTTTCTGGTCTGCTTTGCGGTCTTGCCCAGTCTATCGGTGGCCTCGAAGATAGTCTTCGCCCACCTCCTGTAAATGTGGTCTTGCGGCAGATCATCCCCTAGAGCTTGAGAGTGATCTTCAATATCCCATTCATTTACTTCAATGTATCCACCAGGTACGAGGTGATCGAATGATTGCTTGTACAACCTTGGCCAGTCAGAAACAGCCGCCTCCATGTGACGGATATGAACGTAATTGAAGTGTTCTCGAGGCCAGGTCCACGGCTCCTCGATGTCGTCGATTTGGAATTTGCAGTTTGGCGGAACCCAACCAGGTTGGATAGGTGATATGTCAACTCCAATGACATCAGCTGAAGGAAATTCATCCGCAAAATCGCTGTAGTCGACCAGTCAGTCATTCCCTTTGATTACCGCCCCTCTCCCGATATAAGTCATCGTAGTTGAAACGCGTCACGTAACTTACATTGCCCAGATTCCAGTGCCTGTTCCAACGTCTAGGACTCTCTGGCAGGCGTATGTGTCAGAAATCGGCGGCAGAAGTAATGTGCTCATTTCAGAAACCTACATGAGGAGTTTTACCGATGGGTGCTAAGAAAAGCTTATCGTCGAAAAACAAAAGTTCCAGATAGTGTCTTTCGCATTGATGTTAGAAACGTGCGAAATTAAGAACCATCACCGCCTCGCAGAGACAGTCTTAGAGTGCAGCGTATTGTAGCCTGTTGAGGGCACTTACGCAAGATCGAGCCCTTCATTCTGCTTCTCATCATTTGGCCCCCAATAGTCGGTTTTCTGGGTATATGTGCGCCCTAGGATGCGACGATATTCCGTGATACTCTCGCTAATTGAAGCAGTTGAGGCGGTACGAATACTGTAATGATTAAAGTTTCAGCGACCGAATAGACTACTTGACAGAAACTCTTTCGGCTTACCTCTCCGTCTCAGCTTCAGTCAAGTCCTCATTTTCGAAGACAGGGTCCTTAGGCAAGAGCGGGTCAGCGCAATCCTTATTCTCTACACCCTTGAGGATATCCAATAATACCACATTTGAGCACTTGGAGACTTACGGCAGCTATGGCGCCTGAGTCGGGCTCGTTGGTGCTCCTTGGGGATGAGCTCGTCGAACCAGCTGCCTTCGGAGATGGACTCTCCGGCGATGGAATCGCTGTTCCAGCTGTTGCATCCGGGGTCGAGACCATGCTGGGTGTTTTGAAGGATCTCTGACTTGTAAGCGATTGAAAAATAAGGCAGATGAGTCATGAAAATTAGAGAAAGATTCTGTCGCCGTTTGGATCACCGGTATTTGTATGGGCTAACTGACCCCTCTTTTGCAATGCACTGATTTCTCTGTTGGTTCTATCCAACGCGCGTCCGTTTCTGCACACCAGGGGTTGATTTGCCAAGGGTCGAAGCGAAAGTTCGCTTCCCCGGGCGAATCAGAATGGGAAGTTCTCTATATTTGATGCATATTCTAGGCCCCTTATGGAAGGTCTCTGACGCGCTGGCGGTACAACGATGGCCCTCAATTGGTTTCGATGTGTGCCATTTCAGAGTGGAAACATGCGCCGAACTCATCTGAATAACTAAGTATTTCTCTTTGATCTAATTCTCTAGAAAACCCAGCGCTTGCTTAGCAGTGGCTCTTGACTATCTCTGAGAGAATTGTTAACTTAAGTAGTCAGTAGATATTCACGAAGAAGTATGCTAGATAGGCTATTATTCCTATGAAAGTTCTCAGACAGACTCGGTAAATTACCATTGGCACATTAAAGACCTCATATTTAGCACATGACGGCAGACCTGGGCGGGCCGCAAGTCTATATACAGGTAAAGAAGAATACGAGCAACCACACGTAATAGATCCAAATCCAACGAAGTATTAGTGGTCGACGGTAATCGATTCAAAGGTGTGGTTGGTAGTCTCCGCAAGGTATTGTCGATGACATAAACCATCACTCAATTTTACTCTTGAAAGATTCTCAAGATCGTGGGCATTTTACCATGGTCCGCTCAGTAAGAATGTTCGACTACGACGAGTCTTAGCTCTGTGACTGGGGGTTTGAGCCCACTTCTGTTACTAAAGATGGCACAAAGTAAGGTGTATTGGCTCATTGTTTTGCGAGACAATTTGCATGAGAGCCTGCACCATTTTGTAGCAACCGTGGTCCCCAGTTTCACGTCATGTATTAGAAGTAGAAGCTGTTTAGGTCTTTTGTTTCATACATCTTCTCAGACATAGAAGGCTAGCCAAGTAATAGATTAGGTAGTTTACTTGCAAAGCTCAAATCAACTTTCGTACGCAGACTGTAAGCAATAACCCGCGCGGGAAAAGTGTACGTAGTACTCATCTGGCAATATCTTTGCCCAAACTAAGCTACGAAGAAGCGACTATATCGAGGGCAATGAAGAAACTGAACTATCATAAGCCTGTATAGTATTGATTTTGATAAATCTTTGTAATCTAGCTAAACTTCAACCGTTGCCTCCTGACTGTTGCCTTCCGAGAGGGAGTTATCTAAAATCGTTCACTCTTCACCTTCGACAGCCTTCTCAGGTTTCTTTGCATAAACAACGTGACTGGTGTTTACCAATTGATGTCAGCTGTAATTACGTACACGGTAAATAGGAAGTGAAAGTTGATCGTAAAGAGATGAGGGGAAGAATAAAGCACAACGTACAGCTTGATGTAAGATTGGAGCTTCAGGTCTCTGATGGCCTTTCGCATTTCGCTCATGAAAACCAGGATCTCCGCATATTCCCAGCCCATCACCTCTTTGAGCAGGAAGGTACCGAAGCCCTCGAGGGATTGATCGAGATATTGGAGGTGACACGCGCCCACTTCCTTGAGAGTCGAATCCCTCGGCCAAGCTCCAACAGGTGCCGCCCATTGCTGTTCAACGACGTCGACGAATCCGGCCGCCTCAAGACCCCTAGCAATACCATGATTGCGGCTCTGAGTTCCCGTCTTTCCCAGCCGGTCCATGGCCTCTAGCATAACCTTGCCCCACCTTTTGTAGACGTGACCATCGTCCAAGTCAACGAGCACCTGAGAGCATAGCTCAACGTCTATCTCCTTGACCTCGATGTAGCCTCCTGCCTTCATGTGGACATACGATTGATTGTAGAGCTTCGGCCAATCTGCTACGCTTCCCTCGAGGTGTCTGATGTGAACAAAGTCAAAACGATCAATGGGCCATGTCCACGACTCTTCGATATCATCGATTTGAAATTTGCAATTGGGCGGTACCCATCCTGGCTGAATGGGCGAAATATCAACACCGATAACCTCAGCAGATGGATACTCGTCCGCAAAGTCTCTACGTATCGCTGTTAACACCTTTGAGCACAGACTTGAGGTTTATCGGCCAGCACATACATCGCCCAAATGCCGGTTCCTGTGCCGACATCAAGGACATTCTCGAACAATGTCAGAAATGTTATTCTGCAGTTCAGTGTCATGGGTAAGACGACTGCTTACCGATGGGCCGTTAGCGAAAGGCGCGAGAAATAACTTATCACCTAGAAGAAGAGTCTCCCAATAGTGGCTGCGTGGTATATCAGGTCAGTGCTGGGTGTGGCAAAGTAACATTTAGAGGTCAATCCTGTACGCGATGTCGAGCCCTTCATTCTGTCTTTCGTCATTCGGTCCCCAGTAATCGGTCTTTTGGGTGTAAGTGCGTCCGTGAATTCGGCGATACTCGGTGATACTTTCACTCAAAGATGCAGTGGAAGAGGTGTGAATACTGGATGTCGAGTCGTTCAGTAATGACAACTTCCGAATCCTGATTCCTCTTCCATCTCAAGCTCACCTCTCGATCTCCGCATCTGTTGTTTCCTCATCCTCAACGACTGGATCCTTCAGTAGAACAGTGACTATTAGCCCACGGCTGCGCAACGTGATGGAAGAACACCCGGTCGTAACTTACGACAGGTATCGCGGTCGCGGTAGCCTCGGAATGACCCACAGAGGGCAGACTAGAGGCCGCCGCGCCTTGTGGAGATGCAGCCATGAAATGGACTTCCTCGATGGCTCAGACAGACTGAAAAACTGTAGAATGAGGGCCTAAGAAGAGGTCGTGATGCCTAGTTTTGACGACTGGACAGACCACACAAGCCATTGATGTTGGAAGGACGAAATAACAATGACCCCTCATTTGCATTTCTTCTTCTCGTTGGTTCAACGTTTTCCGAACCACCAAGCATCGGAGCGAGAGTCCACGTCCCCGGACGAATGAAAGCAGCCTGATTTCCTCATGTTGGTTGTGGATTCTAGGCCAATTCCGGAAGGTCGAGAGTGCCGAAGCCGCCTGGGCACAGCCCCTGATACTTTGAGAGAACAACTACACAAGGATGCAATGGTGTCCTCTTCACGTCGCCATAGGAAACTTGGGGCACTGCGCACTCAAAGGAAGCTGTGGACAAAGAATCGATGAGAACGTTGTCCCGAGTACGGATCGAGCCGAATCAACGGAAAGACTAGGTGAGATGCTAGCCAATTAGGAGCCAATAATCTACCTCTCTAACTCCATATCCTAGATTGCCATTGTGACTCTGAAAAGCGCTGGGGTAGAAGGAGGAGGGAGGGGCAAGGGTTCCGGGCATAACAGCTTTTTCGAGCCATGTTGATCAGTTATGTTTGTGAGATGTGGGCTTCAATCTTGGCAATAGAAGATTGAGGACAGACGCAAAGATGCACGCAACTGTTGGCACCATTGAAACAAGCCGTTTTGTGCAGCCTCTGCCATCTCGTAAAGTTGCCGGTCTGGCCAAGATAGGACGGATGTTTTCAACACAGGCCGATGCTCGGAACGTGATCAGGCACTCCATCCAGACGCCTATCTTTCCTCAAAAGCTAAGAACAGTTATTTATCTACTGTAGATCTACACGTGGAGATGTCTCCAACTCTCCGCAGAATATGACGTTCTGAGGTCATCACAGCTGCTCAAGAGTCGATTTGAGTCATGAAGATCCTTATTCACCCAGTGACCTGATTCTGTCAGGAGTAATTTCTAGAGTCTATTCTCGAGAGACCAGACCATCAAACAAATAAGACAACGCGAAACAAACAATGAAGCTTGGCCGGATGATCCCCCAACAGCCGTTGAATCGCGGTCTCGGTCTCTTTCCCGCTGAGAAACGCAGTGGTGCCGGACGGACGATTTGGAACGAACTCTTTTTTAGGCCCCATTGCCTACCACTAATGACGACAATGCAAAACCCTGACTCGCATGTAGCACCGAAACTTCTGCACCCTCGTGCTGATCTCGATTGGAGTGACGCACGTTCCTGCGGACTAAAAGTCTATTTTGTGTGGGTGAGTGAGGGGTCCCATTACCTGAAAAGAGTTGAATCCAAATGTCTGTGTTTTCGGGCCGGTCATGTTAGAGGTGAGAAGGAAGAGCACAGAACGGAAGCACACCGCTCCCAAGGCTTAGGCGAAGCTATGATTGGAATCACTCGCGGTTACGGTATATGCCGCTACTAGTTGCATACTAGTAGCCGCGGCTGCGTAGGAATCGAGGACTAGCTTGAGGCCGGTCGCCCCGGCTTCTAGTCCGATCATCGCACCGTCAGACAGTCCACGGCCTTTGCCTCCGCGCCATTACCAATTTCAAGACCGTGCCTTGTTCTCTATGGCAGTCTCCATGTGTGGCCCATGGGCCCCTGGTGTAACTGTCCGGAGATCATCGCTACCACCCTCGAACTCGCGACGGCGTGGCAAACCCCCAGAGTGGGAGCCGGCAACCGGCTGCCCGACCAGAGGGAACATCTCTGCTGCAGTGAGCTTTCAAATGCCGACTCCCTGCGCAAACAGGCGACTCTACGATGAACTCTGGTCTGGCAAACCGGGTCCAACGGATGGAGAAGTAAAGGGTCGGACAAGTTGACGCCTGCAGGGTCCAAAGGTCAAGAATTTTGGCCCCAGCGTCTGACGTTCCCGAGTCGGGGTTAGGACATGTTGGCTATCCCAAGCACTTGTGTTGCGCTGCCCTCCACCCAACCTTCAAAATAATCCTTCCCCCGTGCTGCCACTCACCGTTGCATGCATTAGCTTCCTACTTGCCCGCCATCGCGACTAGTGCGGTTGGCGAAGTTCCGACGAGAGCAGCGGTCAATGGGTCACTTTCCTCATATTGGCTGCCCTGCCCCGACGTTTTGCCAAAAAGCTTGTCAATTTTCTCCTCCACCTCTCGATCACACCCCTACCGCCGGGGATGAAGGTGGAACAGCAACACCAGAGAATCCACCGTGACCGTCGACGTCCGATGAAAAACGACACATAGCATAACGATGGCGGGAACACTTATACCCCCGTGGTATGTCGGCTCGACACCAACAAACGATGAACAGAACATAGCGAGCATGTTTTGGGGGTTCACGCTTGGAGTCGGCCTATGGAGCGGAGTCAAGGGTTATCGACAAAGTAGAGCCAGTTGGAACAGGACACACAGGGTCAACATCTACATATGGTTGATCTGGGCGGAATGGATCGCCAGTATAGTCATCGGCATCATATCCTGGTGCTATCTGACGTCCATCATTGATCCAAGGTAGGCTTCTCTCCCTCTTCTGAGTAATCCCAGTATCTAATTTCGAGTAGCTTTGAATACTTCTTTTTCCTACGTAAGTATCGTAGGGCTTCAATTCGCATACTTTTTTAAACACTAACGCCAATCGGTTGAAGTCGTATTGTGGACGATCCAGGTAAATTTCCAGCAGGTTTTTTTAATCATGATTTATATTGGACATTAGCTGATCAGTGCTTCATCAGGTACAATGTCTCATGCAAATCATCGTCAACCGAATCGCAATTTTGATGCCGATACCTGCACAAGCCACACGACTGAAATGGGGAGTCTTTGGTATCCTCTTGGCGGTCAACATCAGCGTCTTCTGTATCTGGATTCCAGCTCGTCTTCAGATCAACGAGACTTACATTCACATCAACGAGATCTGGGACAGGATAGAAAAGGGCATCTTTCTTCTTGTGGATGCTGGACTGAACCTTACCTTCATCTATCTGGTCAAGTCGCGGCTAATTGCTAGCGGCTTGACTAAGTACAAGGCGCTATTCCGATTCAATCTGGCCATGATTGCAGTCTCAATGTCACTTGATGTAGGTTTGATCGCTTTCCGACTGCACTTGATCTGGTGGCTTATCATTCACACTCTAGGTCATCCTCATTGGACTCATGTCCCTGCCGAACACTTTGATGTATGTGATGCTGACTCTTGTGGGCTCGTGCCATCGCTAACTGTCACAGCTATGCCCAGTTCCACCCGCTAGCCTATTTACTCAAACTACATATCGAAATGGGCATGGCAGATCTGATTGCAAAGGTCGTCAAGGCCTCAAACCCCATGCGCCCACACGCCGAAACAAGGAGAGACAGCAACGAAGGAGCGCCAGATGCGAACAAGAACTCATTATCGAAGTCGAGGTCCAGAAGATTCTCGATGCCCTACGTAGCTGGGAGGTGGATGTTGAGCTCGGAGAATGTACAACCCAAAAGAAACACCGTAGGGCCAGAACTCGAGCTCGGTATGCCGGCCAACACATTCTCAGGGAGGGCGGCAGAGCCAGAGACTACGCCGCACCCTCGTTCGCTCTCTCGTCACATAACTGAACCGAATGGGATATCTGGGCTGGGTATGACGCCACAGTCAAGGACTAGTCGCCAGGATTCTAGTAGTACTGTGAGGGAGCAAGACCAGGATGTTGCGTGGTATGTCTAATTGAAGAGACCGGAATAATATGATACCCAGGGAGTCCAAGGAAACGAAAAGGCGGCAGTCACGCGGATAAAAGCATTTAGCGGAGTAGGAGTATTGTCACACAACTGTGAAAGCGATTTATCGTCATGAACAAAATTAATTTATGTAGAAAACTCAAGGCTTCTTAACGAGTACTCTTCACAACTCGGTACGTGGAATGTTTATGTATACTTCGTTTTTCGTTCATGACCGGTCAAATGACTGGGACTTCTCCATCGCTGGCCCCCTAAACAGAAATCCAGAAGACGTGTGCCCCCCTTGCTCCTAGCAGGAACCTCCATCATCTACATCATCTGGCTTTCTTTTACATACGCGAAAACTTACTTCAGTTGGTAGATAAAAAGTCGAATTATAGAAGACGCTGGAAATACGTTTCGCGCTGGTGAAAATTCTCCTCACATCATTGCGAGTCGCGATGGGCACCCTGCAAGGCTTTCACTGCCAAAGCAGTAATGGCCCCTTCGCTTCCAATTAGGATCCCAGAGAACCCATACCGGTATAAGTATCCCATCCAGCTGCCATCACTTCTCTGCAAGTCCAGTAGGACCCTTCTATCCGTTGTGTTAATCAGGCGCATGTTGTTCGATGCAAGCAGACGAAGCCCGACACTTGACGCATCGTTTGTAGATCCCATGCGCTCTTTCAACCGCTGACAGAGTAGATCGCGCAAATTGTCAAGCTCACTGGCATTAGGATTCTTGGAACATAGTTCACTGAGATAGTAGAGTAGGAAGTCCGGCAGGTGGTAGTAGCGAGTTCCATGCTCGAAAGCGCCTGTGCGGAGCCTATCCTCCATGAAGTGTAGCGCGGGCTGGAGTTGATTGCCTCGTCCACTTGCGTAGAAAACTCGCAGTACATTGGCTGAGATAAAAGGATCAAGCCTCGGCCGGCCTGGGTCGAAGTAACACTGCACAGAATCAACTCTTAGTTTGTTTCAAAAGTACATCCAAGGGGAGCAACTTACATATGCTAATCCATCTGGATTCAAAAATTGGAGAATATTATCCATGGCCTTCTGCTTGACATCGAAATCAACATCAAGCGTGAGGAGAGCGATAGAGGTAGTGTCGAGGTCCTCGGGAAAGACTTCCGTTGTCAGCACTGGAGGCCCATAAGAAAAGCAGTTCCATTGGCCTGAAGGAGGATTGTGTTGGGCGATATCGACAAGTCCCCTAAGAAACGTAAAGTAGTTAGTATTTCAGGCGAACTTATTGTCCGGGGTGACTCCGTACCAGTCGTTCGTCCAATGCAATAAAAGAAGCTGCTGGAACTGCTCCCGAATCTCAATGCCAGTGTTGGATATACACCACATGTCCTTTGCGTGAGCTCGAAGCCAAGATTTACCACGCTCAATGGGATCACCAAAAAGGCTGTTCAGCTTCTGGATTACTCTGTCCGTATTGTCAAATAAGACTCCTTGCATCCCGCGACATTGGGCGCAGATGACATTCTCCGGTCGGTCGTCAACAAACACAGTTGATTTCGCATTCAAGCCTGCATCTTCGAGAGCTCGATCAAAGAAACCTTGCTCCGGCTTTCGTACACCCAGGCTGGCTGACGTGTAGACATCATCAAATATGTCCCAACCTCCAATCTTGGAGTGAACTATGTTATAGCTTTCGGTAGACATATTGGTTGCAGCAATCACGCGTAGTTGGCCGTCGGAGTTCTCTTTGAGATTTCTGACGGCTGCAACAAAGTCTTCGTTGAGTGTCAAGGTTGACGATGCCAGCTGGATGGTTTGTTGTAAGGCACCCTCCGCAAGGGCGAACCTCTTCGTCAAGGCCCCGAACACCTCTGATTGTGTCGCCTTACCTGCCTCCAAGCTATGCCATTCGGATGATTCAAGGACGCGCTTGAACACCTTTCCTGGAATTGGAGCGTCTGGGACGGCGGAGAAGTTGCAGAAAACTCCGCCAATGTCCAGTATCAACGCAGTAGGTCTTCCATTCACACTACCCTGCCGGCAAAATGAATACGAATTTAGCGCGCTGCTCTTAAGATATCCCGCCATGTTTCGCATTTTCTTCATACCTCGGGTGCGCCGTGATGGCTCTGGAGAATTGGGGTGGGCGATGAGTGATGCAACTTAGCCATGGTAAGAAGTATCACGAAAAGAGGAAGCGCTTGGTAAAGGAATTCTGGTGTTCTCGAGAAAAACGAGAGGGTTCAAAAAAAAAAAAAAGCAGACCTACGTAGGCAGCAGGATCATTGAAGTATATGTATTCTTTGCCGCAAATTGCCCACTGTAAAGATCAAACATTGCGACTTCGGACGAGGCAATTTTCGACCTTCCGCATCGTGTCGGGATCAGACAATTGATTGAGATGATCCAGGTTACTTCGAACATTTGGAGGATCTTGCCAAAAGGTCCTGCATAGCTTCCTTCAATGAACCCCTGTCAAAGGCTCGTCTTTAAGCTAACGAGACACGGCAAGCGATCTTCGCTCAACCGCTGCGCCAAGTCGAAGATCTAACGTAAGCGTAGGTTGAATCCTACGTGAACTCTGACATGATGTGGGTTCAAAACACTACGGTCTGTCTTCTCTCATTTCATTAGTTGAAGATACGAGGAACACGAAACTATTTCAGACAGCCATGCTGCACCTATTACAAGGGGCCAATGGATAATGCCATTTTGAGTGATTAGGAATATGATACACAGATTTTCATCACACAGCTTACCTGTTCGTAGACAAGATTGACTCTCAGGATGTATCGGAGTGGCTGGCAGTTGGCGAGGTGGAGTTCATAAAGCAGACCATTGCTTACTCGATATCGGACGATCATGCGTTGCGCGCTCTCTTCCAGCTGGAACATCTCAGAAAACAGCCTGTTAGATTTCCAGGTAAACTGGACGAAGCAAATGGTTTAGTCAATGACAAAAGAAAGTTCACCTCAGTTCACACAAGAATCCATGACGTATATCTGTTTGATTGATAAGTATAAAGCAAGTAAATACATCGAAACATTAAATTACAATCGGCCTTATATAATCTCTCCTTATCTAGACCTCGGACCAGGAAATATTTCGAGTAAGGGCGGCTTAGCAGAAGCGCAGCGTCAGATTCTCTGCTAGAACTGAGATTCTTGTAACAAGAGCTTTGGGGGAAAAGGGGAGAGGCAGCTAGTCCTCCAAGGCCAAGGGAAAGAATAGTGTATCCAGGTTCTCACTGTCTCACGGCTAACATGATGGCTTTATCTTCGTAGCAGACATAGTACTTCAGTGACGTAGTCACTTGGTCAGGTTTCAAGCTGAATTCGTCATTTGAGATACCGAGGACATAGGCTGAATTAGGAGCAGCGGCCTCCCCCGTTTGTCCAAAGTGCAGGTAGGTTGCACCTAGGTGTGTTGTGTGCATGCCCATTCAACTCGTAAATTCTCTCTTAGGAAGCAATCAAAGTAAAATAATCTAGCGACACTTTACCACTATGGTCTCTCAGCTTGTAAGAAGTCGGTCACACCGGCTAATAGTTCCCAACTCTGGTCATCAAACTCTGCAATGCCCTCTTCCCTCGTCGACCAGCTGCGCGACATGCTGAATTGTGACCCCTCGAGGAAGGATTGAGTATCATGGCTTGCTAATGGCCCAACCATCTCAAGGCCAGTGAGAAAGTTGCAATCATCAACAGAATCTTGTGCCACAGGCATTCCATATGCCAAGGCACTTTCGCCTACATGGGCAAGATCGGCTGTTTGTTGATCCTGCTCACTCGTGTCATAGCTTTGAGTTTTGGCACCTGATTCTGAAGTTGGGGTTCTCTCTGGAGCTGATGACGCCTCGTAACGATCACGATTCGACCGAGATAGACTCGCCGCGATCTGCACCCGGCAAGACGCCAGCAGCTCTTCCACAACAGATTCCAATGTCTCGGCCAGGAAGCTCTCAAGCTCCCCTTCATCGTCTGAAACGTTTGGCTCTGGTATGAGCCCTCGCTCCCACAGAGCATCAGAGACCAGAGCCTTTCCGTTCGCATCCCAGAAGTCGTGGATCATGACCATAGACTCCTCGATCTGGTTTCCCAAGTATGCTGACTCAGGACGTGGAACATCAGGGAACACAATATCCCACACACTGAACCATTGCTGTTCCTCAGATAATCGTCTGTCTACCTTCCGAGTGAGCTGTCGGCTTTGATCTTCAGATATCCCCTCATAGTTGACCTGATCTTGTAGAAAGCAACCGCGTTGTGAAATGTGGATGTCTCGGCCCGTTGGCTTGTCGAAGATCATCCAGCATGTTGGACAGTAATACGACGGTTAGCGATGTTTTCGATTGAGGTGCTGTTTGACGTCTTTGATCCTTTTGAGTTCGATTCTGAGGCACTGAAGATGCTTCAAAGGATCCTTCTTGTAGAAGGGGCAAGCAAGAATGATACTTCTGCTCTTGCCGGACGGAGTCATTGTCGAGCCGCTCGCAATATTTGCGTTCGAATCTTCACCCGCCTCATTTCCTCCATTACCCTCATTGTCGTTCTCGTCGTTCGACTTCTCGTATTTCCTAGATCTCTTGCTTGATTGCTGAGTTTGTGTTGCTGGAGGGTTTGCTGCTCGCTTGTTCGATTTCTGGGGACAGGTTTGCCATTCGAAGAAGTTGCTAAGACAGTCTTCTACTAGCAGCTTTTCGATCGACCGAAACCGATGGTCTGACGGCAATGCATAGATAGGCGCTACTTCTGAGGTTTCAGAAGGCGATGAGCTCTTGTCTTCACTTTCATCGGCGATCGGTGAAAAGGAAAGCTCCTGATCGGCATGTCGCAGTAGGGGGATGTTGCAAAATTTGGGTGTTTCGGAAGGAGATGGGTACATGTATGCTACGTCTGAGAATGGACTGGAGCGTGACAGGAACTCGTTCTCGTACTTGCTGGATGAAGGTGTCTCTGCCGGAGTAGGTCGTCCCTCATCACATGCTCTCCTTTCCAGATCCTCAAGCCTTCTCTTCAACTTCTTTCCTAAATTTTTGTCAATGCATGGCTTCTTCTTCCAGCAACCAATCAACTCTTCTTATCTACTTACTGTAGTTCCTTTGAGCTATTCGGTTTTGTATTCTCCGGCGCTCTGCCAGATCTGAAGTATTTGTCCAATCTTCTTCACATTTCATGACCCTGCTCGATTTGTCCAACTCCTCTTTATCGGTCTCTCCTAAAGTATTCCGCGGACGAAGCGGGAGCGCTGAGCTCTGCGCCTGGAAGCTGCCCTGGTGAGAGGCACTAGCCCGATCGTCAGAGAGCGCAGCTAACATGTCGATCTTGTTGTTATATTCTTGGACTCTAGGCCCTTCGTATGACATTCGTGTCTTCGGCGTAGCACATAAGTCGATCTATAGTCCAACGATGAGCTATTGCGAGTCTTCATATATTAACGAGATTGCAGCCTGATTTCTCGATGAAAGGCACCAATGTGCCCTTGGGTCTTGTTGGTGGCCGCCGCACAGCCACAAATGCGCAGCAACGTGGCAGATCTGCTCCAATCGCTGGGTGGTAGGAAATTGCCGATAGCCAATAAACGGCAGTAAAGGTGAGCCTGCCTGTAGAAACGTCTGCATGTTGCTTACGGTAGAGTACGTGATTCATGAGAGCTTTTGTCCCATAACATGCTCTCCGAAGACAGGTCTGTGCCAACAGAACAAATATTCAGTCTCTAAGTAGTACGCTCAGTATTTCTAGATACGTGAGCCGTATGGTACGGTAACTTATGTATATTATTCTAAATGTCTTTCTCTTGCATTTATTTATTCAGGCGGGGAGCTCTCTCGGGGTCTCTCCAGTAGAGACAAGCCTCCCTGCGAATATCATCCTTCTCGACCTTAGTTCCATTATTAGGCTGGACGATAAGCTGCAATGCAGGCTCCGATTCAAGTCCGTAACCAGTTGGCTTGTACTGAGGCCACTCGGGGCTGCCAGGGTACCTAAAAGTGTTGGGGTCGCCGGACAGAACGAAGCTGGACAGATATCCGTGGTAAATGTGGCTGACCTCAGGGTACTGTACCACCGGCTCGTCCCAAGTGTACTTGGTGTCGGCGGTATGCGGGATACCCCTCCACGCAGGCCACGAGTTGTTGGTGTTGAAGTGCAACTTCCACGTCGGCACGCCCGCGATGGAGGCGCGGTACGCCGTCTCCTGTCCAGCGCAGATGTATGCATAATCGCTCCATGCAGCCGAAAGGCGATTGTACTGCGTGCTGTTGGGGGAGTTGGCAAAGGGTGAATCTGGGTGTGTGGCGGGGTCCGGGTAGAGGTCCTCGAGGAGCTGGAGGTCGGTGCTGTTGAGGGCGGGGGAGATATTGTGGAGGTAGTCGAGGAACTCCTGGTTAGTCTCCTTGTCGCCGGCCATGTAGTACTTGGCCTCGTCGTTCACGTTGGAGGTGATGACAGGCACCTTGAAGAATGTGCCGTCGTAGCCTGACTGCGAGCCAAACTTCTCCAGCAACGGTCCACCCTGCGTGGGCTGGAAGGGCCAAGTCAGAGCCGGGTCGTAGTCGTTATAAAGCTTGGTGCTGATGTTCCGGATCGCGTCGATATCCGCGGCGCGGAGGCAGGCCAAGGTCGCGGCATTGTCGGCATCGAGCGGGCAGGAGAGGTAGTTCATGTACTCCTCATACTGCTTGACGTAGAGAGGGTATGTAGCATTGGGAAACGCACGAGCGGTAACGGCACCGGACTGGTGGATTGCTCTGGCGAAGAGTGGTTTGCCCTCATCCTCGTTGTAGTTATGGAAGTAGAGGATACCGACGGAGTGACCGCCAGCAGAGCGCCCACCGATGGTGACGGCCTCCGGGTCGCCGCCGAACGCGGCGATGTGCTTCTGCACGAACTGGAGGAAGAAGTGCTGGTCGCGCATGCCTAGGTTCAGCAGGCCCTCTTCGTCGAAGAGAGCAGACGGCAGGAAACCCAACGAGTTGATGCGGTAGTGGAAGTTGACGACCGTGATTGGCTCCTTTGAAGATGCGGCGAACGCAGCGCCATCGAAGCTCTTGTAGCTACCCGCGTAAAACGCGCCGCCGTGGATCCAGACCAGGACGGGTGTCTTCTGGTCGAGCGGGATGCCGCGCGTACGGTAGACGTTGAAGTTGAGGCAGGCCTCATCTTGTGTGCTGACATCGGTCGAGGTTGGGTCCTGGACGCAGGTCTTGCCGTACTTTGTCGCCGCCTTGGTGCCGTTGAAGGACGCGGGCCAGGTTACGGGGTTAAAGCGGCCCTCGCCAACCGGCTGTGTTGAGTAGTCGATGCCGAGCCAGGCGTCTACGGGGGCGGGGAGAGCGCGTCCGCTATAGGTCGAGTTGACGACGGTGCCGGTGAACTTGCCGTAGCCCTTTAGTTCAACTGGGTTGTACGCGGTGGCGGGCGAGATGGCGACTTGCGACGCCGCAAAGAGCGTGTTGAAGGACGTTGAGAACTTCATATTTGACGACGTGCTCGATCCCTCGTCTCCGAATGGGGCTGCTGCTGCTTGACCGCAAGGAAAGATGGTAGCAAGAGAGCACACCACTGCTAAGAGGCAGGGCCGGCCATCGCAGAGCTTTAAACGCATTTTCGAATCCCCTCGTCGGTGCTTTGCCCCTCCTCCTCTCTTTGCTATCGAGTAGACAATTTCCCAGCGACCCGCTCAGAAAGCAACCTCTCGCCGCTCGACGGAGACGGCGTTAACCCATTCGAAGCATTGATCAGTGAAGATGCGAGGTTTAACAGAGCTAGAACCCTTGACTCAGGCACCCGCAGAGCCCTCAGAGCGGAGAAGTCCCGAGCGACTGGGGCAATGAGCACGCTAGAATGGCGCGGATCGATGTCATTCAACGAGGGGAAAACAAAGTCGGGGTCGCTCCGATATCGTCGGCCTTCACATCTGGGGTCCGGGGACCCTGGGGTTTCTCAGTGATATCAGTGAATTCAGTGTAAGCAGCCAGTTGAAAGTGATTTAATGTGATAAGACGCGTGAATGACTAAATCAGCTAACGAAACATTCACCTAGGGGCCCCGCAATGTTATCCTTGATTGATGGGCCCAACCTCCCCGTCCAGGATGCTGGTCAACGACACAGATGGGGAGCTCCGGCTTGAATTTGTGGGGTCGACGATGGCTGTGTTGTTGAGAGAGGATAGGAGACAGGACATGATAACATAGTCTTGATGCCAGAAACTTCCGTCACCCGATCCCATCTTCCGCGATCCGATATCTGTTATCACTGTTCTCTTGGGTTGAGGAAATCAGGCGCACTCTTGAGTTCAGCTATCGCTGTGATCGAACTTGGGCTCAGGAACGAAAACCCACCAGCATGGCCGTGCGCGAAAAACCATCACTGGGTCTCTATCATTGGCCAATTCATTATTTCGTGTCTTTTGACTAAAGCCATGTCCAAAAGTCTGGTCTATCTAGCCCGTCATCTCATCATCCTCGTCATCATCATCTTGTCCCAGCCCAGCTTCGATAAACGCCGCCCGAGTTCTCTCAACAGCCTGAACAAAATCTTCTCTACGAAAAGCATTGGGCCATCCGTGTTCGACGTACAGTCGCTTGATCTCCTGTACAACACGAGGAAATGTCTTGGTCAGTCACGGGTCTACGTTTCCTGTTGCTGATGAACTCACCTGGCCTTCCTCGGTATACCCTTCGACAACTCTCGCCTCCCACTTCCCAGAGCGGGGCGCTGGCACAACATCCAAGTTGCCGACCTGGGCATAGATCTTGTCAAAGTAAGCCTGGATGGGGACCGGGTCCACAACAAGCCACTGCTTGTCTGCGGGAACGTCCTCCTCGCGTTTGTCGAACTCGGTCCCGTAAGGGTAGATGCATCCTGTGATGGCCTATGCGTCAGCTTCACAGAGCACTTTTGAACCAAAACAGCTCTGCGCATAGTCCAGCTGACCTTGATTCGTATCGATCAACCACCAAATTCCCTCGTCCGCATGCGTCAACGAGACCATGTCCGCCGGCACGGGCCCATCAAACGGCGCAAAGCCAAGGTCCAAGAGCGCCGTGTTGGCAAACACTTCAGCGCCGTCGCCGTGAATCCCATTGGCGCCGCCGAACCACCGCCCGTCGCGCAGATACCGCAGCGGGAACGTCTCGGTATAAATCTCGACGGGGTCCGACTCTTCGTTCTCGTGGACGAAGGGGATGTGCCGCAGGAGATCAATGACGGTCTCGGAGCGGCCCATGGCCCGGAGAGCATCCACGCGGAGCTCCGTGTCGCTCCAGCCGGCGGCGGGAGGGAGTTCGATGGCTGAAACGTCCAAGTAGCCCATGCGCACCAGCAGCTCGTAGTGCCGCTTGAGGCAGTTGACGACGATGTCGCGATCGTAGCTAGTCATTTTTTTTCGATTCTTGCTTATTCTGCTTTTGCTGAAGATATTAGGCCGATGTGATAAGCAGACGATGAGGAGTTGGAGAGCCTTGCAGATGAGATTTTCACTGAGCGGTCCCTTTGTGGGGCATATCATTCGAGGCCCAAATGGACTGGTCCCTCACTGAGCCAATGACTGGATTCGGCGATTATGTTTGATCCCGTCTACATGGTGTTTTGGCATATCACCTCGAGCAATTCTTGATATCTTGCCTACGCAAATTGAGTTTCATCATGACAACTACATTGTACCTTTTATCTTCACTGCGCAGCAAGTGGACTTACGGCTGTACCACGACGAGAAGGGGGTCATGAGTAATGCTTGCAAGCTTGTCCTTAGGGTAAAGAGAGTGAGTTGAAGGCGACCATTTTTGAAAAAGACCCGAACCTTCACCAGTCCACGCAACCAGCAAAGACCCGATCGCCGGTTCTGAAGATCACATTACCCACATCGAGTGTGGCTTACTTCAGTTTTCTCGTATTTCTGGAGGCTGTGACCGAAGGGTGAATGCGAGATTCGGTTCCCTAGTAATTGCACTTGCCCAGGTACTTCAAAGGGTAATGAAGTTCACCTCTTCATTTCACATTACTTATTCACAGCTCATGAGCCCGAAGACATATTGCAGTTAACTTAACACTTCCCATTTGCGACACCGCTGTTAAAATCTGCATGACCTACTTTAACATTTTCGGCGGCATCTCTCATGAATCCATTCGATTTGAATCAGCCAGTGGCTCCACAGGATCTCAGCCGAACTTGATAATGATTCTGGTGAGGTGACGTAGACAGGAAGGCATTCGTATGGATCATGAGTTTTCCTCCTTCGGTTTCGTTTCCCGGGCGGTGTCGTGAGTTGAGTCGCGAATATGAGTCACCCTCAATCGCGAGCTATCATAAAGCTGCAGCGCTGAAATTTGATGCACTGTAGCTACTAATAGCGGATATTTAATCCACCGATTTTAGCACCTCACATATCTCTCACATCATTGCTGCAGCACACAATATCATCACATACGAGTCTAAAAAACAAACCCTCGAGAACCACGCTCTACTTTACACCACGTAGACGAGTATTGAGACTCATCAGTCATAATGGCAAAGGTACATACCTCCGTCCCGGAGGGTCTCATCCCTCTCCTGGAATCCCACCTCCCAAACTCCCTCGTCCTCCTCCGCCGCCTCCAATTCACCCGTTTCAAGGACGGCATGCGCCCAACAGCCCGCATCATCCTAGCTTCAGACGCACCACTCCCTTCTAGTGCCTCGCAACAAGATGCCGATGCATCAGGTCAAGAGCCACGGAACTTCTGCGCAGCATACCTCGACTTCGGCAGCACCAAAGAAACCCAACTCTTCATGTACTCAACAGTCGAAAACGCCGCCGACAAAACTCTCGCGGACGCGGACAAGAAAACGGCCGAATCCCAAATCGCAGCAGTCCTCGATGCTGTAACACAAGTGAGCAAGCAACAGCCAGACAATAGAACGCTTCCCGGTGCATGCCTCGCCGGAACCCTCGCCACACCCACGCGGGACGCCATGCTCCGAGCCGGCGTGCGCGTGACACCTCGCCAGGACTACGAGTATGAGAAATGGCTGTTCCGCGTCGATGATATTCCGGATTTCGAGGACCGTGTGACGTTGCCCGAGGGAGCTACATGGGGCCCGGCAACGGAGAGGGATTGTGAGATTGTGATTTCCAGGACGGATATTCCGCGTCAAGTGTGAGTTCTTGTCGGCCTCCCTGTGTCTTTCGTTTTTGTCAAGTTGTTTTGGAACTTGTCAGAGATGGACATAATGGCTGACAACTAGATAGAAAGACGTTGATGTCGTGGCCTAGTTTGTTTCTCAAACTAGAGGATGGAACGCCTATCGCATGGTCATTCCTCGGTGAGTTTTTCAATCCGTTCTAGATACGCAAGGCGTCTTACATTCATCGCTCCCGCCACGATCTGTTTACATACATCACCCACCGCTCCTCGGCAGCATCATAACTCTCTGACTCCTGCGTAGGCACCGATGCATCGTTATCAAGTCTCCACTGCGAGGTAAGTTGTGCAAAATACCCAAACCCAACACGAAGAGAATACTTCAATACTCTTCAATCATGATCTTTCAGTCTAACACAAGACCCCGCTCAGCCACCTTACCGACAGAGAGGCTACGCGAAGGCTCTGGCGTCGAAGTTGATCAAGAGAGGTACGAGCGAGTACGGCGCCGATGGTTGGGCGTCCGCCGACGTGGCGCCGTATAACACGGGGAGCAAGAAGATGTGCCAGAGTCTCGGTGGGAGACATACCTGGAACGTTTCGTGGTGAGTCGTTCCATTTCCCGCGTAGTAACATGGTTTATCTAACGGTGAAGCGGCTAGGAATGTCATTCATCTTCACGAGGTATAGACGAAGATGGGAAATCGATCTAGAAGTTTGCTTCATACTATCAATCACCTTGTAGATGTATATATCAGCCACCTTATAAATTACGTTGATGTAAGGTAGTCGAAGATTTACCTAGACAACCTGGTTGGTAGACAGAAACTATGATTGTTTCCAAACGGGATCGACCATTGTTGCGCAGTGATGTGGCAGACATTATTCGCGAAATATTCAGTTAAGAGAAAAGGTAATGGGTAATAAAGTGTTATTTTTGCGTTTTCCCTTGATATGTCCTACTCCGAAAAGACTGCCAGCTCCGAGAATCAAGTCTTTTGGCTTTGTGCACCTCATTTCTTCACCAACACCGCTCCGGTCCCCAAGAGCACCCGCATCCCATTGAAAAAAAACTCGAATCCTCAACTCCGGTACAATCCCGCCGGTGACAGCTGCTTGATAACCAATCTCTACCGCCACAACCTCCCAATCTTTCCTCCCTCGGAGATGCACGGTAGTGGGGTCCCCGGCTCGTTGACAGCTCCAGGTTCCCACTAAGCTAAACCGGATGAACGGTTGTGGTGGGGTGGCATGTCTCGGTCAGAACCTAAGAGTATTGCCAACCAACCCCATCCGGATCTGCAACGGGTATGGAAGATGCCGCCCTCAACAAGAAAATTTTGCCCATGTCGCGATGAGCGCCGTGCAGCGCGCGCACACAAACGGTAGCCGTCGAGAGCCGAGACTCCATCCGTGAGTCACCCGTGGGCGAACGCTCCGGTCCACCCCTCCTCATCCCATCTCTCCCGTCCCATTCAACCCCGCACTGGGACAGCGTACAGCTTCCCAAGGTAGGTCGGTCGGTCGGTCGCAACTTAGAAGTCGGCACCGGGAAGGTGGTAGAGCTTCTGAACGTCGTGCAGCATCTTCTCGTGATCAATCTCCAGGTCCTTGAGGAGACCGTCGTTGAAACCAAAGACCCAGCCGTGGACAATGGGGAACTTGTTCTTGGCGTACGACTGCTGGATAGCAGCCGTCTTGATGACGTTGCGGCACTGCTCGAGAACGTTGAGCTCGACGAGCCGATCGTAGCGAGCATCTTCCTCCTTGATGGCGTCCAGCTCAGCCTCGTGCAGGCGGTAGACGTCGCGGATGTTACGCAGCCAGGGGTTGAGCAGACCAAGATCCTTGGGAGTCATGGCGGCCTTAACACCTCCGCATCCGTAGTGGCCACAGACGACGATGTGCTTGACCTTGAGGTGGCGGACGGCATAGTTAATGACGCTCATGACGTTGAGGTCAATGTTATTGACCATGTTGGCAATGTTGCGGTGGATGAAGGCTTCACCGGGCTCGAGGCCGGTGATTTGCTCGGCGGGGATGCGCGAATCGCTGCATCCGATCCAGAGGTACTCGGGAGCTTGGCCCTGGGACAGGCTGACGAAGAAGTTGGGGTCCTGCTTCTTCTTCTCCTCGGCCCATTTGCGGTTGTTCTCGAAGACGCGGTCATGCGTCTGTTTGAGGTACTTCTCAATGTCGCTTTCGGCCATCTTGCGGTCGGGTCTGATAGAAGGAGGGGTAGACGATGACGATGATGGCGGTGCGCGTTGATAGGCGATGTGGGAGAAGCTGGAGGTACGGTGGTTGTTTAGGTGTTGATGCTGAGATCCAAAGGTGGTGTTGGTGAATCTGAGAAGAGGACGTGAAGGTTGCGCAGGGGAGGAGAAGAGGCGGGAAGGGAGGGAGCGCGGGAATGGGCTTGCTTTAAACATTAGAGGGGATTTATTTATGGAAAGATCGAGAGAGGAGAGTGCGAAGCTAATGGAGGAGTCCTAATGGAGGATGTAGCTCGGTGTTTGCTGCAGGTAAGCGGACCTTTGAGCTGGCGGGCGGGCGTGGAGGTTGTCAGATCGGAGCAATGGCAGCCAAGGAAACCCAAGATGAAGGAAATGTCGCACCTTTCCTTCTTCCCACGGAAGATTTGTTGGGAAGCTCCGGCGATCGCGCACCGTTGGCGGCTGCACGCGCTGCCGCTAGTTACCAGAGGGCCACAGAGACCACAGAGGAACCACAAAGACGTCACTGCGCACCTCAGCGTTCAGGACGGTGTCGCGAACGGTGCGTGGACGGTGCGGCCTCCTTCTCGATAGTCCGGCGCTCCGGGCGGGTTGTTGGGGTGACGGGCAGGCTAATTGCTGTTCAACTTGGGTCAAGATCATCGTGGATGGGGACCTCAGCCACGGTGGATGACTCAATTCCTGAATAGAAATACAGTGCAAAAGGGAAAAGAGCCGGGGGAGAAATGTTAATGCCGGCAGATGCGATGGTAATCTTGGCGAAACGGATGAGCAAAGGTTGATGATCTAGCTTCTGATTGCACATGTACCCAGTCAAAGGCAAGGAGCAACGGGACGGGAATGATCGATCTCAGATGGCGAGATCTGATTGATTATCTTCCACTTATCCTCGAGTACCTTATGATGGGATGCAGAGCAGCGATGATCCCGTCAGGCTATAGAGCAATGGCCACACAAGTTTCAACCATCTCGACTGCTAAGTTTCAACTGCCACTCTCGATCTCTTGGCTTATAACACCCGACGGGATATTATCCGGCCTTTACTCGAGCCACGACAGCCAATTCTCCTTACCTAGGCTGGCCTCCATTGAGTCTTTCAGCCGCGATTGGCATGTGCAGATACCGGGTCATCTTCCGAGTTTGCTTGAGGCAGACAGAGAAATATATACTCGCAGGCTACTTCCCGGCTGGCCAAGCCTAGCCGCGCATCAGTGCGGCACGATCCCGAAACCCCGGCACAACGGCCCCCGAAGAATGCCCGGGTGTCTCCACAAATCCCGATGATCCGGCACCAAATGGCACCGGCAGTTGCCCCTCTTGGCCCGGTCGCCAACCCGTTCCATCTGAAGCACCAACTCGCTTCGCCAGAGAAATCCCATCAAAGTGCCGAAAGTTGCAGATGATACCCCCCATTACCTCAAAACTCAACGGGTCGCCGCGGACGTGTGAACGAGCGCATCAAGGGGACCCAGCGGGGTGTGCAAGCGCCAGGACCTCCATGGGCACAGTGCCGACTCATGTTACCATCCTCCCTTCATCACTCAAATCCCTCTGAGCAGCTCAAGCCCCAACGGTCCCCGGTATTTGGGCCATCACGACGGCACGCAACCAACACGCCCAAGGGTCTCGCCAGCAGAGCCACTCTGCGCACCCGGTCTGATCACTCAGTCCGGTGAGAAAAGAGACTGCTCCTCGCTCTTGAAACCGGAACCAGGGGGGAACCCCTGCATTGTCAGTGTGCCGGCGCCGGTAAGCTTGTTGCCTTTCTCGGCCGACGCCACCACTTGTTCGTCTTGTCATCCACCAAGAGCCTCACAGAGCTACGGGCACATCCTTCGATCCTAGGCGGTTAGTAGTTGCTGTCACGATGAAAGACGGCAGCATGTACGGCAGCCAAAGAACCACAACCGAGACGCTGAGATCCCAAAAGATGTTCACTGCCTAGAGTGACAGAACGTTGAAGATGAAGTACTTCACCTTACTCGCAGCCCACTTGCCACGAAGTTTCCTGGTTGCATTGCAGGTCGCTCAGGTTCAAGGCAAACTCATCACCGTTTCAAGACGAGGAAACAAGGCGTCCCGTGAGCGCAAGTCACGCATGATAAGCAGTCGTCGCATTCTTGCATACCAATGTCCAGTGCTGGTTCCTGGTACATAACCATGGCAATCCCTCACTTACGTTCCCTGACTTTGACTTGCTCCTCGAGTGAATTTTCATTTCCTTCATAGATGCCACCAGTTGGCACGTTATAATAATACAACCTTCGTTCTGGTAAACGAGTCTTTTCTCTGGTATACGAATAAAGTCATGGTCGCTTTGGACTTCTCAAGAGGCCTCGGCCTGGCCGCCACAGTCTTGGCTCTATCACAAGCAGTCAACGCCGCCATCCTTCCTCGGCAGAGCAATGATGCCCTTCGACCTTGGGTGACGGTCCAAGCCGACGGCGCAGCCAAGACCATCACCCCGACCGTCAACGACGGCAAGACCACGTCTGCCTTCACGGGCAGCTCTACTCTCCCCACGGCCGATGCCAACGGCGCCGGGTCCTTCCTTTCATGCAACCAGGCTGCGGGAGCCAACGGCGTCAACCAGCCCTTTTGCTCTCCCAAGGCTGATACTAAGGTTGATGGAGGCAAGACCTATTGGAGTAAGTATCTCCTTCACAAAGTAAATTCGACTTGCAAACAGACACTAATACGGAATCTAGTAACATGGGACACCAGTCTCTTCCCCTTGCCCAATACAATGGTTCAAGTCCAGGGTGACTACGGCGTCACGAACGCCATCGACCCAGGCCACGGCTTTACCTCCCAAATGCTCCCCGCATCCCAAGGCCACTTCGCCTGGGCAGCGGTAGGTTACAACATGGCCGCCAACGAATCTCTCACCGTCCAAATCTTCCTCGCCCTCCCGCAGACCAACGGCTCCATCACCGCCCGTCACCCAGGAGCCAAGGTCAGCATCGTCAACCGGCCACAAAACGACAACGGCAACCAGAGACGCCGCGGACCCAACGTGTTTGGTATCGTTCTCCCCATCGTCTTTGGCGTGCTTTCACTGGTCGGCATCGGCTGGTTCGTGTGGTGGTACGGCCGCAGAAAGGGCATGTTCTCCTCCCGCGGCGGAGGCTACGGTGTCGGCAAGAGTTGTGGCCAGAGAACGGCTGACGTCAAGATTGGGCTTGGAGACAATGCGTTCTCGTCGCCTGATCGGGGTGTTGAAATGATGCCGCCCCCGCCGAGACCGCCTCCGCCTTCGGAGGGTAATGTCTTCCGTAACGAGATGAGTAGGCAAGAGAGAAACGAGAGGGCGCAGACCATGATGTGAGACTATAATTGTTACCACTGAAAGAATGACAGACACACAGATTGTATGGCTATCAGTTTGACACACATTCACTTAATTCTGCTTGGGGTGCAAATGGGCGGCAAACTAAATCTTAATTCAACATAATAATACCCGTATCCAAAAAGAACAACCAGATAATTACCCACGAAAATCATTGAAGATGTTCCATAAAGCAAAACTTGCATTTGAAAGACATAATAGTGAAGTGAGAGCCTGTTTCATCATGGATCATCTTCAAAATTTGAGTTCGAGGCCAGCGACAGGGGGGCATGCGCTACTAAACGCTTTCCTGTTGCATCTTGCGGTTATGTCTCAAAGGCAGGCATCAATCTATGCTCACCACCAACGCCGCAGAGCCAAGACGTATGAGGGTAATTAACAAAGATTAAAAGTACTTTCCCAAGGTCATTCAATCACTCGTCTCATATGGAAAAGTTATAATGCAGAAAGCCGAGGTGGGCTATGGGAATCATCACCCAAATCGATGCTGGAGATCTCACCGAGCCCTTTCCTCGGTGAACGATTCACCGAAACCAAAAGAAGACTGGCGCACTTTCGAGGGTGGATACGATGGCGGGCTTGACGGTCCACTCAGAGGCTTCCAAAAACCACTGAGAGATGCCGATAGGCACAGACCACCCCAGGGTTTACAAACCCCAATCACCCGGGAGGACCCACCCACCGGAAATTCTGACGGTGCATTTCGAATTCCGTGTAGTCTGCCGCGATCGACTTCGTGAACTTTTTCTCTCTTCTTGACCCCGTCCGTTACAGCATCGACTAACCCGACCGTCAACCACCCCACGACAACAGTCAAGATGTCCGCCGCCCTGAACAAGATCGCTGCCAACAGCCCCTCGCGGGCCAACCCCTCCGAGCTGGAGCAGAACATTGCCCAGGCTCTGTACGACCTCGAGAGCAACACCGCCGACCTCAAGGTCGCCCTCCGCCCTCTGCAGATCGTCTCTGCCCGCGAGGTGAGAACTACCTGAAAGCGACAATCCTAAAGTCCTGAAGACTTCCGAACCCGCGAATTCTCCGGAATCGAAAATCCTGTTCCCAGCCGCCACGGAAATCCAAGCACGAAGAGCTACGAACATGAGCTACACCCCACCCAATTGACGAGCGCGGTGCGAAGCAATGGAATCCCCGAAGCCTTTCTCTCGATTGAAACACATCAGGATTGAAGAGGACTAAAGGGAAAGAAGTTGCTGGCATTGGCATCGCGCGTTCCAGTCTTGGGAGGTGCCCATCGTTGGTGTCTTCAGCTTCACCGTGGCGGCGGAGATTTGAACGCTGAAAAGAATGATAATCTCAGGAACAGGACGGGAAGCGGTCCAAGGCATCGTCCTGGAGCTCGCATGCTGACTTGTGATCTTCCTATAGATCGAGGTCGGCCACGGCAAGAAGGCTATTGCCATCTTTGTCCCCGTTCCATCCCTGCAGGGCTTCCACCGCGTCCAGCAGCGGTAAGTTTCCCCCTTTCTCTTCCCAGACCTACTCTGTCCAATACTAAGACCATTCCTAGCCTCACCCGTGAGCTCGAGAAGAAGTTCTCCGACCGCCACGTCCTGATCCTGGCCTCCCGCCGCATCCTGCCCCGCCCCAAGCGCTCCGCCCGCTCCCGCAACAACCAGACCCAGAAGCGCCCCCGCTCCCGCACTCTCACCGCCGTCCACGACGCCATCCTCACCGACCTCGTCTACCCCGTCGAGATCGTCGGCAAGCGCCTCCGCACCAAGGAGGACGGCTCCAAGCTCCTCAAGGTCATCCTCGACGAGAAGGAACGCGGCGGTGTTGACTACCGCCTCGACACCTACTCCGAGGTCTACCGCAAGCTTACCGGCCGCGGTGTCACCTTCGAGTTCCCCCAGTCTGGCTCCGCCGAGTACTAGATTATCGTATCTAGTGTCTTGCGCATTGGGCGGGTGTTTGGTGAAAAATCAAAAAAGGAATCATGGTCAATGATGGGTTTGGCATTTAGTCTGCTGCAATGAAGGCATGGCAATGACTGGTTGATCAAAAGGGTCTGGCGTCTACAGGGATATAAACTTGGGCGATTCCATTACAGGCTGCCCAAAAAATGCATATACCAAAACACTTGACCGCTCCTTCTTAACTATCTGTTCCCGTCTCTTCGTGATTATGTTCATTGTGCTTGAAGCCATTGCCTGATATATAAAGGAATTGGGGGTATCATTTTTCATTTGACATTAGTCTAGTCCTGGTTGATGCGTCCAACTCCCAAGACACACCAGTAGGCCAGCTCCCTCTTTTCCCTCGCCTCCTTCTCCCTGCTTGTCGCAGTACCGACGTCGCCTTGAGCTTCCGTCTCCCACTCGATGCGCACAAACATGGGTATCTCCAACACATCCTCGTCCTCCCGCAAAGCACTATCACCACCTGGCTGCTGCTCAAGCCTCAACGAAGCCGGCACGACCTCCAGCACGATGCTCACCCAGTTGCGGCCGCGCTCGTAAATCTTGCCCACCTCAGCCTGCTGCATCCCGCCCTCTTCCCCTCTCCTGCGCTCCTTATCGCCGTCATCCTTGAGGGCATCGTCCCACATGTCCGTGTTGGCATCAATCTCGAATTGCGGGCAAAGCACCGTCACGGTGCTGGCGAACCGCCCAGGCGTGCTTGACGGGGTGGCCAGCGACACCTTGACCGTCTCGAAGATGGGGTTCTTGAAGGTCAGGAGATACTGCACGGGCTTGAGTGGCGTAAGCCACAGTTCCTGGGGTATCGGCGGCCGAGCGGTCGAGGGGAGGTTCTGGACCTCCGACTGCAGCGGTCGGATGGTGATTGTGGGGATGTAGCTGCCGGCCACGAGGCGGATGCGGAACCGGGTGTTGGAGATCTTTGCTTCCGGCTTGCTGATGATGTGTCTGCACAGCGGGCATCTCTTGGATCGCTTGGTTCTGAGGAGATAGGGGATGGGCCGGAGCTGGTCACGGAAGCGTACGTGGTCTTGCTGTAGGCAATTCTGGGCTAGAGTCGTTGTGTCGTCGGGATGCGTATGTCTGAGTTTCTCAATCTCTTTCGACTCGTCTAGGTCGGTGGTCTTCAAGCCCTCGTCAGGACTGACGGCCTCCCTCATGATCTGCACCTTACCGCGAGCCTGTTTATTGCCAAAGTTGTTCCCAGTGTATAGACTCATGATGCGTGAGAGTGAGCCAGGCGAGTTGAGGCCTAGATCACCTAGTGATGATAGCCCACCCGCTGAGGGGTTCGAGCCGGCCATCTGGTTCTGGTAGAAGGACTTGAGCTGCGCAAACTGCAGTTCGGCATCCATGTCCTCCGGGTTCAAGTGGTATTCCCCATTGCTCTCCTTTTTCCTCTCCTTGTGCTCCTTGGGAGTCAGCTTGGGCTGGCCTCCATTCTGCAGCTTGGCCAACTGCCCGTGGATGCCATTGGGTCGGTCGAATTTGACTCCAATTTCGGTTGAGCTCCAGTTACAGTATGAACATGACAGCACGTAGGAAGCGCCCTGAGGAGCCGTTCCATCAGCCGTGAGAAGGTTGCTCTCGGGCGGAGTATCGAGAGCCGTAACAGCGAGGGGACCAACGCAGACGGGACATTGGAAGCAGCTTCGTGTGCACCTGCGATAGTGTTAGCCAACGCCGGAACTCTCAACCAAAGCAAACCCTGCGCATACCTGTTGCCTTCGCTTTTGAGGTTGCTGCTTGGGACCTCAAACAAGCAATTGGGGCAGTAGTAGGTGACAATCTCCTCATTGACGCATCGCGGGCACCGAATTTGGTGACAGTCTTCGCAGTACATCAGATGCTCCAAAGGATAAAGACTGAAGTTGGCGCGCGGGGCGCGCGGGTCGAATGTCCGCTCATCGTCCTCTGGGCTTCCCGGCGTTGACGACCCGTCCTCGCTGGACTGGTGAGTCTCGGAGCAGGGGCAGCGGATGTAGGTGTAGGGGGTCAGAGGTGCCATTTTCGCTCCGACATAATGCTATGCGGAGTGAATTCTGGGATTGAAGAATGTGTGGTTTGCCACGAGCTGAGGAGGGCCACTGTGCCGCGCAGAAAGGCTCGAGGAAGGGCGTTTGAGAGTCTGCACGGAGCTGTCTCCCGGACGCGACAATGCTCCTCCTCACCGAAATCCCGCGCGACCAGAGCCCAGGAGTGTGGGCTGATAAGACCGATAAGAAGGTGAGCCTCTTATTATCGATAAGACCAACCACTGGTAGATAAGCCCTTACGTAAGCGGCCTCGAATGATCCCACCCTCCAATTCGGCTCTCCAGACTCAGGACTTACATGGAAGTTCAGCTTGGTCCCTCCGAAGGCTGCTGTTAGCCTTCAGTCCATCGCCTATTATTGCGCTCGACTGCATGGGAAAATCGCCTATTGAACCGAGAAAACTCTCTCTCTGGACGGACATTATTGATCAACATGCTTCAAGCTTGTCAAACCCACGCGAGACCAAGAACCGATTCTTGTCAAACCATCGTCGATCCCTCGCCAAGAACGCCCTGAGGACGCTGTCACGACTGTCACCTCACTCCTCGCCACGGGCTTCATGTCTTCAATGATAGATTTCGGTGTCTCCGGTTGGGGATTCGAGAGGCTTCCCGCATCTGGATTATAAGACTTGCACTTGTCTTAAGCTTCTCTCTGCCGTCCGCCATGCCGGCGGCCAGCTTCGCTTGGCGCACTCCGACTCGTCTGCGGTTTCCTTTTACCGTTCACCTTAGTCCCACTGGGCTGGGTCTTCTTTCTTCAGCTTCGACGTTTTCGTTGCGGCCCGGCGCTGCGCTAATTGATAGCGGTCCAGACCTCCTCAAGTGCGACAGGATGCCAAAAGCCAGCCGCGGGGGTCTGGGTCGTGCAAGGCCTTCCGAAGCGAGCGAGGGCTGAGAGGACATGGGTTATGGTTGGGCTTGTCTGGCCTCCGGTCCGGTGGTGGACAGGAGCCCTTGCCAGGTGGTGGGATCCGCCTCCGGAACTCCTTTGTGCCTCACGACCCTGAGCCGATTTCTGGAAAGATGACTGTTGCCCCGCATGAGGGATGGCTGGACTTGGACGAGTGTGGTCAGCGCAGCTTCTGTCTTGCAGATGCCCTGCATCCCCTCTTGGAGCCGCTGTTCCACGTAGGGCAGAGGCCCGTCAAGGCGTCGATGACTGTGCATGGGTGTAAGTGGCCATGTCCTTCTTGCAGAAAGTCAACGCCAGTGTTTTGGGTCCCGAATAACTCGCAGCTTTCGTCGAATCTGTTGCGCGAGGCACACCGGCGATGGAAATCTCGGGTCGGAAAATATCTATCTGAAGTCGAGAGAGCGCGGCCAGCAACAGTCCTGGGGCTGGCCCCAACCACGGGAAAGAGGGTTTTTCTGTCGGCCGACGGCATGAAGCTAGGGAACCCAAACGCACGCTCATCGTTCCATGGCGATGGTTCTCTAACTTGGTCTACCCTGGTAGATCCCGAGCACCGGCCATCACTAGCAACCGTCTGGTTCGGTAGCACAATATCGGTCGCAAGTGAGAGAGACAGAGAGGCACGAAGTTAAACCTATCTGTACTACAAACAGTAATTACGGAAAGCGGACTGATCTAGCGACGATGGAGCGTCCATGGCGGCCGACCTTTCAGGATTCCCCATCCACATCATGGAGTTTCCCGCCGTGGCGAATACCCTCATGAGGGGTGACGTTCTTTGGTCCCGATGCTGTCTATCACCAGGCCTACGTGGGTGCAAGACCCAGGTTCAATGTTGCCTCTCGACAAGATGAAGACGGTCAATTTCAATCCACACCTCCCGGATGCGATCGTGGCCGTTATATCACCTTGGGATGACTTCACATCTTGGCCGCCGTGTGACTGATGATTCAGCAGAAGAAAGCCGATTGCGATCGTCCCAAGACAATTAGCAAAGGGAAGCCCAGCTCCCGGGGGTTTAGTCGCCAATTGTCATGAGACATTGCTCAATCGAGCAAGCGGGACGCGACTCTGACCAATCATTGAGCTTCTTTGTCGATGCAAGCCAACGCCGAAGTATGCATCGAGGACGGCGATCCCCAAAGACATGCCCCCGGAGTTTGGGCTGATGGTGGGCAGAGGCAAGCCAGCATCGACGCTTTGCATCACCACCCTATCACTAGCATTCCCCAAATGTCACAGGGAGAAGGGACTGCATACGCAAGAATGCTCATACCAGCGAGGAAACAAATCACATCTGGCGCCTTGCCGATCACTTCAACGTCGACTACCTAGGGTTCCGTCACAACAGCGTTGGTGGAGACGCAGAGACTGTTTGAGACCTCCAGACATCATACGTCGCCGTTGAAAGGCAAAATCATTCCTCTCGCCGTCCTTTTTTGCGAGAAGTCGGCTCACGGACGGGGAGCCTGCAGTGGCACAGCCTGGAGCTGACGGATGCTGCAGCAGCAGTGTTCCTCAGGAACAGACTCACTACGCCTGTATGCGTATGCTGCTGCACAGAGTCTGAGAAGTTTGAAGAGACTGCCAGCGCATCAGAGCTGTGGATGACAGGCACATTTGCTTGGCCGTCCTCGAAGAAGCTGCAGACCAGGGTAGGGTCCGGACTGAGGGGTTCACCCATCGCTCTAGTGGCGGCCCGGTCTAAAACATGGCTTGGAGCTATCCCTCTGTCTCCCGCCGCGTCACTCGACACTCTACGACAGGCAGCTCGGACCGTGGGCAAGCTGGCGGGTCTTTGCCAGGACGCAGCCCAGTCCCGGATTCTGGGTCAAGTCAGTTCTTGATCCGGGACAAGTGACATAAAGCCATCCAGACGCCCACCCGAAGACGTTTTGTAAGGTTTTCGGCGTCCATTTCCCCATCCAACCACAGCTCTTTTGCTCATCCGGACCGGCTGCTTTCGACCAGGTTCGACAAGGCCGTGGACAAGCGACGATCTCAAGTCATTGTTCACTGCTACGGGCGTACTGGGTACATCCGCTAGCTACCTCAATCACTTCAGTGATCAACGCAGATCTGACAGGGGTTCTTGTGGACTATTGGCGGTCCGGAACACCTCCTCTACAGTCATCGGCGCCATCCACTGCTGTCAGCTCTCAACCTGGGTGAAGCTCTCTGGCCGCATTTAGCTGAGGGCTAAGGCTTCCCGTCACGGGAGCTATTCAACGATCGCCCATATCAACGTACTTGATCCCGCGACTTGTCTCGCGCTTGAAGTCTCACAATGTACGGTCGACGAGATTCTCGAAAACGAATGTCTCTACCACCCACTCGCACAATGTCAACAACATCAACACAAGGCTGGACGCCTAAGACGCTTGGGAACCCTATTATCGAGGGAAGGATGCCTCAAAATTCAAAAGTCAAGAGGTGGGACGGAGCAGCAAGGTCATGCAGTGATTGGGATAATCTGAGAAGAGTAAGATGATCCTTCCTATCGTGATGAGAGAAATTCAGCTAGCGCGATGTCTCTTGACCTTGAGATTATTCGCTAACGTTGTTGTCTCAGGACCCTGAATTATGGTTTCGCGGTGGAAACTGCTTCGTACACTTGTACGGCAAGGGGCAGTCCCGCAGAGGACCTGCATTTAAAGTACCATTCGGTGCTTTGCTTTCAGCAAACTGCCATCCGTTTGTCAAGAGATTTATGGCTCGCGACATGCCTGAGACGCCAGGTTCATTCCATGACCAGTATGATGATTTGGACCGGTGGAATGCTCTCAACCCCAACGAGCGGATCGAGCTCTACATTCCAGCACCCCCAATGGCAGACAAGGAACAGGCATTTTCTTACCATCTCGCAACGAGAAATTTCTTTGCGTGGATCTTCCGACGCTCAGTGGTCGGCGAGCACCTCGGCACCGCACTCATCGGCCTTCTTAACAGCATGGCGGAGTTCAGAGGCAACGAACAGGACAACGTGTCGGATCTCACTTCTTACTTAGATGAAGAGGGCTACTACGACATCAAGGGTCTGCCGCAACACGCACTTGCTATGCTGCATCTGGCTGAAGTCTTCCAATTGAGAGACTTGTACGTCGACGCATTCAGCCACTGCGTTGGAATGAGCGAGGAGCTCTTCTACAGTCCCGAGTATCAGGTATGTTACGCTTATTTCCAACGGCTGCACGTTTGACTCACAGAACATAGCACATTGGCTCGGTCTCTAAGACGCTGATTCGACGGGCGCGGACTGAGATGAATTCTAGACTCAGTCAAGCAGGTGGCATGCTTAAGAACTTCCTGGAAGATGAGCTCTCTGAGACACATCTTGGCCTTCCAGCAGGCGGACGTGCCCACCTGGACCGATTCCGATCCTTTATCCAATCATTTTACACGACAAAGTTTGGCTATTACCCGCCATTGTCCTTCGACACTCGCAGTAGCACCATCTTCGACCCTGAGATTTTCAGTACCATGTGCAAGGATTTCAAGGCCGTTTATGACTTGCTCGTAGACGAGGAGTTCACTTCAATCGAGAGCAGCCCGCTCCTTGCGCAAGGCGGGATCTGCGCCGTGCAGAGCGTCCAGGAATTCGATGAGCGATGCAACTTCAAGTCTCTGAGGCATCCGCTGCCATTACTGCCCGAGACTGTCAGCGACAAAGCATCCCGTCGCATGTCACTACAGTGGTTGGCGAACACCGCGCGAGGCGACAAGCTAAAGCCTGACCAACGCCTAGTGGCCCACAGTGCCATGATCAAGGCAATGAACATGCGTGACCCAGCACTTCTGGACAACGACTTTGTCCGCGCCTACCGGAAGTTTGAAGAAGACTCCGTTTCACCTCTTATTCGCGTCGATAAGGCCGAGAAGATTAGTCTCGTGGACGCCCGCAAGGTGCGCTGGATTCTGATTTACGCGGTGTACCAAGTGCTCCTCAGCTGCACACAGGCGCCATCAGAAGTTCGCGACACTGGTGCGGACTATCACCTCGCAGTGTCTTGTGAAAAGCTGCCGCCCTGGAAGGAGGGACGCCAATTGCAAACCCTCCTGCGCAAGCAGACAGACATCGCAGTCGATACTAAGCGATCGCAATCCGTCACGGACTGGGCAACGGGCTGCCATGGCACACCGTCTGTGGTTGTGTCGCCGACTATCGAGATTCGACCAGACGTCGACTACACTGCCAGATCCCGCCGCGACGAAATAGCCTCCCGTCGGCAGTCAACATGCGGGGTCCCATCCGCGGCGGCCCCGGCCCGCTCACGGAGCAGGAGCTTGTCCCGCAACAACCCCTTCCGACGATCCCTCAGCATCTTCCGCAAGCTGGAGGAGCAATGTGCTCCGGCACCCCGCAAGGCATCATACTGCGAGATCGTGGTCCACGGTTACGGCAACGGCACCAATGCTGTCAAGAAGTGGGAGGGTCCTCCCGCAGAGGTCTCGCCCCGGACTCATGTTGCACCGCGTTCCTTCTCGACTTCCTCAGAGTCCAGCGGCGCCTCTGAGGCTCCCTCGATGGGTGGTCACAGCTATGCGACCATCGACTCCACGGCGCCGCCGACCTCGCCCGATGCGCCGAGCAAGAATTGGCCGAACCAGGAGTCGCCTATGCTGAGCCCCGTTCCTCTGCGTGGTCGCCGGCGCATGAGAAATGTGCTTTCCTTCGCGGGGACGCCGCCCCGTGCCAGTTCTTCGGATTGGACGGTAAATAACCGGCGTCACAGCGTTATCGGGGGCGGCGCTGGTAGCTACGCTCATGACTATGAGGAGCTGATTAAGGAGCAGGAGGCAGACTTCCACCGTCATGAGCTGGAGCCTCTTCCCCTGCAGATCCGCAAGTCTTCGATCCCGATTCATGAGTCCCCGGTATTGGGGCAGATGGATGTGCAGCCTGTGTGGGAGCAGTTCAAGGACCTTGGTGGTCTTACTAGCTGCTCCCCTCTGAATATCTAGACCGGCTGGGTGTACTGAGTACTACTCTGGCCGGAATGTACGAATGGTAGTGGCACGCTACCACTGGTGTTGTTTTCTTTGTATGTATTGATTTGGAAATGACGAGATACCCTGTCGCACCCTCCTTATACAGGCCTGCGCATGGCGATGATTGATATGAGCGATAAGGTTGGGGAAGGAGTTTAAGCCTGGATTGTTATGGCACATTGTACAATATTCTCACTGAAAAATCTGAAGAAAAGAGAACGAGATGATAACGGGCTTCTTACACCTGAACAGTGACTTTCCATATCACAGATGACGTCCGATGAGACGAGGCAATTTTTGGACTGAACGTGTCTACACACCACTACGTTTGTAAAGGATAAAAAGGCTGCGACCGGCTGGTATTCCATAAGCTTCCTGTCTTCCCATTCGCAGTTCATCTGCGAAGCACATCATATTTGTACGATGGGCGCAAGTGCTGACAGCAACGACCTGTCTCGTCAGCCCCGTGACGTTTTCTGCGGATGGTACCTGCAGGAATGCAGCCATCACGGAGTTGGATGTGCACATGGCAAAATATGCCTATCGCTCACAGGATGCATCGAATCAGGCTCGACGCCCATTCAGGAGGGACGTAAATGGGGCTGTCGTCATTTCAAACATTACTGCATATGTCCATTTATCTTTGTCCTATATTTACCGTTGCCATACAACTCAGCTTCCGGGCCTTCATCTACGGCTGGCATGCTCGCGCAATGCTCGCGCTTCTTACAGCGTTGAATGTACAGAATGAGGGTACACGGTTGTCCCTGTACAGATGCGATCATACGAGAGTCTGAGAGTTCAACGCTGCGTCGCAAATACCAACAAACGGATATTACTCAGTCTTGGTCGTCTTTGACGCGAGGGCCAGCCCGTCGACGATCTCGCCGCCCATGGAGAGGATCATGTAGCCTGAGCCGAGAAGCCATGCGCCGCTACAGTCGCGATTTCAAGTCAGCTTCCTTTCCGTGCAGCAATCCGCCTCTTCTGTTCGTGGGGAAAAGCTTACTTGGGAATGATCCAGAGGAAGAGGAGGTCCAGAGGGGGGTTGTGGCCAATATTGTCAAAACGAGAGAAGTACTCGTTCGCCCCTGTCGCATCATCGTCGTTAGTACAGTATCGCTTCGCAGGGCTCCGGGAGCAAAAGGAAAGAGAGTCGCGCTTACAGTACAACACCGTCTTGCTCAACGTCATCACAGCCGCGCTGAACCCAATAACAATAGCCAGCGCGCCCGCCTTCCCACCAACAACCTTCTTCAACCCAGCCGGCCCGTCAACGGCGCGTCCTCGCGAGAAGTACAACCAGTAGTAGGCGAGATACATGACCGTCTCGACGGCGTTCAGCGCGCCCTGCGCAGAGGTGAAGCCGTTGCCGGCGTTGAAGGCCTTCCACCCGTACACGTGGTCGACCTCGCCGTAGAGCTTGTAGGGCGCCCAGACGGGCCAGTGGAGGTGGCCGCCGGGCATCGTCCAGGGCCGGAGGAGGACGTAGCCCGTGTCCCAGATGACGAGGGGCAGGGAGACGAGGAGCCAGAAGCAGGTGAGGGAGGTTGGCGCATGGGACCAGCCTTGCGGGGTGGATTTGTTTTCGGGGTGGGTTGTTGCGGCTGTTACGACGGCGCGGGCTTTTGAGGGGATGATTGGGGAGGCTTCGGGGCCGGTTGAGAGGGCGCGGGAGGAGGATCGTGTTGAGACCATCTTGTTGTCGACGCTGGGGATATGGATTTGGGTAGGTTCGCGATGTGGAGGTATCGTGGGGGAGGAAGCGCTGGCTCGGTATGACCCGTCGAGTCTTTGACGCGTTGTTTATCGAGTTGTGTGTATGTGTCTTCGTGTACGTGTGTTGTCGTCGAGAAGTAGTAGTAGTAGGGGAGGAGGAGGGAAGCTTCGGAAAGGTTAATTGGACCGAGAAGGACAAGGACAGGTAAAGCAACCGGGATCAAGTCAATTAGACTGCCCGTCCCAGTGTCCCAGGGACCTGTTCACAAACGGCCAGGAACCACAGAATACGTGATCCGTGCCGTTACACTCTCCACACAGGAACCGACCGGCAGTCCTGGGGCTTGAGGCTTGAACAACGGTGGGTGGCACCCGAATACGACAGACGGACTGGCGCAGCGTGCTGGTGTGTCGCGACACTCTCAAACCTTCTTTGGCCCCTCGGAGCAGTCCTGTGCAGGCTTCCCGAAACGGTTCGCGCCTTCGCAGTACGTACATAGAGGGGCAGCGGCGCGATTAGTCAACCCGAGTGCCGCGTCCCCACTCTTCCAACGGATACTCAGTGATCCGTGCATCTCTAGCGAATTGCGGGGGAGGGGCAGACAGCAACGCAGGCACGCAGGCAGCGAAGCTGGAAAGGAGACGAGCCACAAGAAGCCTCGACTGCTTCACGACGAGGTCAACGCCCAGACACGACTTGGGTCAATGGCCTCAGCTACGGATGAGAATTGAACCCGCAAAAAAAAAAAAAAAAAAAAAAAAAAAAAAAAAAAAAAAAAAAAAAAAAAAAAAAAAAAAAAAAAAAAAAACACAAACCAAAAAAAAAAAAAAAAACCAAAAAAACAAAAAAAAAAAAAAAAAAAAAAAAAAAAAAAAGAAGAAGAAGAAGAAGAAAGAAAAAAAAAGGAAATTGCAAGCACAAGCAATGGCGAGTTCTGTCAACCATGAACGATCACACATTTTCCTGACCGCTAACGGCTACACCAAGACACTAGCGATCTACGAGCAAAGAACCAACTTGTTCCTGGACGACCTTCTGACTAACCGTGTCTACATACGCAAGAACATTTAGAAAAACTCAAGAAAAAAAGGAAGAGAAAAGGGGCGGAGAGCACACATTGCCAAGAACGCAGTTGTGACTTGTCCTTTCTTGGCCGCCGTCGGCACGGGTGACTTTTGCGCGCCCCTTGGGCGTGACAAAACTTGAGCACTGGTGTGCTCATCATCTGTAAGTATTTCAGTGTTCTCCCCTGAGTGCTGCAGCGAGGCGTATGGCCTGTGACGAGTCGCGCAATCTGATTGCTCGACGGGGGCTCAGGAAGCGCCAGTGACGTGAGGGCAACTAGCAGACCAACAAGAGGCACTTTTACTGGGTTTCATGAGGTAGGTGCTGTCTGAATTCAAGTGAGCTATATTGCCTCATATACTACGTTAAAAGGGACTCTTCTCCCGACCACATAGCAGGTGCTTCTTCCATAGTGCAGGTATGTACTAATTCATGAACTCATCGCGACTACGACTTTTCTGTCCATCGTCTCTACTCCAAACTCTTTGCCAAATGGACCTTTTACAAATGGGTAGCTCTTGTATGACCGGCGGCGGAGTGGCGGTCTCTCGGTCTATGACCAGGTCGTTATCACCACACCAGAATGACCTGTCATTCGAGCTGTACCAACGCACTCCAAGGGACGGCGGCACATGGCCCAATTTAATAAACGAACCGCCGAGACGCTTCAATCAGACTCAGGAGACTGGAAATCCGTCATTCGAGCTGTACCAACGCACTCCAAGGGACGGCGGCACATGGCCCAATTTAATAAACGAACCGCCGAGACGCTTCAATCAGACTCAGGAGACTGGAAATCCGTCATTCGACCTGTACCGACGTACTCCAGTTGGCAACGGCACTGGACCGGATCCAACAAACGAACCACCGAGGCGGTTCAAGCAAATCCAAGAGACTAAAAATGTGTCATTCGACTTCCATCGACGTACTTCAATGGGCAGCGGCACCGGGCCAAATCCAAAAAACGAGTCAACGAGGCAACTCAATCAAACTCGGGAGATTGGAAGAACATACCTATGTCCCCATCCAGGTTGCGTCTCGAAATTCAGCTGTAGGAGTAATGTGAAGAGACATATTCAATCAAAGCATAGCGCGCCTGTGGAAATGCCGTGCGGGAAAAAATTGGTAAACCATTCTTCGAATTTGAAGAGACACTCCCGGAGCTGTCAGCGGTGCAGAGAGCTCAGGCATCTGGAAAGTGACCAAACGAGCATGTTAGTCGACAATTCTATGGTATTCTTCTCTAACGCCGAGCCCCAAAGCCCAAGGATGCACCATCCCGACAAGCCTCCATCTCCAGACCCTGAAATGGATCTCTTGCCAATTTATTCATCTGGCCTAGACCCCGACCGAATAGATCCCTACCGAGATGCTGGGAAGCAAAGAGAGTGGAGTGTCACCAACCTGGACCCCGCATCTGGAGAGCTGTCACCGGCAACGCCAAAAGATACGACTTCACTTCGCATTTTGAACGAGTTGGTGTTGAAGGCTTTACAAGACCTCGAGACTAGATTGGAGCATCAAATTTCCCAGGACCAGAACACCTTAGGCCGGGGAGGGGGCAAAGCCTCGGCACGAAAACGTGATCGCCAATCTAGCAATTCGCAGCAGCCGCCGTCCTCGAAACAACAAGTATCGTCTAAAAGAGAGCGGGCGAGCCTCATCCGAGATGGGAACGACTCCCCAAATGACGAGGACAAGAATGGCTCCAGCCCCGAAGAGGAACATGACGGCGGTAATGCCAGTGATGCAGAACACAAATATCTTGCCTGCCCTCTGTTTCGAAAGGACCCGCGAAGGTACGCGGCTTGTGCGAAACGTCGGCTCAGGCGCATCAGGGATGTAAAGCAGCACATGAGGAGACAACACAGGAGACCACAGTACTACTGTCCTATTTGTTGGAAAACATACTCGGGACCCGACGAGCGTGATGAACATGTCATTGAACGCTCTTGTAGCGCCCCGCAAGAAACAAGCACACCGTGGATCACGCGAGAGCAAGACACCCGGTTGGAGGGAAGAGTTCCAAAAGGGTCAACCGTGGAACAATGGTATACGATATGGGATATTGTCTGTCCAGGGCAAACACGCCCAAATCCGCCGCATTGCTTTCTGGGCAAGATGGTTGAAGATTTCAGCACCTTACGGCGAGAGCTCTGGGAAGAACACGGCCGCGAAATTGTCGAGGAACTTGTTACGCAACGAGAAGCCACACTCCGAGAACCTCTGAGTTGGGAGAACAGGAGTCTGCTCCAGAGATGCATCATTGATATTGTCCGACATGTGTTGGAGCATCCTGATGTTACATCAGCAGGAAAAGTCCGGTGGAATCAGGGCGTTTGTCAATCTGAAGCAGGTTCAGTACCTCAATCCCCTGGCCGTGTTCACGGTGTTCCTCAAGATGGTCCCGACACGACTCATCATCAACCATTTGAGATGCAGGAGAACTTACTCCAGGAAGGCCACAAATCCGCCCCAGACCAAGGACTACAGTTCGGCGGGCCACAGCTGGGCGACTTGGACTTGACGTCTTGGTTGGACTTGCAAACGTTCGACGGATTCGATACAGGCAACCTGAGCTTCCTTGATGCAGGTCCACCTGCCCTTGACGAGGGACATGAAACTGTACTTGATTTCTCAATTCGTCCAACTAATACATAAAGGCACCAGCACAGGACGGCTTTTCAACCCGCCATTCATCTACATGTTGTCGCTGTATCTAGCTCTTTTTCTACAGACTACATAGATGCTGATCGATGTCGCAGGCGTTGTGGCGCTGTCCATGAGGAAGGCAAGGCAAAGTGGTCGTAGTGATGGAGCATAGACCATAATCGAGGAGCAGCTATGTTTCGACGGAGACTCTGAAAGAGAAAGGATTTGAGGTCATGCTGGGAATTGGTATTTAGATAAATACATTCAACCATCTACTTTGTGTTCTTGGTTAGCTCTTGCCCCAAATGCCGAGTTTCCATAATATCCAATTCAACACCGATGGAAGCTCTATGATTCTATTCAAGTCCTTGAACCGGCTGATGCGGGTATAAAGCCAGCTTTGAAAGCATTGGCCCCCAATAGACTTTCTATCTCATTTTGATGGTCCATTACAATTGACATAAGGAAACAAAGACAACAAGTAGACAACATAAAGAATTAGATGAGAAAGACCAAGTTAACAGTGTAAGAAGCACGCCCTCGGAGACCTTCCCGGTTCGCGCCGGCATTCGCAGTGTTCTAGCGGGAGGAGGTTGCTGAGTGACTGGTAACCTTCGTTGTCGGACGCGATTGTATGTCCGTCGAGCAGACGCGCCCAGCTGTCGGTAATTACCGGGTTGTTCGCTGGTTGTGGCTGGTTCAATCCTTGCGGAAAGACGTTGACCCCAGGTTCTGTAGTATTGAATCGCGATTGAGTTTGCCTCATGGCTGCGTAGTGCACTTGGGGGGAGGTGGTGTTGAGCATGGGATTTGTTCTGAAGCCAGACCTATTGGTTTGGTGCGCTGTCCAGTGCTGCTGGACAGCGGAGCTATGGTGATCCATTAACGCTAAATTGTATGATATGTGTGCTGCCCGAGCCTGATGAGAGTCCCTTGGAGCATTAAATGGTTGATACGGGCTCTGAAAGGAATCCAACGTTGAGCGGGGCTGCGATCCACCGATGTAGGTTATGTTTGTCGGACCCAATGAGTTTGGAGGAGACATAAGAGAAGCCGCCGTCGGAGCGAAACCGGGAAACACCTGGTTCTGGATTGGCGAAGATGGTGGCCCCCGGGTGCCGTTGGCAGCTTGAGAGGAATTGTGTTGCTCAACTGTCGATGGCGGTACTCCCGGGCCTTGACCCCAGCTGCTGTCCAACACGCGAATGACTGCTTGGACGTCGTTGTCACTCCATCCAAGCTGTAGCCCAAGCTGCTGCACGCCAACAGCCATTCTGGGAGCCACTCGCCGTCTTGTCGCAAGCTCATCGACGTCGTCAGAGTAGGGCGACGCAGGTCTCTGCTCGCCCGGAAAGACAATGTCCCAGACCTTGAACCAGAATTCCTTCTCATCTTCACCGCGAGACTTCTTCAGTCCTCGAATAGAGGCTATTTGGTCTTCATTGAGTCCAGAAGCATCGAAATCACAGACACCGGGGCGGCATGTTCGTGACCTTATATGTGCACTACGTTCTGTGAATGTGGTGAATAAGGAAAAGCAAATGACACAGTGAATGGGCTGGCGGTGGTTACCCCTGCCCTCTTCTGTCAAGTGTCTCTTGATGTGCCTAACTTCGTCGAATTTGTAATGGCGGCAGCACTCATGGGCGACAGTGTCGTGCGCGTAAAAGTGGCACGCGAAAAGCCTCCCCTTCCTGACTGCTTTGGCTTTGGGGGCGACTGCGACACGCGGGCGTTTTCCACCACGCCCGCGGCTCGTGGTGCTAGAAGCAGTGCTCCCGCTTGACTTGGTAGCTCTCTTCCTTCTTCGACTTTGGTCAGTTCCAGAGGCCACGCCCCCGGATCCGCTAGTCTTTCCAGAACCACCGCCTGTAGCGCTGCTCTTTGGTATGTACACGAGATGCTTGAGGTACAGTCCAGGCGCGGTGTACAGTTCTCGAAGGAGCTGTGGAATCGGCGGACGGGCGAGTAAATCACTAAAGGCTCGCCAGCCTGTAGCTGAATGTCCACTGATCTGGGAACTTGGATTCTCGTTGGGGCAGAGCGCTGCTGGCACCCACTTGGCGAATAGAGCGACGGCAACTGGCTTTAGTAGGTAAAGACCAGTGCCACAGACCGCAAGTAAGTTGTAAAGGCCATGGCGAACTTTGACGTCGTCTATTTTAAAGACTGGCCACTGAGAACATGTATGCTGTGCGAGAGTTGGGCCGAGGTGACGGGAGGGTGTTTGCAGTACTGCAACGCCGGCCGGAGAGAGTTGAACGTGGGAATGATTTAGTTGTGACGAGAGAGAACTAAAGAGCGAATCAAAGAAAGTCGGACAGCCTCCCAGGGCGTCTGCAGCGGTGGAACAAACGTCGACGACCGTGTACGGGCCCGATGACTGGCCCAAACTGTTACCCCCCACGGTTGACAATCGGTTGGCTACAGTGTCTGAATAGACGATCAAGCCACTTGAGAACCTCAGTAGCAAACTCATCGACAAAGGTGGTTGGAAACGAAACGAAATGCTTTCAGGCTGTTGGCTGAGAGCGTCTACGAGGTGAAAGCTATATGATATGCTTGTGGAATTGTAGGAAATGATAAAGGAGGAAAGAAACCAGCGACGGCTTCCATCTGTGAGAAATCCTAGACTCCAGTCGCCTCCTCAACCAACTCCTCCCCTTAGCGCGGCTGCCTTCCCGTCTCCTGGTAATCAACATCTACTCCCGAGTTCTCACGCCCCGATGAGTACCTCCGATGAGGCTCTTCGGCCGGGTAGCTTGTAATTCTCAACGTACGGAGCTCTGCACAGCCATCGTAGATTTGTCGGGGCGGATTCGGAGGCGCACTGTTCCGTATCCATGCCATCGATCTGTTCAGTATCGCGTCTTCCTCACGGCTATCACGCTCATAGGGAGGTTGTCTCGTATGCCGACTCCTGATCCAATGATCTGAATTCTCCCTTGATGTGAGTCCTGTCGTCAGTCACTTGATTTGCCAGGCTTTCGAGGCGTCTCTTCCTCACCGCCCAGCACTCGAGGTCAATGCACAAGGCAAGCCGTTGCCTCGCGCCACAACAGCCCCTGAGGTCGAAAATCCTGATCCAGATGCGCGGTGTTACAAGGCATTTTTCTACTTTGATTCCACCTGTAGACATGCATCTACGTCACTGCCGGGCAGTTGCGCATGACAAGCGGGCGGATTTACACATCGAAACGCGCGAGTGCTCGTTTCTACAATGATGGAAATGCGTGATGTACGTACAATAACGACACGCCCCCTAAAGGCGAACCACTTCATACACTTCACAGCAGTTCGCCGGGCCACAATTTAGAAAGCGAGCGCAACTGCTCAAGAAATCACTTTCGATTGCGCACAATTGCGCTGCGCGATAGTCTGGTGAAATGCGCAGTGAAGGAAAAACTCGTGATATTAGCCGCCTGGAAAGACGTAGAAAAGACGTGAAAAAACACTCTGAACTTGAGCACGAGGTGTTCTCTGAATATGTTTTTTGGTCATGAAACGTTCGTCCAAGTAAAAACAAATCAAGCAACCTTGTAGAATCACTCAGAAGAACCAGTCCAGTTGGAAGCTCGAGATGCCGAGCAGCGATGTACACTCCCTCCATGCAGGAGACTCGAGGTGGGTGCTTCAGTCCCCAACCGACTTTCGTCGCGCTCATTGATTAGCAGCAGCTCAGGCAAAAGCGGCCAGCGGGCTGTGCGAACCACCAGACTCGAGGCGTGGATGACGGAGGAACCGCCAATCCCACTCGCGGCTTACGGTCTCGCACAGACAACCAGCAAGAGCCAAGGAACACACTCAGGAATTAGGAAATTTGATCAGGCGTGGGAGAAGGCTGCGAGGAGATAAAGAAGATACCCGGCACACATCACACAAACAGCGAATGCTTACTTCGAATTTCTTGACTTTGACTTAGAGCCTTTATGTTGGTTCGCCAATAAAGTGACTTGGGCTGGACGCCCTCAGACCATTAGACGGACACTGTGCACTTTCAGGCTGCAAATGCGTGCCCTAACTTACACCTACTGTAGCTAGGGAGGCTTGTCTAAGGTTGCACAGCCCTAATTTCTGCAACTATCTCGCTCCCTTCCAGTGGGGGAGACGTGCCCCAATCCAGCTTGTCACACCTAACGCATCTCAATTTAAGCCTGGTACTTCTGCGCCGGCATCAACAATACGAATTTGGGTAGTGTGGAATATATAGGAAGGATATTTGGTCATGTGCGCGCCTCGAAATCCTGAGGAGAGAATGGAAGAATTTGTCCTATAAGTTTGGAAATCCCACCTACCATTGACACATGCCCCCGAATCGAGAGAGATGTTCAGGGACTTCGAAGAAAGCGCCTTAGCTAGCTTGTGACTGCTAGTACCCAGCTCGAGGGCTCAATGATGGACCTAAGTCTTCAGCATCGAGAGTACCCCCCCAACGTAGACGATGTTTCCCAGCTATCGGGCTCCTACTTCGTCGTTCCCTCGCCCACCACGACGTTTTGGGAGGAGCTCGAGTCGTCTTGGCCCTGGCTCCCTTCTCTCCAGGACCAAACACAGACGTCTTACGGCGGTGAGAATGAGTAATGTGCATGGAAGATTGAACATCACTAAGAGAATTGTAGAAGAGCTTCCTGGAAGTCACTTTCTTGGCGATTGGGTACAGCTGCCGCTTCCAGAGTTACCGTCCCTCGGCCCTGCTCTCCCGCAAGACCGCCCTTGGAAGTCACAGAATGAGGCGTATCTTGAGCCATCGGAATGTCAGGCTGCAGCAATCCCTGGTGTTCATGGCCAAAGCTACTTTTGTCAGCCTTCACAAGGTGGGTTTTGGGGAATCCAACCCCAGATGGGCTGGTTTATACATAACAGATAGACTGACATTGCTCAGATTGTGACATGAAGACCTTTCCTGGACCAAGCGTAGTCCTACCAAGTCACTACCAGGGGTCGAGACAATCCATCTACGATCGGAATGACATCTCATCTAGCCAGGAGACATTTCTGTGTGACAGACATGCGGATCCAGGATCAACCTCTGGCAAAACATGCCACCTAATTCCCAACAGGGCAAGCCATCGCAAGCGAGCGAGATCGCAGTCAGAGCCCCTGGGTGATGAAACAACCGATAGCCTTGACGGAGAGTGCGCAGCTGTAAATGATGGCAGACAAGTGGAAGGGGAGCTTCATCACGTGGAAGCAGAGCCATTGCCGAGCAAAAGACTTGCCTGTCCTTTCTATAAGTATGATCGGATCACGCACCTCCACTGTGCTCGCTTCCACCTGAAGAGAGTTAAGGACGTTAAGCAGCATCTTCTTAGGAAGCATCGGTTTCACTGCAAGACTTGTCACGAAGGCTTTAAGGATAAAGAAAAGTGCAGAGCTCATATCGATGCCCAGCAGTGCGATAGCAGGGCCGGTACGCGGTCGGCCGAGATCGATGAAGGCATTTCGGAGCATCAGGTAAACGATCTCTTGCAAAGGATGAATAGCGGTCCTAAGGGGGATGAACATTCCTGGTTCACTATCTGGGATATCTTGTTCCCCGGACGATCCTTTCCCGCCTCACCATTTCTAAGGACCGAAGTGGAAGAGGTCATCTCGACCGTGTGTGACTTGTGGCACAAGAATGGTTCCAAGGTCTTGTCATCTCTTAATAACGGCTCATCGCCGACGGACTTGATAACCAGCACGGAGTTGCCCAGAGGAAGACCTTTCTCTCCCTTTAACTCTTCCACAGGTGAGGATTTGTTGTTGATCTTGGGCCAGCTCGCGAAAGTGAGTGCAACACAAAGCGAGGCCGATGAGACAAGCCTCACGAAATCGTGTTTCTACCCTTCGTCGCCTGCAATTTACTCCCCACCCACGTCGGTCATGACTCTAAGCGCCGTCGACGACAAAGAGAGGTGGCAGCTTGGTCATGCGATGGTGTCTTCTGCTCTGAAAGTTGACGACTTGAACAATATAACACTTGGGTCGAGAAGGAGCACAGAGAAATGACGAAATCTCTGTATAAAAGACTTTTGGTCTAAAGTTGTACTTGAACCAAGAAATTTACGCGTTTATACCGACAAAACATGAACAGGACACGATTCGTATTTGGGTCGATTTCACTTCAGATTTAATCTTTTAAATGACACCAATCTGACAGTTTGGAGCAGCTCAGCAGGTCCCAACACTTCCAAGCATTACTTAGACCAGACCTTCTGCCATCGACATTTCATCATCTTTATCTAGAATCTCGTATGAAGATAAACGTTGATCAGCGTAGCTCTAAGCCGAATATAGTTCTTGATTTTCATCACTTGTGGCAAAACTGTGGGATAAAAATGGACAGGGGGCCTCACCGCCAACATGTACTCGCGAATACAGGACACTGAGGCTTTGTAATGTTGGCATCTTCGGACATCTTGTTTAGAATTGAACTCCAACTACTATCTCCAATTTTCAGTATTAAAATATACGACACACCGAAGAAAACTAACACGCGTATAGTTGTGCTAGAATCCAGCCTTGACTTCTGCAACAACCTCCCAAGTCAACTATGGCAACTACTGTTATTTCAGCAGTGTCGACTATGATTGGAGCAATCTAAGTCTGGCGGGTGATTTCAACATTTCGTCCACCAAAATATTGATAACCTCCCGAAGTACCGCTTCATCGAGCCTGATCAGACTTTCACTTCCTACTCCAATCGTTTTCTTTCCTCTGAGCTTGTAAGACTGGTAAAAGTTCCTGAAATAGGCCACCTCAGAGCCCATTGTGTCGCTCAGAAAAGGAGACTTTGGTGGCTGTTGAGCTGTTGAAGAATTCAGAATCTTCCAGACTGCAAACCACTGCTTTTTGCGACCAGGAAGCTGTTGAGTGCGTGCAATGAGATAATCTTGATCTTCTGTGACGCCCCCGAAAATAACTTCACCTGAAGACTCACAACCGCGACTGATAATGTGTTTGTCTCGTAGACTAGCGTTGCAGAATGTATGAGCACAAACTGGGCAGTTGTAAGGGATCCGGTGCGCCGTCCAAATATGATCTTTGACATCTGACATTGTAATCAAAGCATCGACTCGCAGACATTGAAGATGCTCCCAAGGGCTATCGACAAACAAGGGACATGCAAATTCGGTAGATCGAGCGCGAATACCTCTCCGTTGTGATTTACGTGACCCACGTCTACCCGAAGTGATGGGAAGTGTGTTTGTTTTGCTTCGTCGCTTCTCCCTTCCTGTGTCGTAACTGACAATGTGCTGGTATGTCTTGAAACTCTTGTGCGCCTTCCTGGCTAGACTTTTGACAAGTATGTTGTCATCCGCCAGAGCTCTGTAACTAGCAAATGACTGCTTTGCTGATGTCGCCGTAGCCGCCTTCGTGGAACTGCCAGCGGTGTTGTCGTCAAGAGATTCTGGGGTGACAGCCCTAGCGGACGATGGCTCGACGAAAGTGTCTGGATCGAGACCAGTTGGTATAGCATCAAGAATGCATTCTTGCTTCACTGATGTCTGACCTGCTTCCTGGGACTGGTTTCTTTGATGCTCAATCGTCGGAGACTTTTCTTCACGCATCGAACCTGCACAATTCTTTTCAGAATCGTCGACGGGGGCGCGTTGCTGCAAAGGACTCCCGGTACTTGAGGGATCATCCTGTATAGGAATGCCGTCTATCGAAAGTACAGTGTTCTTGTTGCTAATCGACCGTGTGCGAGTCTTCGAGTTTCGTAGGTGGCTGAATCGAGTCGCTTTGACAGAGCCGTTAGTGAAGTCACCCGCATCAATCGTGATTCGCATGGCTTTCGCATGCTCAGTTGCAGAGGCTGTCTGTATCGCGCTAGGCTGCACACGATGATATATTCCAGATACGCCTCGGCGGATCAAGATTCCGCATCTCTGTGCTAGTAGGTAGTCGTAACTGCGCAAACGTGCTCCGTTTCCAAGGTCAAGAAAGATGGTGTCCTCGCTTTCAACAATGCAATTACCTTCTACTACGACCCCGTCGCGACTCCTAGAAATAGTGAAGGTTCTGGCGTTTTTGAAAGGGACACCGGCAAATTTCGTCCTCCCAAACCAGCTAAACTCATCGGCTGAATTGGCAAAAATGCCTCGAGGAATTGAACCGTCAAAGCTGGTCCAAGCGAACAACGACATATCGCCTGTCTTGTCTAGAATTGCCCCCTGAAGGTTCCGGAATGCTAATTGTTTACCCTCGCCGTAAATTATTGGCAAGGTGACGCCAAAGATGCCAAGAAGAGCGTATGACGAATCCTCGCCACGAGTATCCTTCTTTCCTGCTGCCCAAGACATCTTGCGTGCAACTGAAAAAGAATGTATAGGTCGTGATGTATCTCTGGGTATGTCTTCTATGCCTGTGACACGCTCTAAGAAAGATTGGAAAGCGAGCGAAGAAGTGTCCCCTCGAAGGTGCCAATTGCAGTCATAGAAGTAGATTCTCTTAGGGAACAGGAGTTCTTGAAGACTCCAGGATCGATTCCAGAACAGAGATTTCTTCCAGGTTTTTGCACATTCGTAAGGCGGGCAGCAGGGCAGATCGAATAGGTAAACGAAGCAAATGCGGGCATTTTGAAAATATTCCGAAAGGGAGTTGATGGCATGAGAGACCTCATCAAACGAGTTTTTATCGATACATAACGAGTCAATCCAAATGTAGTCCAGACCATTCTGGCGTGCAAGGAGACAAGCATTGTCGATGACTGCTTTGCGGCTTATGTTATCGGGCAAGCTGGCCGAGTCGTATGCGTCCCACTCATCATGTCCAGGGGTCGAGTAAACATGAGATAAGATGGCATAGTCAACTAGTAAAGGGAAGCTGTGATTTGATATCTTTCTGGTCGTGCAATGTACGAGCTTCATTTTCGTAGGTGTTGGTGATGGAGATTGTGGCCCGAGGTCGGTGGGAAGGACGTGTTTGAGGGTGCGTTGCATATGAGCTGGACGGAAGTGAGGAATTGGGGCCCAGAACTTTTATATGACAGAGAACGACTGCGTCACTCTCCGACAACTGATGTAGCCTTGTGGACGTGTAGTTGTGTGCACAGCTGTGCACTGGGCTAGTGTAGCCTGACGCTGCAAGAGGCATGGAAACGCCTCGCGAATGGCCCGTTTGAAGTGGTGGCATGCCGTTCTGGCCCGCATGGAACATCTGAACAACTTCGATCGGGGCGTCTTTGTGGTGCGATAGCGCCACATTAGAACTCTACGCGTGTACCTGAGTACTTGTGGTAACTACATGTACTGTTTGCTCCCCGGCCTGTTCAAAAGGTTGTGAACTTATAGCATGCACTATTCAGTCTTATGAATGAATTTTTTGCAAACTCGCGAGTGTTGCCATTTGATTGGAAGTGCGACATTCAAATGTCGACTACCATTGATACAACCACTATTTGGCGGACAACGAGGCGAAGCAGTCCACAGGTAATGAATCAAGACGACAAGCCATTCGCAGATACTCCAGCCAGAAGTTCATCGTCGACACTTCATGCCTGTTCCTTGAATCGTGAACCCATATGCAAGGTCTACGCTTAAGATGGAACAATGCCATAGACGCCTTGAATGCGGTAATACTGGTTGCATGTAGTCGAATGACACACATCACTGCCCTTACCGGCATGCGACCCACACGTACCGTTGGGTAGCCCATGTACTTTGCTGAATAAAGAAGAAAAGTCTACTAAGGCGCCTGTTTATATCACGGGGAAAGACAAACAATTCAAGTAGATGGCGCAAAGAAAAGAGCTGTTCTGGTACAGAGCATGCCTATCGTATCGAACAGCATCGGTGCCACATTCATAGTTGGGTTCGTATTACAAGATAGTGCGGATGATGAGGGTGCCTATCCACACCGAGGGTCTTGTGATGTGACCTTGTCCGCGGATGGCCGGGAGATTCTACGCTGAGAATCCTTAGCCCTTTGGCTGAGCCAAATGATCATGAACACCGACTTTGTGCGGGTCTCAGGCAAGCTTTGTGGCCTGACTGCATTTGACGCCCAATTGGAAAGGCAATTGAGGCGGTAGGCCAAGGTCTGGCAGGTCGGCTGAACAGCGAAAACAAAGAAAATGATGAACCCTATTTCGCCGCTGGAACCCGGTATTGCCAATTCCGCCAACCGTTGCAAGTGTCTGAGGCCAGGCTGAAATGCTCCGAAACAAATCCTTAACGACAGGCTGCGTCCGAGAGCACGATGAAAGATCCTCAGAACTGTTCATCTAGCTCTAGGAGGTCAAAAGATGCCGAGGAAAGGCGGGTAAGGTGAGCAGTCAACATGGTTCATGTTGGTCGAGATTATGTCTAATCCGCCCGACGAGCAATACCCGACTTGAATATCCAAGTATATTGCCAGCGGCTAGTACCTCTCAAGTGACCTAAGATCGCACGTATCGAGGAACACCTGATTATGAACTCTCCAGGATTATGTTTTGATATTCGCTCAGGAATGTATTAGGGGCAGTTTTGAGCTAGGCTGAGGCCTCACGAATAAGCATGGGTCCAATTCCAGCATCCCATGATGACACTAACTACTGTGTCTTTGGTAGTGGCGCAACAGCCGCAAATCCATGTAGCGACAATCGGTTTACTGCAAAGCCAACATTTTGATTTGAAAAATGGTGGGCATTGTTGGCAGTCTGATTGAGAGGTTGAGAGGGCGCATCCATGGAGGGCCTCCGTGAAGTGCGACGCTGGTGAGGGGCATGTGAGTGGCATGCCTGCGCAGACACAGGCGCACGTTTGAGTCGAATGAGACGTGCAGTTGAGTGTCTCATCCACTGCCCATCCCATCTCTTCTTATCCTTCACTCTCGACTTACTCACTTTCTCATTCTCACGAAACTCATCACGTTATTTCATTCTTGATCATCATTCCCTTAAAACCCTCACGGCTGATGACTGAAAACGTCTCATTTAAAATGAGTTGAGCTAGCTGCGGGTCTCCGAGACATCCCCGAGGTCGGAGGGGCCCTGGAGACGGAGCTGGTGCCCCGCGGCTGTTTTTAGTGTTTGACTCATCGCTTTCAGGAGTGAGAAAACCAAAGGCTACTAATGAGAATTTCTGAGTGAGAAAGAGTCAACATCCCTTCAAGTTCGACCAAACGCCCCTTTTCAACCCAATCAACCAACCCATAAAACAGACATTCAACATGGCTCCCGCCTCTCACGACCACATCCTGACGCTCTCGTGCCCGGACAAGTCCGGCATCGTCCACGCCGTGACGGGGGTGTTTGCGGCCGAGAAGCTCAACATCCTGGACCTCCAGCAGTTCTCCGACCCCGTATCGGAAAAGTTTTTCATGCGTGTGCACTTTGGGCCGACCGAGTCCGAGTCGACGGAGCACCTCAAGGGCCCGTTCGACGCCCTCGCCGCCGATCTCCAGCTGGACTGGTACCGCATCCGGCCCGTCGCCCGGAAGCTGCGCACCCTGATCATGGTCTCCAAGATCGGACACTGCCTCAACGACCTCCTCTTCCGCGCAAAGTCGGGCCAGCTGCCCATTGACATCCCTCTCATCGTCTCCAACCACAACGAGTACCAGGGCCTGGCCGGCAACTACGGCATCGACTTCCACCACTTGCCTGTCAACAAGGACACCAAGGCTGAGCAGGAGGAGGCTATCCTGCGCCTGGTCAAGGAGAACGACATTGAGCTCATCGTTCTGGCCCGCTACATGCAGGTCCTGTCACCCAAGCTGTGCGAGGCCATGTCCGGCAAAATCATCAACATCCACCACTCCTTCCTGCCATCTTTCAAGGGCGCGAAGCCCTACCACCAGGCCTACGAGCGCGGTGTCAAGATCATTGGCGCGACGGCCCACTTCGTCACGGCTGACCTGGACGAGGGCCCGATTATTGAGCAGCGCATTGCTAGAGTTGACCACTGCATGAGCCCCAAGGACCTTGTCGAGGAGGGATCCAATATTGAGAGCCAGGTTCTGGCTGCCGCAGTCAAGTGGACTGCTGAGGGACGCGTGTTCCTCAACAAGACCAAGACGGTTGTTTTCAATTAGGCATCAAAAAGGATAGGGCATTAAACGGAAATGATAAATAAAAGTTGGTCTTTTTTCCTGCACCTCGCAATATCCATCTATTTTACATTATTCTGCTCTCTTGTCTCCGCCTCCCTTCTCTGACACATCTCCCTTCTCTCCCTTCTCATGACGACCCCAGTTGCCGTCAGGTAACTCGAAAACCAAGTCGCTGAAACCAGGGCTGCTATTCATCTGCGAATTGAAAGGCGACGGTAACTCTTGAGGTTGTTGCTCGCCTAAAGCGGACTTCCGATCATGGTGCTCTAATTCTGATATTGGCACCCCTTTTCCATCCATCTCAGCCTTGCCACCAGTGAAGATATCTGCATCATGTAAACCACGCCCGCTTTCATTTTCGTTTTTGTGTTCTCCGTCGAAATTCCTCTTTCTCCGAGCCCGCCAGCAGAGGAACCATATCATGGCCACCATCGCAACCAAGCCACATCCACCCGCGACTGCAATTCCTGCTATTGCACCTGTTCCTAATCCGCTTGGAGAAGCGGAGTTGACGCTGGTGGTCTCGGATGGTGTGCCTGATGTTGCTCCAGTTCCTGCCTCCACCTCTGTCCAATATTCCCGCCAGGTATCGACAAAGGTATCCGCAGGTCTCGACCGTAAGTCTTGAGTGTTATCCGGGACAATGAGCTGTTCTGACATTCCTGGTCCTGGTGCTTGTGCCATGAAAAATCGCTCTCGGTCATAGTTGAAACCGGTGAAAGCACCTTGCAGAAAAGCTCGACCTAACGTATATCGGTTCAGTGATGAGGAAGCCACGATGTCCGATTCAGTCCATGGTTTGCAAGGCCAATAAGTATCCACCCCCCAGTTCACATAGTTCTCTCTGGCGGGCATTCGATCTATTGTGAGATTCAATAGCCTGAAAGGAATCTTTATAGTAATGTTCCGGAAATTTTCGTCTGCGAATACGAAGGTCATGGAAGCCGGAGAGTTGACGAAGCGCGTGGTGCCGACGGGATCTGAGTGAAACTCCCACACATACAATCCGATTTCTGGCACCCAGCGGACGGGTAGGTGAGAAGCAGCAGCCTCGCATACCTCTGGAGGAAGATACAAGTAAGGGGCAGCCGCATTTGGCAGGACCATGGCAGACCCGGTAGGGCCACCGTACTTGTCAGCCATACTCTGAACGGCGGCAGGGAGACTTTCGCTTTGCCATACGCTTCCAACAGTTGTGTTGTATGGCGATGGTCCTGCTTCAAAGTCGAGGAGTACGTCCACAAGTATCACCCGAGGGAGAGTGGAATCTAGGCGAAACGTTCCTACGTCTCCTAGAATGCGGTTTTCTTCATAGCCCCCCAATATTAGCGATCCTGTCTGGCCCAATGTGACGCTTCCCAAATGCATGTACCAAGAGCTATTGGCGATGAAATTTTCCGAAGTCATTTGGTCGGTGATGCTGTAAATGGAGTTGGGATTAGAATAGTCGTAACTAAGCTCATCGCCCAAGCCAATCGTTCCGACGGGTGCGGTTTCATTCGAGATGTTGGAGTATGCTGTCGGGTACAAATTAGGGTTGTAAATGTCGATGGTAATGTCGGCCCAATAACTTCTTTTAATGTCGCCCATGCGCGAAAGCAGGTTCGTGCGCTGTCGATATACCTTGCTCATGGCATTCTTGTCAAGTCCGAGAGGCCAGTCATCCATGAGTGCGACAGCGCTCGCGTTTGATTTGAGGACGCTTTCTCTGGATGCAGTACCGTTGTAGCTTCCCCCTTCTTCCACAGAAATCATCATGCTGTCTGTTGAACCCGTCGGCCAAAGGAAGTAAGCAATAGACCCGTGATCAAGAGACCCCGGCGTGTCCGAAAGCCCTATCGCTCGCCATGGTCCATCTGGGCCAAATGAGCTTGAGTTAACCCCTAATTCAGGGTCCGTCGACCAGTAAAGGCGCCGGTATTGGCTCCTCACGCATGTTATCCATGAGAGAATAACTACCAACAATATGCCGTCGCGCATCTCGATAGAGAAAGTCGATAGTGACGTCGGAGGAAAGATTCCAATTACCAGATAACAACTGATGGCTGGTAAGAAAAAGGAGAGACGTGGGATGTCCTTTGGCAGTCCCAGGAGGGGGTCGTGAAGGCGGGTCAACGAAGCAAAATAGAAGTTCCCTCTTAGTCTAGAAGAATTTTCTACAGGGATATCTGTAATACATTGTCGGGAAACAGTAATCTCCCTTAAGTCTCGGAGGCGATGTTGCTTGGATGATTTTGAGTTGCATATGCATGTTGGAGCAGACAAAGCTGTTGGTTGGCGGAGTAGGCTTGGCCGCCCCGTCACGGTGGCTGCGCCTGTGTATCGTGTGACAAACATGACGGGTACTAGGAGGCTTCCTTGGAACGTAAAGAGTACTTGGTGGTCAAGTCTACAGGCGCAAGGCGGAAAAGCAAGCTGATAGTCAGGCGGTCGGTATCTTGGCAGGCTGCGGCGTAGAGCTGCATGTTGGTCCAGGGGTTCATACGGAGAAACATGGACGAAAGTTGCCTAAGTTGGTTATAATTTGGGTTCGATGGCATCATAGGAGTCCTAGATATTCCCATCAAAGGCCAAACAAGTTCTTCTGCATGTCTGTACCCACCCAACTTTGTCCTGTGCCCTTCCGTGTCTGCTCAGCTCTCGACCCAACACCTCCGAGACTATTCTCAAATAGTTCTGTCTTCCGAGGATCATCTCTATGCCCATAATCTATTCGGAATATTCAGGGGATAAGAAGCGTGCTGCGGCTTCCCGCGCTACAGTGCTTCATAGTCTGAAGATAGCAGTGATATTTGTATCACGAGGCTGGTGGGCAGACGGGTAGGCGCGCAGCACAAGTGATCGACGTCGCCGAGGGAACAGGGAGGTACATGTAACCAACCGCGCCGCAATCGTACTTATCAAGAGAGTTCCAGTGATAAATCAACACACCCGTGTGCTCCAAGAATAGAATCAACTTTGAGCTAAGGCTACTCCTCCCTTTCTTTTGCATCTAGGCATCTAGCCGAGAAAGCCGTTATGGCCGATGAAGGCGAAACTCGGCCGTAACAACGACTACCTTAACCTTCAAAGTCCCATCTTTCATTTCGAGTACTTGAAAAAGTGTTCTTCGTACGCGTATCACGCCCACCGATATCATTGACCTTAAGAAGAGAACGTAGAAGTGAAACTACCATCAGAAGTAATGGACTTGGCTACTTATTTGGAGCAGGTAACTTGGAGTTACATTATCTATCCTAAAGCAAGAAACCGCATGCATTGGCCTCAAAATGGGCAGGAACCTAGGGCCTTGGATAGAGGCAGCAAATACCCTTGGAATTGACCATCACATAACTTCACTTGCCTCATCGATCATCAAGCGCGCAACAAGAAATGGCACCCGGGAGACTGGGCGGTTCAGTGTGGAAGGCTATCCACGTCGCCGAAGACCCAGTAAGGAAGGTAATTGATCGGATGGAGCTAGCAGCAGAAAGTCTGCTAGCACATTAAAGACACGACCACTCATCCTCGGCACTGTAGTAAGACGGGTGCCCGATTCCGTTTCGCTCTTTGTGTGACACAATCGTTGGTATTATGTTGTCATTAGAATTGAGAGTTACTTAGGTAGGTTGTCGGCGTAGGAATCCTGAACTAAGAAATAGTATTTCCCTTAATCCAACCAAAGTCTCATCTTGGACATATAATCATTACAATGCTTTACGCAACGAGGCCAGCAACGAATGCAGCCGCGGCCGGGGCATCCTGCTCGTAGTTCCTGTGGTCGGCAGTGATGATGATACCGCCGTCGCAGATGTTGTCGCCGTCATGGCAAATAACCTTGACCTTGGAGGCAGGGATGCTGCCAACAGCCTGGCCATCGAACGGGTCGCCGAAGATGAGGACTACATAGTACAAGCTGTCAGCAAGCGGATCTCGAGAATATTCAGATTAGGAATTCTGTAGACTGTAGACATACCGGCAGAGACACGGGCGGTCTGGGCCGCGGTGAGCTTGGACGCAGCGTTGTGGACGAGCTGGCCACCCTGGCTGTAGCCGGACATGACGATCTTGGTGCTGGGACACTGGGTCACAGCCTGAGGAGAGCCTGTTAGCTTGAAGAAACACCCTGCATGAAGGGTCTTGAACTTACGCGAGCAACCAAGTTGGCCATGGTGGTGCTGCCAGCTGCGTCGCCGCCGGCGAGGAAGCCGAGAATGCTAGCGGAGTAGTCGACACCCTGGACAGCCAAGTTGGAGGTTCCGACGAGACTGGCAAGGGCGTTGAAGAAGACGGGTCCCTCGGAGCCAGCCTCACCAACGTTGCCGGACTGAGTGGTGCCACGGGCCCAGATCAAAGTAACCTTGCGGCAAGCCGTGCCGTCGGTGAGCTGGTTGAAGGTGTCGCCGTTGTACTGGCGCTTGGAAATCGCGGGGCTAAGAGCGGCGGTGTCTTCGGGCTTGACGGAGTAAGCGGCGTTGTAGTAAGCCTCAAGCTCGGCGATGGGGAAAGACCCAATCTCGCTGCGAGCGACGGGGACGCTCTCGAGAGGGGCAGCGAGGGCCGTGGAGGCCGCGAGGAAGAGGAGGCTGGCCTTCATTGCGACGGTTCGGGGACGATGGCAGCTGCTGGACCTGGGTTGCGTTGAGAAGCAGGAGGGACTTGTCGGGCTTGGGAGTCTGGAGCTCTGAAGATCTCTCCTGATGCTGGTGCCGGGGAACAGGAGCTACTTTATATGCCCTCAACTCCATCTCCCGCGACTACCTTATGCGGAGCTTCGCACCTGTTCATGATCGAGATGGGCGCGCCTCACGCGCCGGCAGGGTTGCTGGGCCAAGCCTTGGCTGTCGTTGTTTGCTTCAGTCCCTCTCTCAGTTTGCAATGCGTCGCAGGGCCAGGGCCAGCATCGACCATTGGTGTCCACCAACGGTGTAGCAGTGCGACTCGAAAGCTTGGCCCGAGCCCCATTTCGGCCAGTGCATGGCTTCTTGACGCCTGCCATCTAGTGCCATTGACCAGTCAGACGAGTGCAAAACCAGGAACGTCGGTCTTCGAAGAGGAAGCTGGGACGGCTGAAGCAAGTTTCCCCAATTTGTCCTGCAGATTGACTAGCCCACTATAGCACCTCGGCCCGCACCGGTCTCCGTTTGTGCAGCTGATATTGAGTTGTCAAAACTCTTGGATGTCTTAAGGGAATCGTCGAGGGGTCAGCAACGGCCACGGCCTGCGCGGATGACAGCTGTAGGTGAAGTCTGGAGTTGGAAGTGATCATCCTGACTCTGATAGTGACCCCATGGCGTCATGATGCAACTTGATAGGCCCGGCAGTTCGCAGTAAATCTCGGGACCGGGGGGGCGCCTACCAAGCCACCAACCTGTCATTGAGTCCCGTGGCAGCTGAGGGTTGCGTTGACCGGCTCCCAGACGGGGCCAATGTGACATCGCCTCGGGGATGTCGGCCGATTGAAGGTAAGCATATCGGCGTCGAATCCCAAATCGTAACGGAGTTCTGCCGCTCATCGCGGGGTAATCGAGGCACTTGTGATAGGAGTTTGGGGATTGGGTGTCACGAAGAACACGTGGGTTACGAGCCGAACATTGACCTTCCACTTTGACGGTGGAGTCCCGCCCCCAAGAGCTTGAGGGTGGGAGCTATGAATAATGATGTATGACCGCCGGGCGGTAAAGCAGCTTGGCAAGAGGAATCATTTGCTCAACTGGCGTAATTGATGGCCTCTTTGGGAGTTAGCTGAAAGTTAATCAGCGGGACCCGCCGAAAGCTTCGCATTGATTACATACTACAGGACAAAAAAAGAGTAATACGCGGTTTTGATTATGATATTGATAAGTTGCGCAATAGACAAGAGGTGGTTTTATTGAGTTTCACCTCATAGTCTTTGCGAGTTGCAAGTCAGGTTACGGTGGGGCTTTAATGAAATCCGGAACCAGACAAGAAGTTTCTTTTGTGGAGGTTTCACTCGTCCACAAAGAATCCAGAGCAGCGATGTCAATGTCGAGTGAGAAATAGTCCTCAAATAGCTCGCCACCATCAACAATTGGAAACCATATTCTGTCTCATTGGAGTAGACGTACTTCAACACAACGTATGCTTCCAATCCCACTTTAATGGCTCATCTCACCCTCAACCAATGATACTCTTAATGTCGAGTTCGATTGATGGAACTGCACTCGAGTCACCAGGCATAACAAACGTAATGTTCCAGAATTCAAATCCACTGCCTGATGTTAGTACGAAGTTCCGAGGGACTTTGGGAGATTGAGTGAACTCACTGAATAATTGAACAGGTACCGCCAACAAGGCCACAGAATCCAATTCCCGGCTGTGGATTCACCGAACCACTGACGCTAACTTGTATACCTTCAAGATCGTCTAACCCGGAGATATCTCTCTTCCCACCAAGTGGATTGGAGCTCACAAGAAATGTAAAAATACTGGTGGAATTACCGCGGGGGTATGACAGGCTGAGATGCCCAGGACTCACATCCACATTCAAAGCCTCTTCAGTGCCATGGAGAACGGCATAGCCGACGCTGCCGTCGTTCCTAGCCCACTGCACCACCGCAGTAGACCATTGAGAAGGATCTTCGCGAGGACCACCGAGTGTATCCTCATCATAAGACTCGGCTCCAATAGTGAGGTTGGCCGACAGCCAGGTCGTGATATTTCGGGGAACGGAATCGTGAGGGGGCGAGAAAGCGGCAGTCTCATACATGTGCTCACCAGGGAAAACGCTAAGCTTCTCCACAACGTCCGATGGTACAAGAGCATCATGGAAAGGTGCCAAGACAGAGATGAGCGGCGCGTATTCGAAGTCGTCTGCATGCGCCATGCTCCAGGTCTGTGAGATGCCAGGGGCCCTGTCTTTACCGACGAGAGACCAGATGTAAATGTTGATTATGGCGACATATTGGTTCATGTCGAAACCGTAAGTCCTATCCCATGGTCCAGCGACGTTGCGGAGGTTGGCATTGTACATGGCAGCAATGGATTCCCAAATGACTTTGATCATGCGACCACCATGCTGGCCCATCAGTGACGAGTCTGATGGCATGTACTTGGCCCATAGGGTAAGCGAATAGATGCTGACGCCTGCGTACGTTGGGCTGTTAAATTCAGAGAGTGTGCCGTTGCGGTCAAACAAGTCTAAGATCTCTTGGGCGTACATTTCGCCGGCAGCTGTCATGTTTGAGTCGTTGAGTGTACGACCTGTCCACCCGGTAGCAATGGCGCGCATGATGGCCGGGTTGCTGTAAGAAGGGTAGAGATTGTCGTCATCAACTCCACCAACACGGTAGCTGTCTCCGATGGTGTTGTTGTACATGCTCTCAAGAATAAGATCCTGTACGTCGCTTGAAAGAAGATGCCTAAACTCTTCATAAATGACGATGAGAGTTGTGCCAATGAAACCTCGCCAATTAGGGTCCCAAGTATTGTAAATCTTCAAAAACGGTCAGCGTCACAACCGAAACTTGGTATCTGCGCGAGGGGAAAGATACTTACGCTCTTGGGATACGCCGCTGTACCAACAGTTGGCTCCTCTGGATAAACAGTGTAGTCGCCATACCTGGATGAAACTTTGTCGTAAGGTGAAATTCATCTTGAGACTCTTGATGGCAGGGGGCACTAACCATTGTTCCTCGGGAATTTTCTTCTGATCTCGGATTACGTTCTTGATGATCTTGGTGGCATGAGCCACATCGTCGCCGATGTTACGCTGCAGGAGACCAGCTGCGTACCAGACTGAGGATCGTGTCTCGTGCTTTCCTGCCGCAAGTGGGTAGTAGAAGAAATGAAGATAGCCGGCTGCAGGGTCATAGATCTTATCTAAGAAGTCCATGGACTCGGTGAACAAGTCCTTTGTGAAGCCCGATAGCTCAACTGCAGTAGCCCGCTGCTTCAGGCCCAAGGCGCTGAGCAAGCCTACCGCAACGAGACTCTTTGTCGACAGCCACATTTTGATGAAGATAATATCCCAATCTTTTTGGGACGTGGATGAGAACAGCGCGTTGGAATATTGTTGCTACAAATCCGTTTAACTCCTCAACTTCACTTATAAATAATGTTTGAATCCGGCAAAGACCGGTACAGCAGTATCACAGGCCAGTGCCGGCTTCGGCGAGAGCGAGTCGTTCTCATGAGCGAACATCTCGGATCGTCTCCTCATAGTACATGCTATTGTTACTCCAGAGAGGGGGCCTTGTGGAGGCGTAGTGAATGGTGGGGGATCGTCCTTGGCTGGTGACGTGCCGATCTCGACGTTCCGACTAGCCTCTGTGTGCCTGTGCCGGTTCGTAGTGCGATTGTACATGCATGCCGTTTAACCGAGAAAGCCATGATAGTAATCATGGGTTTTCTCGTCCTAAGGTAGCTTGGAATCCTGCGATCGGCAGATAGTGCTCGGACTCCCGCATAGAAATACCGGTTTGATACACCGGGCGGTTCCGGGCCGGTTGCCCGATCGGTGGGAAGCCCGAAGCAGTCTTCTCAACATGAACCACTACCGGCATTCAATAAGCCGGTAGATAGAAAGCCCTCGAATCAGCGGTGGACCTATATTCAAGAACAACAGTTTGAATCGATTTTGTTAATTGATTGCACTAATATGGAAAAGAAGGAGGTATCTGGCAATTTTCTTTTCGCCGACTCTGGACAGGCCAATGTCCGGGGACGCCAAGCTGTCCAGTCGGTCGCTGTGGACTCTGCTCAAGTCACTCGACTGATCTAATCTAAGATTGCCAGAATTGGGAGCGATACACTCAGATCTGCCCTTTCTGCCGTTCGTTCGAGCATCTATCTGGCACAAGAATGAGGTTGCCTGAAGGAATTGCTAAACACGAGGAGAAGTAATACGGTAATAGACGTCCCACTTTAATGGCATTGTCAACCATCATCGACAATCCGCTTCATTTTCTGACATAGTTTAGGCACCTTGCAGTAGTATGAATGACTTCAGATACGGGTACAATAGTCAAGGCTGGGAAATTGGACATCGCATTCCGTTTTATTTTTATCCGAAATGGTTGTATCTGGCTCATCCCCAGATGCGCTGAGCTATGAATGTCTCTCATTAATGCAGAGAGCTTATTTCAGTACGTGACAACTAGCTTTGGATGCAAAAAGATTGAATGTATAGCCTTCTTGCAGCGAACGATTATTGGTGGTTCTGGCCAAGGCAGAAATGCTCAATACTAGGTCCTGGGAATCGATCTTTTTGCAACCTGGTTGAATTAGTACGTTGTCAACCTGTTTTGGATTCGATTCTTCTGGTAAAGCGTAGCTGACTATCTTTGGGCATGGGACCGAACGTGAAATTCGTGACAGATGACATTGGGGAGCCCTGGACTTATGACAAGCCGTTTGATTACATCCATAGCCGCATTATGGCGTCTTCCATCGGCGATTGGGAGAAATACATACAGAAATGTTTTGAGTTAGTCAGGGTCAGCCTTACTCGTTGCCTTGCTAAAAAATTCTAGCAACCTGAATGCTGGCGGGTATCAGGACCTCAATGAGTTCGACATCATTCCCACATCCGACGACGGATCGTTGAGGGAAGATTCCGCAATATGGAATTAATCTAAAATTATCAAAGAAGCTGCTGCGATATTTGGACGCCCATTAAGGGATGTTGTGGGACTAGCAGACCTGATGAAGGGCAATGGCTTCAGGGATGTCTACATCAAACGATATAGATGGCCAACCAACGTATGACCTAGAGACCCTAGGCACTAGGAGTTAGGACTTTGGAATAATGAGAACATCACATCTGGGTGGGAAGGCTTCTGTATGGCGCCGTTCACGAGGGCGAGGAACTGGACGAGGGAAGAAGTTCTGCTGCTCATGGACCAGGTTCGCTATGAGTTCAACGACAAAAGTATTCATACATACTTAAACATGTAAGCAGAAATTCTGAATCTCAGATAGACTCTTACTAACAGTGCTCAGATGGTCGATTCACGGCAGGAAGCCTACGGCAGAAGCGATAGGGTTTGGGGATGGCGACTGAGTGATTTGGCTAGTTGAGAATAATTCATCTGCCAATGCTGGTCTCTTTCCATTCTCATTTTCGAACTTATGATCACTCTCTCAAGTACAAAGCCGAATTGTGGCAGTTTCAGGCCGTAAAAGCTGCTGCGTGGGTTGCTAGTTGAGATTAAATTCAAGCCTGCATCTATAACGCAGTTCTGTTACATGTTGAGTCGTTTCAGACGGAGTTCTGACGAAGTTCTTCTGATGATTGCCCAGAAATATGTCCTAAACTTTCTTTCCTTGCTCAAGTATCAGACTTTCTTTGCGGTCTTTGCTCACTGGCCACTCTGTTCGCTAGTTGCACTGTCCTCATTGTCCACCTACAGCAACTTTGGTACTTGAGGCTGAGTGCTCAGTAACATTGTAAATGCGAATCCCACATGATTCGGACCATGGCAAATCTATTGTGCCCATTGATCTCATCGAACTTGTATCGTGTGGTTCTCTGAAATATCTATCTGATTGAGTTTCAAACAGAACATGCTGTGGCGCCTTTCTGTCAAGCTTGAATTAAGCATCTGGGGACTGAATGGTCTCGGTTCAGACTGCCGTCTCGGAGACTTGGCTGTCTAAACCTTATTGGATATATGCTTTTCGTCCAGTGTCGCAGCCTTGGCGGCTTCTTCCTGTCTGGGATGCGATACGTTCCCAAGTCAAAGTATATTCCGTGTGTCTCTTTTTCGGGGATTTGAGCAAACGCCCTTCCGATGTCGACATCCTCATGCGGGCTTTCTTTAGTCCCAACGCTGCGGTTCCGATATCCTCGGATTCCCCGATTTATGCTTATGGCGATCATTCTCCAGCTTCCTGTAGCTGGTCGTCCTTGCAGCTCGACGCCCGCCAATGACATGCGGTCCTGGGTTTCATCCTAAAACAACTTGCTCTGCTATCATCTGAAGTCAATTCCTCTTGGGTGTTCCCCAACGGACATTAGAGTTGGTGATTTTCCGCTGATCGCAGGGAATGTCTTGGCATTGGCACACCCCCGGAAACTGCAGACGAGTCGGAGTGTAAGCCAGATGACTCGCCTGATGCTGCTGACGACAGCTTCGTTGACCAGATGAGCCCGAGGCTGCATCATCAAGTCAAGATTACACTATCACTGACTGTCGGAACCTTCTAGCCAAGTGAACTAGGTTTGACTGCGACGTTTACATTGTCTGAGATGCCGCTTCGTCAGGGACCACCTCACGAGACCGGCCACTAAGCCTCTGAGTTGCTGACTCTTCAGCATCTCTTTTCGATCAAAGAAGATGAGTATAAAACCGTTGGTAAATCCAACTGCATTCCATGTTCTATTCAGATCATCGCACCACCCAATCATTACTTTACTGTCTCTTCCACAACATCCGACAGGATTCGGATCTCTATCACTTTACTTACTTAATCTCATAAGACAATCATTCAACCTGACTCCTTGAATCGTTCAAGATGCGCCTTACACTCGCTTTACTTCTCTTCTTGGTTGTTCTCACTGTGGCTCTTCCAGTAGCCAATCCCGCCAATAATAAATCCTCCACCACCAAGGCAACTACGAAGGCAACCACTAAAGCACCCACTAAGGCAACAAACACAAAGCCATCTTCTGATAAGAAGAAACTTGAGAAGGGCATCAAAGATAATCTTAAAGCCGGCGACAAGGAGATCTCTGCCACTGAGAAGGCACAGAACGCTGCGAAGAAGAACGACGCCAAGGGCCTGAAGAAGGACGAAAAGAAGATCAATAGCGCATTGGATGAGGCAACCAAGGATCGTCAGAAGAACCAAAAGATCGCTGGTAATAAGGACCCTGCCCTGACCAAGGGACTGGGAAAGGTCGAGAATGCGCAGAAGGGTGCGAAGCAGACAGTCAATGGCTTGACTGGCGACCCTAAGAAGGACAAGGGGTCGTTGGATAAGCTCGATGCTACTTTCAAGAAGGGCAAGAAGACTAATGAGGAGAACCTTAAGGAGGTAAGTTATATCGATCATGATACCTCGGCGTTTCTGACTAACGCCGCTCAATCAGGCCAAGAAGAACTTCAACTAGTCCCATGGCATTGACTGTGATAGATTCAAATGCTTGGTCTATCATTGCAGAAGACATGCAAAGTCCCTGAATTATTTAGTTACAAAGGGATCAGAGAGAAGCATCAGTTGGGAAGCAATTAGATCAATTTTAAAGGCACAATGAATCCATTGGACACTCAAAGAAGATTCGTGGAAAATTATTTTGAAGCTAATTCCATCGGTTACCCAAGTGCTCTTGATATATAACGCTGATGGCTCCCCATATGCAAGCCATTCATCTTCAACTGCATTGATATACCGTGGGAGGTATTCAAAACGTTCCTTGAAAGTACTCCGCGACCTGGGGTGGGAGCTGGCGATACGCTTCAAGCTTTGCATCGACGATAAGATCTTCAAGAGTTGCCTTCTCGTATCCTTGGACCTCCCAGATATCGGTTCCAACCATTTTAGCTTGCTGGCCAGTGCCCCATATCTTACGGCAGTACCAAGCCAGGGTGAAGAGACTACCTGATTTAAGCCCTTCTTCGACTTCGGAATTGACTCTCTCAAGACTCAAGGAGGAGAGACGAGGAGGAACGCCGTGCTTCTTTTCCAACGTGGTAGCAACATGTTCTCCAGTGACCTTCAACTCTGAAATTGAGATTGACCTATTTTGAAGCTGAGCAATTGGTGTCGAAGCGAAGATAGCAGCATATGCCGCGGCCACGTAATTTCTAGTGCTAATCGTCACATTGTTAAGCATTCGAATTTGCTCAGATTTCAGCATCAGCCGCGACTTACCATAAGTCCACAACCTCCTTGGCACTGTTTCCCGAGTATACGATTCTGTTACCGGGCAAGTCTACACCCATGCCACTGTTATGTCGATATTCTAGTCAGCCGAGATGAAGTTCAAAGGTTGAACGCGAGCAATAGAGGGTGATCTTACGGAGTGTTCAGTGCAAACTCTGCAAAGTTTCCAAGCAGTACCAGCGACGTTGGTATACCAGCGGCGATAGAAGCTTCCTCAACTTGGCGCTTAGCCTTGTTGACGCCGATCTTCAACCCTTGTTCGTCGTATCGACCCGCGAGCTCCGACGGCGAAAACAACTTGACTTCCGTCTTGGGTATGGCACTGATAAAGGCATGCTGTCGCTCAACGCCTTCGTGCCCGACCAGGGAGCTGTAAGACTGTCAGAGCGTCTGGTCGGGATGGGCTGGACCCGAATGATATCTCGAGGCCGAGAAGTACTTACATTACGATGTCAATGTCATGTAGGGCATCAACGAGGGCTTTCTCGTCGTCGACATCCACCTCCACACTGGTGACGGAGGCGGGTAGGCTTGAGATATCGGATCCTGGTCGGTAAATGATTCGAATTGGTGCCCCTGATGCAATCAAGGCTTCGGTTATCTTGGAACTTGCCCAGCCTCGATGGCCGTAGATGGCGATACGATTGAAAGACGGCATATTGGGACTGAAAGATGAGAATTGCCAATATTATCTGGCTGAGTAGTTTAGGGAAGTATGTAATGGGGTTACCTTAGTTACCTGGATAGCCGAACTAGTGGCAGCAAGGCAACTTACTTTATCTATCAGTTTACCAGCGTACATCTGTGTTTCAAAGCTATCACTTGAGTTATCATCTGTGAGACCTGACTAGAAGCAAGATTGGTCATTCTTGGTGGTGGGACTATGGAGAACTTTCCGGTCTCTTATTAACGAAAACGAGGTGCATTGGCCGCCGTGCCACCTCCGTCATGGTAGATGGTGATTCCCATGCACCCGACATCCCCGCTCGCTGTGTAACCAGCAGGAACAGCGGTTTCTCAATCGTATCTGTGGAACAAGACTGATTCAATTGGTCAACCTTGGGTGCAAATAACCGTAGCCGGTTCTGAGCAAATTTTGCCTCTGTATACTAATGGGGAACAGTGGGTGCATTCCGTCGATTAATAATTTGCAGGCATTAGTCAAGATGACACTACCCGGGCGTGTTTGCTTCCGATGGACTGTAGTCTTCGTTCCACTTGGCCGAAGGTAGATCAGAGTCATCATAATCTACTGTATGTAAAGTAGTTAACAGCCGGGGTTTTGTTCAGCAAAGAGGGCATTGAATATTCAAGTTATTGAGATTTGTTTTCTCAAGGTCATCCTGGTAGAAATGCAGACGTCAAGAGGCTGAGATACAAGGAGAGTCGACGACAACTGTAGTATAGCAGCAATTCAAACGATTTTTATGCTATGTAGTACATCAGTAATTCACGAAAAATGAAAGTCGGCCGATAATCGGGCTTCCAACGTCGCGATTTCGGTCGTGCAAGTTTCACGAGCCACAAGAAGATTACAAATCATTAAACAACCCTTCGCTGTCCGCCAAGGTGAAACGGCCACGACTAGAGTCATCTCTCACCGAGTTCTTCACCTTAGACTGTATAGAAAATCTCAGGTAAGCATGCCTAGTACGTTCCGGATTTCCTCCCACTCAGTCTCCCATCCGGCAGCGGCAGCCGAGTGTAAGCTACGGCCGCCCTCGCATCGCCGCGGTCCGCTTCGCAAATCAGCAGAGGCCGCGCACGAACGGTTGGAGGAAATGACATCACATGGCACCCCAAGGCTCGGATGTCCGTTTGTCGTGCCAAGGATGGCATCTGCTTCAGCGTCTCTTTGCCAATGTTTTCGAGTTGGCAGGTGATGAGAGATCAGATTGTGATCGTGCATTTATAAGGGATCTCCTCTCGTTTCCTAACTAGAAAGCAAGTGCATCGTGATAGCATCCCACGCAGTTTGACGTCTATACTTCAAGATGAAAGAACCGCAGCGACGTTTACGATACAATGTCGCCATATCACTCGATGGCTTCATCGCGCCTCCAGATGGGTCAACAGATTGGATCGTACAAGACGACAACATCGACTTTCAAGCACTTTATGCCCAGTTCGACACGTTTGTTATGGGCCGCAAGACATACCAGTGCATGTTCGCTATGGGCGAGCAAAACCCTGTACGACGATACCCAAAGCAGAAACTGGTTGTTGTTAGCAGGACTCTGAGGAGCGACGATCACCCGAGTGTGACTATCGTATCGCGCAACTTCACCGGCTACGTGGCGGACCTCAAAAACGCGGAGGGCCGGGACATCTGGCTCATGGGCGGCGGGCAGCTGGCGGGGCCGTGTCTGGATGCGGGGATCCTAGATTCCGTCGAGACCGCGATCATGCCCGTGATGCTGAGGAAAGGAACCAGAATGCTGCCGGACTCGGCGCTCACGCCGCTTGGGGGGTTCAAGTTGGAATTGGTGGATTGCAAAAAGTTGGACAAGAGTGGCATTGTGAACTGCAAGTACAATGTCAGCAGGGGAATGGCTGCGTCTCTGGGTGAAGCATTATCATTCTGTTGAAGGGAGGCAGTGGACATGAAAAAGGTTCCGATATACCCTCACGCGGTGAAACTCCCCCAACCATCGTGCAAAGTTATTGTTCAAAAGTTACTTGAGTTGCTTGGAGGCGGAAGAATGTTATTTTGACTTCAAAATTTTGTAACTCATTCAATGTCTTTATGTTTCCCATGCGCCTGCCTGTCTATGATTTCTTGGTAGAAATGAAGAGGCCTTGTGCGACCTGGAAATACTAGACCTTGTGGTAGTCTGTTGTGGAGCACCACCATCAAACAAGTCGGCGGTTGGTAATGTCGAGATGAGGTTGGCAACAGAAACCTTCGCAACCAACAGCGCCCCTGAAGCCTGCATCTGCAGAAATGACGTGAACATATTTGGCGTGTTGAGGGGTAAGTGAAAAACAAACGAGCCGCTCCGTCGGTGCCAAATCTGTCCGAGCGCGTGCCTTCATCCCTCGAAGACCACTACCAAGATTTTTAATCTTGCGCAGAACGATCTGGCAAGACAACGTTCAAAGGATTCAAGTTCGCGTTTTAGTCGAACGAAGGCTTAAATCCGTAGCGCAAACACCATCTTACCTCCGCTATTTCCTCACCATTGACTTCAATTTGTTCTAAGGTAGGGGTGCACTGCGCCTAAATACCTCGGTTCGTGACCATCAATACTTCAAATCGATTGAGCAACTATCGAACTCTTTGAAATCAAGATGGCATTAAACCAATCCAAAAAAGTCTTGATTCTAGGAGGTACCGGGAAAGTCGGCCGTCAGATCACAAAACTCTTCGCGACCACATCCACACTCACTTTTCAAGCCTCCCGAAACGGAGCTGTCACCACGGAGCCGGACGCCGGCAATGTCAAGCCTATTGCCTTCGATTGGGGGAACGAAGAGACATGGACGGCCGCGCTAGACCTTGGCGCGACAAGCATCTTTCTGGTGGCTCCGCCGGTCATGGACATGCTCCCACCGATGCAGGCTTTCATCGACCAAGCACGGCGGCAAGGCCCGACCACTAGATTTGTGCTGCTGAGCGGGAGCCTCACAGAACCTGACATTAACGGTTACGCGATGGGCCGACCGCATGCGTACTTGAAGGAACTTGGCGACATGGGCCAGATAGAATGGGCTGCGCTGAGGCCGACGTGGTTTCAACGTGAGAATCTGGACTGTGTCCTGAGAGAAAACCAACGAGCTGACATAAAAGAAGAAAACTTCGCGGAACAAGACAATCACCGGCTAGCGATTCGGAGTGAAAGCACGATTTACTCCGCTACGGCGGACGGAAAACTTCCTTGGGTCGCAGCGGAGGACATTGCGGCCTGTGCATTCCAGCTACTCACCCAAGAAGATGCGCCAAATGACGAGTATCTCATTTTTGGCCCTGAGCTGCTCGGCTACGATGACGTGAGTACCATAAGCCGGCCTGAACCCATATAACGATATTTTTTCTAAAGCACATAGCAGATCGCAGCTATACTCTCCGAAGTTTTGGGTCGAAAGATTGTTCACAAACGTCTCTCGGTGCAGGGACTCGTTGAGCGCTACGTCACTCAGGGCATGCCGCGGGACTACGCGGAGATGATGGGCGGGTTGGACACGGCTATCAAGAAGGGGGAGGATATTCTGCCAGCAGCTCCCGCTATTCTGCCACCAAGTGTAGCTACAGCCGCCACACGACCGCCAGTCTCGGGCACATACGTAAGCTAGGCTCTACGTAGTTAGTATTTAAATAGATTAGACTAATTAGAGGCTATTAATTAATTTATAATTAATTAAATTATTTTAATAAAAAGTATAATAATTAATAAATTAACCTAATTTAACGTAATTAACGAAGTAGCTTAATTAATTACTTAATTAACTACTTAATTACTCTATATAGCCTATAGCCCGTAATTTAGTAACTTTTTTTACTTTAGCTTCGTACTCTATTTTAGCTTTATACTTATTAATAAGTCTATTTATCTTACTTTTTATTATAAAATTAATATTATAAGCGCAATCTTCGTTAGTTAGATCCTATAATACGTTTAATTATATAAAATTACTAATTAATTAAAATCGTAATTTTATAAACGTTAATAGCCGAGGAGCCTTTATAAAATTAATTATATTACTATTAATTATATTAATTATTTTATTAATAATAACCCGCTAGTATTTCTATTATATTTTTATATTAAGTTTATATATATTAAAATTATATATAATTTTAAGGCCTTATTAAGTAGAAGTAGCCCTACCTAGCGCTAGAAGTATTATTAATAAGAATAATATTAGTATAAGTACTACTTTTATACGTTTAATAGCTTCTTTATATTTAAATATAGAGGGCTTTTATTTAAAAAAAGTACTTTAATTAATAACTAGCTTTTTTAATTTACTTATTATAATTATTATAATACTTATTATAAAGCCTTATAAAAGACCCTTACCTCGGATTTATAGGGGATTAAATAAGGGAATAAAAATATTATTATTAATAATAAGCTCTGAGTATTACTAGAACTAATATAAATAAATTTCTTTTAATAATATTAGCGTACTATTCTTAATATATTACTAAAGGACGTAGTAATAAAGTAGCCTATAAGTAGTTCGAATTAAGTAGTATACGTACTTTTTTAATAACTTTTTTAATAAACTTAAATTTAGCTATTTACTTAGTATACTAAGTTTTTATAAAAGTTACTTAAGAGTATTATAATATATATACGGACGTACTTTTTTTTTTAAATAATTCTATAATAATATTTAATACCTTAGCTTAGTAACGGGTTTAATAAGTACTAATTATAACTACTTAACTTATTTAAAAAATAATTAATTTATTAAATACGGTTTTAAAATTACCTATATAATAATAAACTCGTATTTTAATACTCGTATATAAAGATTCGATAATTAACGTAGTTAAGTAACTAAAGTACTTAATTTAGTTAATTTAAATAAATATAAGTTTTTTATACTACGGTTTAAATTAAGTATTAATAATATAATTAATTACTACCGTAGGGTACTTAATAATCTAAAATTTAAATAATTAATTATAATATATAGTTATTAATTAGCTATAAAAGAGATTATTTTAATCCGTAAGGAATTATTAAAAATAAGAGTTATATATAATTATATTAATCTCCTCCTTCGTAACTAGGCCAAAGTAATACTTAGTCCGGGTTAGTATATTAAAATTAACGTATTAATAATAAAATACGTGCGGTACTATTTTAAATTAAGTATTATTATTAAAGGTATTAAGTAGAGTAATCTTATAATTTATATATATAACTTACGAAAAAGAAATTTTATAAGCCTAGAGTAATATTAATAACTAGTTAATAACTTAATAATAATTAGCTTCTTTTTTATTAAATAGAAAGTAGCTTGTAATTTAGAAAGTATAATTATTATTAATTATTTTATAAATATTAAATAATAATATATTAAATCGGTTAGTTTTATATATAAAATCTATTAATAAAATATCTAAATATTATTAAAATAGAGAAATTATAATAATAAGTACGATATATAAGCTCGTAATATAGCCCGCGTTATTACGTTAAAAGCGGTACTAGTACTTTATTAAATTATATAATTAATTAAATAACTACTTAATAAGGGTCCTATTACTTAATTTATTATAATAATAAGTAGCTAATATATTAAGTATATTACGGGCGATAATACTATTATAATTATTACTTTTTAATTATAAGCTTAAAAAGATTTAAATAAGTTAAATACCCTTATTTTATTAATTAACAATTTAGTCCTTTTTATTATATAGTAGCGTATAATAATAATATATAAAAGCGTTAGTATTACTAAATAAATAGTTATAATAATTATAAAAGTTATTAATAATAGGATAAAAAAGCTAATTACTACTTAAAAAGCTAGTAATAATTTATTAATAATAGTTTATAAATAAGGTTAAGGATTTATAATACTTATTTAAATAAGTTAATTTTATAAAGCGTTATTATTTTTAATTATAATACGGGCTATAAGTATAATAATAAGTAATAATAATTAGTACTTTAATAAAAAGCTTATATTAAATAATTCGGATTATAAAACTAGCTTTATAAGTAGCCTTATTAAGTACTACTCTAATCTTAAGTAAGCTAAAGAAGCGCTAGTTATAAAATAAGTAATTATATTTTACGTAACCGTAATTATTATAATTAATAATATATTAATAAATAAAGGGATCGTTAACTTTATAATTATTCTCTTTTTATAGTATATTAACGTTAAGAATAGCTTTAATTAGTAGTAGCGGTAGTAATAGCGACGGCGAGGTTAATAAAGTAGTAGTTATAGGTGGGTGGGTAGGTAGGTAGGTAGGTAGGTAGGTAAGTGGGTAGGTAAGTGGGTGGGTATGGGCAGCTAGGCTCCGTGGTCAGAGGTAGGGGCGGTCGTAGCCACACTTGGGGGCAGGATATCGGCAGCTGCTGGCAGGATATCCTCGCCCATCAAGAACGGGAGTGAGAACCGGACGAACAGTGTCGTCCTTGCGGTGACTGGAAAGCAGCCAAGGAAGTTCCGTGAGTTTGCAGAGAGAAACAAGGCAGTCTGGGCGCAAGATGTCTGAAAGCATGTTCACAACAGGGGCTCCTCAGGCTTGAAGTGAGAATTGGCTCACCGAACTCAGGTGAGAAGGATGAGTGCATGCGGCAGTGACGCTGTAAGATGCCTTCCGCCCTTGCTCATACTATCTGGTCGCTCCACCAGACTTTCGTTCTCGGCGAGCATTCCATGTCGCCTGTACTTACATAAAAACGAGTAATAGGGGAAAAAGGTTTCGTTTTCAGTCAGCAAACGCCGCCGTTTTCAGCCGAAAGCTAATACAGCTTGTCCTCGCGTGCGGGGATGTGCGCTAAGGTTGAAACAAGTCATGAGATCACAAAGCCTCCCTGCGTGCCTGAAAGTCCGCGACATGAAATGCAAGCTCATTGTCCTTTTTACAACACCTACCTAATCAGATTGCCCAAACTCCAGTTCGAATGACTTGCGCATGAATCCCACGATATGGACTCATCATTTGTCGCGATTGAGCATGAAATGCCGGGGAAGGCCGGCGGCCGGGGTGATGCCCGGAGCCCGGAGGAGGCGGCGAATCCATTGACGTACCCCAAGGCAGCCGAGCCATTCAGTCAGGACCTCTTCAAGAACCCAACGTCAGAATATAGAGGGTGCCCTTTGTGGTCATGGAATACGAAGCTGGAAAAGAAGAAGCTCCTCCGCCAGATTGACCATCTCAGTGAGATGGGCATGGGGGGTTTTCACATGCACGTCCGGACCGGACTGGATACCGAGTATATGGGTCCGGAGTTCATGGATCGTGTGCGGGACTGCGTGGAGTATGCGGAGAGTAAGGGCATGCTCGCCTGCTTGTAAGGAACCGCAAATCCCGATCATTGTTCAATGGGGTTGCTGACGACACTCATCAGATATGACGATGATCGGTGGCCCTCCGGCGTTGCTGGAGGCAAGGTAGTAAAGCAGTACCCAGAGCATAAGACGAAGCACATTCTGTTCACGCCGTATCCATATGGCTCAGTTGAGCTCGGCGGGTAAGTCTTCAGGCCATTCTTCTTGTATCCATTTAACGCGAGTTTTAGTGGATGCGCCCCAAGTTCAGCACAGGCCTGCCGGAGTGAAGAGGGATACCTCTTGGCACGATTCTCAATCACACTCGATGAGAATGGGCGCCTGAAATCGAACAAGAAACTCGAAGAAGGTGAGGATGCTGAACCAGGCGGTAGAGTCTGGTACGCATATGTCGAGATCAATCCCCCATCATCTTGGTTTAACGGACAGACCTACATCGATACGATGAGCACTGAGGCCATGAACCGCTTCTTAGAGAGCACCCACGAGGTTTACAAGGATAAGATTGGCGACAAATTTGGCACGACAGTGCCCTGCATCTTCACCGATGAACCTCAAGTAGCTATCAAGACACAACTTTCCAGCCCGACTGGAGTGGAAGATGTCTTTCTTCCATGGACAGCAGATCTACCCGACACATTCAAAGCGACGTATGGTGAGGGTGCAGATCTCGTGGCCAACATTCCGGAATTGCTGTGGGATCTCCCGGGGGACACCCCAAGTTTATCCCGCTACCGATTCCACGACCATGTCAGCGAAAGATTTGTTACCTCATTCCTCGATCTGCTGGCAAACTGGTGCAGAAAGAACAAGATCATTCTGAATGGCCATATGATGGAGGAGCCCACCCTGCGTTCTCAAACAACTGCCCACGGCGAAGCAATGCGCTGCTACCGAAACCAGACGCTTCCCGGTATGGACCTTCTGAACGACTGGGTCGAGTATAATACCGCGAAACAGTGCACGAGCGTCGCCCGCCAGAACGGTGTTCGCGGCGCCATGAGCGAGATCTATGGGTGCACCCACTGGTACTTCACCTTTGAAGGGCACAAGGGCTGCGGAGACTGGCACGCGGCTCTCGGCATCACGTTCCGCGTGCAGCACCTCAGTTGGGTCAGCATGGCGGGCGAGGGCAAGCGCGATTATCCAGCCAGTATCGGGTACCAGAGTCCATGGTATAAGGAGTACGGCTACGTCGAGGACCATTTCGCCCGTGTTGGTGTTGCCTTGACGCGCGGCAAGGCCGTCACGCGAGTTGGTGTGATCCACCCCATCGAGAGCTTTTGGTTGTGCTTCGGTCCCAATAATAGCGGTGACGATGAGATCGGTCGCCGTGATCAGGCTTTCGCCGAGCTCACAAACTGGCTGCTGCATGGGTTGGTTGACTTTGACTTCATCTCCGAGAGCCTTCTCCCGAATCAAATCGGTGAAGATATCTCGAAGCCTCTCAAAGTTGGTCAGTGTGAGTACGATGTCCTCATACTGCCGAACCTACGAACTATTCGGTCATCGACCTTCGAAGTTGTGAAGAAATTCGCTGCAGCTGGGGGTACCGTCATAATCGCTGGTGACGGCCCGGTTCTTATTGATGCTCAGGCTGCACCGCCGAATCTTAGCCTGGACATCGAGCCGTCGGTCAAAGTGGCTTGGGGTCAAGGGGATATTCTCTCTGCGGTATCTCAGAACCGTGACTTGAAGATCGACTTGAAGGATGGGGGACCCTCCGATACCCTTCTCTATCAGATGCGCCAGGATGAGGATGAAAGATTTGTCTTCATCTGCAACACCGATAGGAATAACCCATACGACACGCTGGTCAACATTAAGGGCGACTGGGATGTGGAGGTTTTGGATACCTTCACCGGCTCAACTCGTCATCACAAAGCTCGTTATGAAGGTGGTTGGACCATCTTCGATCACAGATTTGAAGGCTGCGCAAGCCTACTTTTGAGACTCTACCCCGTGCCAGGGGAGGAACTGTCTTTCGTCAGTATCGAAGAAGCAGTAGCACTAACCCCAGCCCAACACGCGCCTGCTGAAATCAAGCTCGAAGAAGTCGTGCTTTCGGAGCCAAACGTTCTGATGCTTGATTACGCGCTGTACAGAATCGACGATGACCCATGGGAGGACTCTGAACGACAAGAAATCCTCAAGATCGACAATGAGATTCGAGGACGTCTGCGCATCCCAGCTAAGGGTTCCGCCTGGAAGCAGCCCTGGTCCGTCCCGCAGTCGGAGCGAGCAGCAAAGGTCTATGTTGACCTCAGGTTCGAATTTGATTCCACCGTCATTATTAAGACTCTAGCCTACCTCGCGATGGAAAATCCCGAAAACGCAAGAATCACCATTAATGGCAACAAACTCCTAGTCGAGGAGAAAAGGCTTTCTTGGTGGGTCGATGAGGATATCAAAACCATTTCGATCCCGAAGAGAACGATTCGCAAGGGGAAGAACATCATCGAGCTCAGTATGCCCTTTGGTGTTTTGACAAACCTGGAGAGGATTTACTTACTTGGGAGCTTCAGCGTCGAGCTGAAGAACAATCTGCCTATACTATGTGAACGAAGACAGAGCTTGGGTTGGGGCGATGTGGTTACACAAGGTCACCCATTTTACGCTGGTAACGTGACTTACAACTGCAGCTTCTCACTGAAGTCTCGCTCGACTGTCACCCTCTCGATTCCAAAGTTTGCGACGCCCGTCATCAAGGTTCAATGGAAGGGGAACAACGGGCACATTGCCCTACAGCCAAGGAAGCTAGACCTTGGGCAGCTAGAAGCCGGCAAACACGAAATCTCGATCACAGCCTTCGGTTACCGGTACAATTCATTTGGTCATATACATCTCACAGAAGGTGTCTTTGGATGCTGGCCTGATATGTGGCGAAGTAAGTGATCTAGTGGTAATCGTTGTATGGCAGCATGCTAACATAATCCTCAACAGCTGGCGGATGGGCTTGGAGCGAGGAGTATCTGTTGAAGCCTACCGGAGTCCTGGAAAAGCCTTCCTTGATTGTGGAATCTAAGGCCGGCGAGGGGAGTGAAGAGTGGATTGTCTTGGCCGAATAAGTATCTCAGCCTTGGCTTTTTTCCAACCGCGATCAAGGAGGATGAGCAAAATTGTACGGTCATTTAGTCATAGGTGTTATTGGTGATGTTTTACTGTAATACTACTTTTCTGAACGGAAAATGAGAACCGGAATGTCCTGTCGAGACTGAAGAGAAGCAGCCCCATTATACATCTTGCCGTTTTCCAGCTGAGCATCGTGTGTCGCAATTGTATTCATCCACTGACACCCCTAACCTGGAGAGCCATGACAACGCTTCCATTAGCACCGACATCTACAGACACGCCAACCCTATCAGATGTCTGGGGCAACGAATCTGCCGAGAATAGTGTACCGTTGCCGATGAGATCAAGGTATGTTCCGGCGACCTGATGTTGTCTGTCAGAATTGTATTTTACAGACACTGCAAGCGTGTGAAGCGTTCACTTACACCGAACAGAGATAACGGTTCGGCTGCTTGATAACAGACGAGACTGCCGTTGCTTGCGCTGCAAGGCTCGTAGCCACGGATGGCGACTTCTTTGACAGGAGTTCCGACGGTATTGAATGGATAGCAGGCTAAACTTCCCGTAATGATGTTGCCGTACCCGTTGATGCAGCCAATTCTTTGGCCGTTCTGAAATGCAAGAAGCTCAAACGTCCTTGGGAGTGTTGCAAACGCGCCGTAGATGGAGCTAAGCGTCAGGACAATGGATTTCAGTTGCATTTTGAAGTATCAGGTGGGATATTGGTTTGAAGAAGTATCAAGTCCCAACTATCTTTTGGTGGTACTTTGCCTTTCGATGCCCGACATTTATACTCGGATGCATCCTTTGTTGCTTGGGGATCAATGGTTTGAAAAGGCAAACAGCAGCGCCACCGTATTACTACGGGCAGAGCAAGTGCATTAAGCTCAACATTCTACTCTGTAAGATTCCAACGAGCAAATTGATAACGCTAGGACAAAGACCATGCTGTGCAATTCTTAGGTTTCACATAAAACGATGAAATATCACGATAGATCCTTGAAACAATCAGGCCTGGTGTCATTCTATTTGAAGACTTGGTTTTCGGGTGTCATCTCACGGTCCACGTAATCGTAGCTGATTCTCTAAGACCCGAAGACATGAAGCAAGAATCTGGATGCCACTTTAGTGTTGGTAGAATGAAGAGCGAGGACACGAACTGCAGTGGAAATGAGATTGATCCCTACAGTAGCCAAGTGGTAACTAGCCTCGACCTCCTGGATGCCGTTTCTTATTGACCAGAAGTGGTTGGAGGCGCTGTTGAATGAGGTTTGTGGCACGAGCAGGATCCTGACCCATGCACGATTCAGCATGCCCCAAGACAAAGGACGTGTACTTGCGTAAGTGCTGGATGATATCCTGTGGTAGCTTGTAGTATTCTATGAGGGATGCTTCGCAGCCTGAGGATCGTCTAGCTGGCATCATCTAAAGTTTAAACTCCAGACCCTCGCTGGCTAAAGTTACGATGTAGAAAGCCATCATGATCGTACGGCTTAAGGTAGTGTAATCTATTTGGCGCCAGGCCTGAACAGTTTGAAATAAATGGAATGAGTCAAGACTGTTAGAAGTTCGAAGCCGAGGTCATGTTTCTTGCCCATCTTTCTGCACTACAAGCAGTCCTTTATAGGAAGAAGACTGAGTTCACTCAAACACAAGATGGTTCTAAGCCCCTCCTTAACGCATTCGCCTTTGCCCAAAGGCATCGACCACTCTATCGCTCAATCTTCAAAATGCGCGCGCAAGGTTCATCTGGGAGCTGCAAGCACACCGTGCTGTCCGCACCGGCCAATTCCACCTTCGTTGTGAACCTGGTCGGATATAGTACACTGACCCTGCTGTCTTTGTATGTTCTCAACCCCTTGCCAAGCGAGATAGTCATTTCAGTCGGTCCATCTCGTGTCCAGACAGCGAGGTAGGTAGTCTTGCCGTCTGCAGACGTCAAAGCAAGGGCCACCTAGTCGTCGTGCCATTTGGGCAGACCCAAGGGCCACGTGGGATGCGCGTGACGCAGGTCTCCTCGCATACTCTCGTAGACTTCCAAGCCCTCTTTGACAATGGCCAGTCGATTGTCGCTGAGAAGGTCGACGTGGCCCATCATGCTATTGACGAAGCTCAAGGCGTTGAGCTTATCACTGCATCCTGGCTGAGGGTAGGCCCAGCTAGCACTCTGCTCCGGAGTCACAGCCGTGGGACATGCGGCTGCGATAGCAGCGTAGAGCTTTGGATCTTGCTGGTTGCTCGTAGATTGGATTGAGTGAACGGCTAGCATGGCGTAGTCTAGACGGTTCGCCCCTCCAGAGCATGTCTCAATGAGGACGCCGGGATAGTTGTCCAGAAGTGCCCTTATCCAGCCTAGATAGGCGCGCTGGTGCTCGAGATGGGCGGCGCCTGCAGTGCCTTGGGTTATGTATGACCTTGTTCATCCAGACTATGACTTCGGGGTGGCGGTAGTCAAGTGTCCATCGTCGTTTCTCCACCACACGGTGACCGTCCTCCTGGAAAAAGGCCTCATTGGGCAGTTGGCTGCCTACAGGGCTACGGACGCCGACCACCTCTGGCTCGAGCCATAGGCCGGGATCAGTCCTTTGTTTCGGATCTCGCCCATGAGCTTCATGAAGCCTGACGGGAAGCGCTTGGTCGACGGCTCCCAGAGGCCCACATCGTCCCACCAGTTGCCGTCGTCGGCGTACCAACCAGCGTCTATCACAAAATACTCGGCACCGAGCTGCCCGACTGGTTCCAGCAGCGCGCAGACCTTGTTTCCGTCTGGATCTCCCATGAAGCAGTTCATGTAATCATCGAAGATGATTGGCATCCTTTCCATGTCGTTGTGTGGCCTTCGAATCTGCCTTCTATAGTCGATTATGGCCGCAAACGCTGCCTGTTCGTCGCCCTGAACGCGACAACAGGCAATTGGAACAGTTGTAAAGGACTGCCCGGAGGACAATCGTTTCTTCCAACCGTGGCTCCTCAGCATTGGACCACCGGCGGCGAGATAGATGCTATCTTTAAAGTCGCCTAAGTCCTATCTCCACGATCCGTTGTTTTCGATTTGCCACATCCTTGTTTGTGGCATTGTCGCTACACTCGACAATCAGCGTCTCGTTAGAGCCGTCGTCGCTTTTAATGATTCTATGGCTCTGGTACCGCAGTCGGTCAGAAAGAGTGGTACCAATGAGCGTCTTGGCCGTCTTGATGTCACCACTGCCTTCACCGCTCATACGAATGCTGACAAGTGGGAGCTTGGAAAATTCAAAATTGGGCGAAGAATGCGGAGATGGCTCCACGGTGGGTGGCAAGATACGATCCAGGCAGATGACGCCGGCGTTGTTGACCAAAAAGTCAATTTTAAGAGCATCAGTATACCATTGAATTGTCCCTGTCTGCTTCTCACCCATCTTCGGCTTTTGGGCAAAGTCTCAGTAGAATTGGTCTGCTGTGTGGTGTGGTGTCGCGTTGTGCCACGAAGGAATAAGGCAGTGTGAACACAACAGATGATTGCGGCATTTGGATTGAGAAGCGATTACTATGTATTTTACATTTAGCAAGCCTTTTTCGATGATTCTTCATGTTGCTTAACTTATGAACTGTGGCAAGTAGCGCCTGCTTGATGAGATATCACAGGCACTCCAATCTGTGTGGTGTAACAAACACTGCGCCAGAGGCGCGTATGGTCACAAATTGCATTGAGCGGCCGATCGAGAGTCATTCACCGAGCAGCGGGGACGGGGCCCCGATTAGCCCCACCTCCACCCCCACGCCCGGGCCCGAAAGTCGGGCGGGCGCCCGCTGCTGTGGAGAGGAACAGCACAGCACTGGTGGCAGCGTTCTGCAGCTTGCCGCATCGATCGATCCTCTTAACGTAATTTGTATTAATGAACTCCAAGGTAATCGCCACGAGCTATCTTTCTTCACGTCAGGTCAGTACCCAAGGCGCCCATTACCTCACGGGTACGGGGGCTGAAGGTAGGTGGGGGTGGGGGTTAAGTCAGTGAATCCATGATCGTCACCATTCTTATCTTGCATACACAATCTGGCAAGAATTTCATGTCTGTCCCCAAACTAGTTCTATCCGAAGGTCTCCCTAGTAGTCAAGCCCCTTTGACACAGTCCCCTCTGTGAGCTTGAGGGCCGATGCCTGCTTCTGCATGTGGTTTCAAATAGCTTTCATCTTCAGCTCCAGATCGCTCAAACACTACCTGTAGGGAATTTGTGCAGCTTATTTACTTTTTAGTGGTGGGCTCATTGTGACCATGATGCCATGTTTAAAACCAATCTAATCAATATGCCGATACTTCGAACTTGAACATCAATGGATGAATTTTCACCTTGGTCATTTGCTTTGACTCCGTGATATAACACATATGTTCCGTGTGAGCCCACATGCAGAACCTATCGCGAGAGTCATCGCCAGCTTCTAGATCATCACGATAGGCTGGTGGAACAATTTCATTTTGTAGTGGCTTCGCCGAATTGAGTTGAAATTCTTTGATCCTGACGGACAACTAACTTCTATCATCATCATCCTACTTCATCTTGAGCCTTGGCGTCCAGACTCGCATGGCGCCGTTGCCTCCACGGTTTGCGCGTAGAAAATACGGAATGGCTGTCAACTGCAGTGACTCGACATCATATTCCCACGCCTTAGGACCGTAGAGCCGACTCCGCTCACCCGTGACAACGCCCACGCGAGCTAGCTTCCGGCCTGTGACCTGGAGGGGGACAACATCATGAGTGGTTGCAATAGATACGGGCGATCCCTCCTGAGGTGCTCGCTCATCTTCCAAGGCGATGTGGTCAATGTCTACGGCCTCGTTGTCGACATCCTCCAGACAATACACGAACGGCCCCCGACGGATGCAGACCGCGTCCTTGCCCGTCTTAGGGTGCGCGTACAGCCGGTAAGCCGGTGTTGGAAGCGAGAGACGAGCCTCAGTGTCTTCCAGGACGTCGGTGATGTGTAGATATCCCTGGTTGAGCTCGCCTTCCATAGAGCATGTGTACCCTTGGTCTTGCACCCAGTCAGGAATCCGCAGCGCCAGCCTGGCAGCACCTTCAACGCGAATAGTTACCTCGCCGGACCAAGGCATCTCGGTTATGACGGATAGCTTGACCCCTTTGCCTCCCAGCGTCAGTTCTACCTCACTCTGGACGTACATATGGACGGCAACAAGGTCCTCAGCATCATCGGTGGAGTAGAGAAGTGAACCCAGCGATCCGACGAGCTTAGCCACATTGGGTGGGCAGCAGGCGACGCCAAACCATCGCTCGCGATCTTTGAACTGTCCGGTTTTGGTTCGTAAGACGTTTTGATAGTAGAAGGCCTCACCGTCGGAGCTGATGGCGCCGAGAAAGCCGTTGTATAGGCAGTTCTCCATGACATCCGCGTACTCTGAGTTGAGCTCCATCTGGAGCATTCGCTGACACCACATAATGAGAGCAAAAGCTGCGCAAGTCTCGCCGTAGCATCCCTCCATCTCTAGGTCGTTGAGAACAAAGGCTTCGCCGAAGCCCTCGTTTTGGCGGTACGAGCCAATGGCGCCTGTAACGTACATCTTGCAGTCTACCATGTTCCTCCAGAGCCGCTGAAGCGCCTGCTTGCACTCGGCCACATCAGGATCCGACGCGGCCTCGACGCGAATAAGGTCGGTGACGGCCGTGTAGTAGTACATAGCGCGCACGGCATGTCCTTTGATCTCGGACTGCTCGCGTATAGGTCGGTCAGCCTGGTTGTAGGCATAATCTCTAGGGCCATGAAACCACCCTTTGACCTCGCTGCCCAGACCATCGTACGGATCGGCACCGCGTGCAAAGGCTTCGTGGTCAAAATATGTCTCGCCATTGTCGTCTTGTGTGCCTCGCTCCAGGATGAAGTACTTGGCGAGCTTCAGAGCCAAGGGGTCGCCAGTCATATCGTAAAGGCGAAGCAACCCTAGCTCGATTTCCTGGTGACCGGGATATCCGCGCTTTTTGCCCTCCTCGCGGCCAAATACCGAGTCGATGTGATGCATGGATTTAGTTGCTACTTCCAGAAGGCGTCCGCTTTTGGTGAGAGTCTCGTAGGCTACGGTCGCCTCGTATAGATGTCCAAGGCAGTAAAGCTCGTGGAGGTCGCGCAGGTTGGTCCAGCGATTCTCGAGGCCACGGACCGTGTAGAAAGAGTTGATATAGCCGTCCGGATGCTGGGCATTGCGAATCATGTCGACAGTCTCCTCCACAACCCGTAGCATATCTTCGTTCGGGTGGATGAGTAGAAAGTTACAGGCTGCCTCCGTGGTTTTGTAGATATCGCTGTCCCAAAAGGCGTGGGGCTGCGGTTGGTGGCCTTTCTTCCATGTGAGGCAATCCCAGTGGCCCTCGGTCTTTTGCGCCTTGATGATAGAAGGCACCGTGGACTCGCGGACACATCGCTGGAATTTGGCCCAGAATGGTGATGTCACGCGGGCACTCTGAAATGATACGCTACTGAGCGGCATGCTGGCGGACGGCGGAAGAGAAACTCTGCGTTTCAGGTCCTGTGACTGGATACTTGTTCGAGATGGGAATTCAGTTTCGGAATGGGCAAGGTCAGCTAAGATGTGAGAAAGCAGAGGGGAGCGTCAATGCTTAAGAAGCCTGGGGATAATAAAGAGAACATGTTCACACATTCTCAATTATTGAGCCTTCAATTCTGGAAGGCCTGTGGCCATTTGAAGGAACGAGTCAGACCTGGATGCGGTTGGCGGCACAGGATACGCGCAGGGTTCATAAGAGGGGCCCCAGTTTGGTCCAGTGTTGAGCGAGGTTTATTCAGGCTCATGCTACGCACGCTAGAGGTTATCTGTTCTCGGGTAGTCCTACTAGCATACTCTTGTAAGCTGTAAATCCGATGGCGTTGAAAATACCGGCCTAATGCAAAGTATAGAAACGCGGATTTGAGAGAGAACCCCTCTCCCCCACAGTCTTCCGAACAAACAAACAGTGGACCTACTACATGGTAACCTGACCGAAATCCCATTCCTATTGGCGTGCTAAAGAGTAAAGACTACTTCATCCCCCCCCCCCCCTTGCCCCTCTTGCCCCTGCCCCTCTCTGTCCCTCCCCCACCTCAATCCCGTGGACGGCTCCGCTCCAGCTATCAACGGAATCACTTCTCTTGTGTACCATCTATCTTGCGCTAAGCCCCAAAGAATGTCATTCGCGAAGGGGTGACCCATTTTCACATAGCGATTCGACGATCTCACCTCGTATTCCAAGATCCCACATTGGACTAAACGCCAATTTAATGAAGGCCACACGTAGTTTGTCGGTAAATACCAGCTTAGACATGACACGAGATCTTCAATCAGCCTCATTCTTCTGCGCAGCACCGTCTACGGAGACTTGAAAAGCGCACAGGCACGTATGTGCATGTAGTGTATGGCGTCACGAGGTCAGATGGCCAAAAAAGTAATAGCGTACAGATAATGTTTTCAGAATTGCGGCATATTTCTGTATCTGAATAAAATAGATGGAGGAACAGCTTTGTAATAGGCTCCGTGTTTACATAGTGTTAAGCTTTGGTGTGAGCTACCTATGTTTACCTATACCCTATCCAATGGCATATGTACGCATAACACGTCCTTTCTCCTTCAGATAGTGAGTACCAAAGACCTTTGACTGCTGTCGTCCTTTTCATATTCCAAGCTCTTCAGCACATGTTACAACAAGTGTGGCTTCACGTCCTGTCTGGCGGATTCTTAAGCATTCTCGATCGTGGTGGTGGTGACAATATCGTGTTTTTCTTTCGATATGTGACGATCGTTGTCGGCAAACTCTGTAAACAAGATTATTAATACACTTGATAATCGAAGAAGACCTCAAATGAGTAGATAAGAAGGTATTAAGGCTTCCAAGAATAGGAGCAGACTTACGGTCGACATTGGTATACTTCCACTTGCGAGCGGGCACTTTATTGTCAAACAGTAGATCGATCTCACCAAAGGGGCGGTCTTTGGTCTCGGGCAAACGGAACCAGCACCATATATTGCAAAGGAGATTAGTGCCGGCGTAGAAGAGAGCAGCCTTGGCGCCCCAATTCCAATCTGACATTCACGTCAGCCTTTCCGAACTTTCTGTTTGTGCGGTGTCTTGAGAGTCACGAACGGAGATCCGCGAAGACAATTGATGGACAAAAGAAGATATGAGCAGAGAGAGAATGAGAAAAAATGAAACACTTCCTACCATCAGGGGAAATCATTCGTGGGGTGATGATGTTGTTGACGATACCCGTGCAGACATATGAGAAGCGGCCAATGGTGATGGTTTTGTAACGTAGCTTGCCAGAAGGCGTCTCGGCCACAATTGGGTAGGCGACAGGGCCAATGGTGATGACGTTCACGAGCTGGCATGCAATCATGACAATGCCTATGGCGAGACGGGCCGCGGAAGAGTGGGCAAAACCCAAGCCACCGATAACGATGAGTGAGAAGAACATGAACGTTAAGCCGCTCATGTAGATAGTCGCGCGACCAAAATGGGGGAAGAGCAACCAGCAGATGAAGCCACCGATGATGAAGCAGGCGTTGAGCGAGATGTTAAGATCAAATGACTGCTCGACGCTGAAGCCGGCAGATTGAAGAAACAGGATAGCAAAGCCCTGGATGGCGTTGCCACACAGAATTTGCGCACACCAAACGACGATGTTCTAGTGACAGAATATTAGCGAACTCTGCCAATTGAACCGCCCATAGCATACTACAAGTACGCATATCACACCGCAGTAATGGTGGCAAAAGTGGGAAAATACTCACGATCTCAGTGCGGCGTAGATTAGTGCCCTTGAAGCAGTCGATGAAGTTTGCGTTTTCCGTTTCTGCGTGCTCTAGCTCGGTTGTGTAGCGGATGTAAGCCAGGGTAATCTCGACCTCATGATCGTTGTTTCCGTGGGCATTGCGTAGACGGTGTAAGCTCTTGCGAGCTTCCTCAATGTTTCCTCGGCGTACCGCATTCCAGGGCGACTCAGGCGCGAAATAGGCGGCAATGAAGAGAGGCAACGGCCAGATCCATTGGAGCGAGATGGGCAGCCGCCAGCCCCAGTCACCAGGAACGGTAAGGACGACACGAAGGATTCCGGCCGAGATAGTGAGACCGAAACCCCAGCACATGCAGACCCATGCAGTGACGTATGGCCGTAGAACCGTCGGTACAAGCTCGGAGGCGTACGTTGTGCTGAGCGTCTGTATACGATGTGAGTTTTTTCAGGACTACTTCATTCGGCAACAAAGTGAGGGTCACGTCACTTACCTGAAAAACACCCCAAGGGATGCCGCAAGCAAATTGACCAATGGCAAGCATCGTCAGACTGGTAGAGAAGAAAGGGATGAAGATAGCAAGTGCCATGATAACCATGAAAAACATGAGCGTTTTGCGCGATCCGAATCTGTCTTGTGCCCAAGCGTTGATGACAAGACCGAGTAGCTGGGAGACCGCGGATGAATTGGACAGGCCTGTCTGCCACTGAGTCGGGATGAGATTCTTGCCTTCTTTTTCACTGTATGTGCCGAATCGAGCCTGGAATTGCGCCTGTCCATAGAATGAGCTCATCTAGGGAGGAGCGTGTACGTCAGTCAAGCCCACGACAACATGGAGAAGAGGAATGGTGGGGGGAGAAGTTGTTCGTAAGGAATAATTACCATGTTGCCGTCAAAACCCTCCATGATCAAGGCGACAGACAGAAGCATGGCCCAGAACATGGCAGCCTTGTATTTCTTGAGAGCCTCGCGAACTTTTAGCTGCGCGTCGGCATCGTTGCTAGCCTTGGCGTCCTCAACCATTTTCTTAAATTCAGGGCTGACAATGTCGGTCTTGTCAAGATGCCCTCGGGCCACCGTGACATTAGATGCTGCCATGATGGTTGATACTGGCCTGCGAGAGGCTAGGAAGTGGAGGCGAGTTGAAGTCAGTTGCAATATCGAGCCTTGTCGAGACGATGGCTCTTCAAAGGGATTAAAGGGTCCAGTCCGAGTAAGGGGCTGGGCGACGAGGTTCTCAGCTAGCCTTATACTCCTGCCTCATTCGCACGCGACGTCCCCAAGTCCCAGTGCGTTATGTACGCGTGGGATTGCTGAAGAGAGAGCCACGCGAATTGAGAAAGTACATTTCTACCATGTACATATGGCGTGTATGTGTGCTTCAGGATCAACATGCTATTCAGCCCTCCACCCCCACATTCTCCGGCTGGCAAGTGAGAGTAATAGCTTCATTTTAGGCTGATCCGTATTCTTCAACCATTGACGGCTTGAATCATACTACCCGTGTGATGAGGAACACTACAGGGCGCCTCAATAAGCCTGATGGTGGAGCTTTTTTTGCATGGTGAGCTTAAAGGTTGATATCCGGGTTAGCGCTGGGCTCAGCAGTAGAGAGACAATTCATGCGAACATCAGCCTGCGTCGCGTGGAAAGACACAAGTGGGAACCCAGGACGGGGTACCTACAATGCCAGGGATTGGGCGCAAGGGTGTTAGACTCCACCTCCACAAATTGTTCCTAGCTCTATCCTCGTCACTTGCAAGGAATCCTGGGGAATGAAGACTCACTAGCTTCCAGTATGAGGGGACCCCGCCATTGAGGCTTGTTGGAGCAGATAATCGAACGACTAACTGGTCATGTACCTAGAGCCAACGTGGCTAGTTTTGAATGCCTCAACGCTTCCGCAATAAGAAGTTGAAAGGAGAAAGGTCCAATTCCAAAATTCTTCTGAATAATGTTACATAATTAGCGCGGTAGGCTGCCCTAAGACTCCGACGAATCGGCTTAACGGGGGTAAGTCGGAACACCCCCATTCGGCTACCCCCCCCATTCGGCCACCCTAAAAATCCCTCCTAGCCCCCCTAATTAAAATCCTACCCTTAATTTATAAACTACTATAATAATTATAATTATTATCTAAATAAATTTCTTTTTAGTATATATATTCTTTATTATATTATAATATTATATATTAAAAATAAAGTTATTCGAGCGCTTAAAATAATTAAAAATAGTACCTTAATTAAGAAGGCCTCGATTAAGTTTAGTATTTTAAGGAGTATATTTCGGAATTATTAACAAGGTTAATAAGCTAAAATAATTACTTTTACTAATTAATAAAAGCTTCTTTTTTAATAAGAAAATAGGCTAGCTAAATAAGTTCGTATTTAATATACTCTAAGAGTTATATTAACTTATAAATAAGTTAAAGAATTCGCTAAGTAAGTTTTATAAACTTAGGGGGATAATTATCCTCTTAAAAAGAGATAGATAGATATTTTTTTTAAAATAGAACCTATTTATTAAAGTTTAGAAAAGTCGTTTTATAAATTTAAAGCGTATTAATAGAGTATTTACTAAGGTAATTAGGCCCTAGTTCTAATTACTTAATATCCTAGAGATTAAAAATATTAAATAGGTTAATAAATATAATATAAATAAGATTAGTATTTTTAAGGGTAAGGGATTTAATAAGTTAGTTTTAAATATAGCTAAGACTAACGTAGTATAGAAAAAAGAGCCTAAATCGCGTTTTTAGATCTTTATTATTAAGTATATTTTTATTAATAATAAAGTTATTAAATTATTACTAATTTATAAAAGAAAGTCGGTTTAATAATAGTAGTTCCCTCTTAATTTTAAAAATCTTAATAATTAGGAGTTTATAATAATAAATAATAAGTAGATTATAGATTAGATTACCCTTATATAATTAAGGGTAGTCTTTTTATTATAGACTAAGCCCCCCCTAACTAGGGGACTTAACCTATAGCTAGAGCCTCGATTATTAATTCTAAATAAGTATAGGAGTTATATAATAATAAAATTTATATAGGAGTACTATATTAATAACGTTTACTTATTATTTTTATTATTATATACCTCTTATATCCTCTAACTATTAAATATAGCTATTTTTAGTCTTATTAAAACTTATTATAAAAAAGAGCTTAGTAAGGAGGATATAATAAATAATTTTACTATTATTAAAAAGTAATACTTCTTAACCTATTATATTATTACTTATTTATTTAGTTTAATAAGGAATAATATATAAAGTAGTTAGAGAGTAACTAGTTTATAACTATTTAATATAACTATACTTTTTAATAATCTTATAATATTATCTAGCCTAGCTATACTATTAAATAATATTACTAATACTAAGTAAATAACTATTAATATTATTAAAGTCGTTAACTAGACCTTTATAGTATTTATTATTAACTAGTTAATTCTTAAAAAAGCTAGTAATCTTTATAAGTAACTAAAGCTATTTATAGAGCTTAGGCCTAATTATAATACTTAACGTTTACTTTTTTATAAAGTTAAAAAAGTTTTTAATAAAAAGTCCTTCTTATTAACCTTATTTTAATAATAAGTTCGAGTTCTAAAAACTAAAGTTAAGTATATAGTTTTTTAAAAAAAAAGAGTATTTAAATAGACCTAAATACTAAGTTTACTAATATTAAGGATATAAAAAGAGCTTAAAAAGACGCTAACGAGCGTTTAATTAGTCTTAGTTAAACTATAGAGGTCGAATTACTTAGTAAGGGTAATAACTATATTATAGTAGTAGTAAAAGGTAGTTAATTAATTAACTATAGTTAGTAGCGATATGCCTAGACCTACTTTTAATAGGGTGGCCGAATGGGGGGGGTGGCCGAATGGGGGTGTTCCGACTTAGCTAACGGGATCTCCATATATCCACTCTATAAAAGACCAGACGGAAATGTGTGGGGAATCGCAGGATGATGGGTCGTGGTTAAAAGATTTGCGGTCTTATAGCTCGATTCGAACCGTTGCTAGAACGTCACAAAATGACTAGCATGGTTCTGTAAGCTAACATTGTCCTCGATGCATAGAACGCGAGAAGCGATATTATATTTTTTGGGCCGGATGGGTTCGGCAAAGCACACCTAGGTACACAGTACTTACATGCGGTGCTCAAGACACTATAAGCTGACGTGTTTGGTCATCACTTGGTTCTGGCTTTGCCAAGCACAAGAGAGTCTAAGAAGTGAAACAAAATTCGCTGATGAAAGAAACTCCATTACGATTCTTCGGTAGTAGTACATTTAGTGTTGACTGAGATCACATCCAGTTGAGCCGCATAACCCGCTGATATGGTCCAGAACATGGGCTGCTCATTCAAGATCCTTGATGCCTCTTCTAGAATCTGGGCGGGACCCTCCTCGGAGCACAAATCATCAACGCCTTCGAGAAAGAGCTGAGTATTACCGCCATATCGGATGAAATATTGCACAAACTCATCGTCCAGAGGGCGATCAAGCTGTAGCATGCGTGGCATGCGACGCTTTGTCAAGGATACTTCGCAGCGTGTGGATGCAGAACGACGCTTTTGTGAAGGATTCGTGTTTATGCTGGAGTTGCCAGACGCCGGTGACGATGTGTCAGATGAACCTGTGCAAGGGGATGGGCCGGTAGTCGAAGGAGTCTCGTCGGAGGGAAATCGCTCCGTGTGTTGACTGCAGGTCAAGCTGGAGCAAGTGTGTTCACGTCGGGGACCGAACTTTCCGAAAGCCCAGAGGGTCAACGCTGCCAGAAAGACTGCGAATGGTTCGATGATGGGGTGTGAGGAGAATCGCCTGACGTGCCATAGGATGGCACCAGCGTGGATGACAACTAGGCGGGCTTTGTGCCTGTCCTCTCGAACCCAGGAGAGAATCGTAGTATGCCATGTAGTCCGATCTTCTGATGATGCGTATATCGAATGGGGTAGGCTGTCGATGGAAGCACTAGTTGCGTTTGTCTGAGCGCACCGCAGGAGGGCCTCGACAGGTGCCAGTATGAGTAAGCGGGAAAGGTGCAGATGTAGGATTGATGGACTCTCAAACATGGACTGCTGTGCTATGAAGCCAACAGCGTCCCAATGAAGAAGGTCCAGACAGTCGCAGGTGTAGTCCCTCCACTCAGCGTACTCGGGTATGGATCCTAGGTATTGTTGCTGCTGCGCCTCTCTTCCGCCTATTCTGTGACTGTAGGTAATATTGAGGTGTACTGCTTCACCGAAATACTGTCCTATATCCCATTTCCGCCTAAGTAGCATATGTATTATGATAACGACGCCTAGTTGATTCTCAGGTTGCGGAGAGTTCTGGCTGCTCCAGAGCTTGCCGAATGAATCTCGCACGCTTGGTCTGAGAGACTCCTCCGACAGAATTGCGTCCACTCCACTCCTCGTGGTCGTATGAGACGCGAGTGCTTTGAACCAGCTTTGAGCGGAGTCCGCGTCCCACAAACCTTCTGCGCTAGGCATTTTGAGCGCCAGTTTGCCAGACGGTATACTTGGAGGACGGTTCGCAGCTAACGAAAGCCAAGCATCTAGAAGCTTTGAAGTCATATGTGTCAGTCATTTCCGGCCTAACAAACGGTGACAACAGCAGATATTCTCGCTATTCTTACCCATATGAAAAGTCCGCTTCGACGTCTTGTTTCACGAAAGCGCCATGCCAGCCACACTTGCTCCACGCTCTGGCCTTCGAGATAGTGCCCGATCTTGTCATCCTCTTCAAGGAGCTGTAGTTGAAGACAGGAATTGTATACGAGAGATATGGCGCTATAGCCACATTTGACCAGCGAGTTATTATGGCTTTGGCACATGCCCACGACAGCGAGCGTTCGGGCCTGGATGTAAGGAAGACAGTCTTGTACGCGACCAAAATCTAGCTGTTAAAGCAATTTTATGTCAGCCGCGGCGTGAAGTTAGCGGACTATGGAATGTGAAAGGCCTACCTCACGTATCAGTAGGTCGTGTAAAGCGCCACAGAGTTGCTCGCCGAAGTCGGTCAATTCTGTGAGACTCAGATAACGGGACCCAATGGCTGCAACCCCAATGCACAAACTCCAACCCCAAACGGGAATGCTGAGAAGGGAGTTGTCGACGAATGGGTGCAAGTGATGGAAATGTTCAAAGTACTGCGCAATAAGATACTCAAATGTGTCTCGGCCCAAAAGAACATCCAAATCTGCAGCAAACCTCTCAGGTAGCAAAGGTCTTCCGGCTCCTGATAGCAGCCTCGTTTGAATCTCCCGATACACGGAATCTGGAATAGTGAAGCGAGAACTTTTTTGCTGACTTTTTGCTCGATTGATTTCCTCCAGAAGCACCGTTGACCATGAAGCACCAGGATGAGAGTCATGCTCGGTTAAACCACGTCGCAGAACGGTAGCATGTCTTTCTTGAAAGCCCCTGTCGGCCTGCGACTGGCGAAACCCACGGCCATTAACATAGAGCTGTCTGTGGCTGGTCGTATCATGGCTTCTATCAAAGGCCGAAGTTTCTGTGGCGGTTGATCCATCACGCATGTATGTAATGAACGCTGACATCTGATCTTGATGATTCAGCAAGGATTCATCCAGATTTGTGACCAAGTTCGACCCTCCCGGGCTAGAGGTACTGTTTCCAGCAATGGAGCGAATGTCTGCTTGTGAGGTGACCATCATCTGAGATCGTCCAATGGAATCATTGCTCGGAGCGATATTTTGGGCTACGACTGGTTGATGAATTTGGGCGTGGCATACATTAACAGTCGGCTCCTCCCATGGCGCCGTATCGCAGTCCTGGAGGCTTGTATCCAACTCTATGCCCGCATCATTCTCAGTCTCGTGATTTGATTCAATGCCCTGGACGCAAGTACTTGCATTTCTGTCAAGGTTCGAATCCGTGCTCTGCTTTTCTGTCAGAGTACCTTGATCAAGGGACAGCCTTGACCTGGTTGAATATGGTTGGGGATTACCCAAGGAACCAATTCTTCGAGAGTAATACCTTTCGCCGCGTTGAAACGCTGGAAGCTCATCATCCAGTCGAGGGTGAGATTCTTCCTGACCATGATTAAGAGTTCCCATTGATACTGGAGTCTCGTCCCCGTAGCTTGTATATCTACGTTGAGGGGGGTTGTATTGACACTGGATACTCTTTTCCACGCAGCGATTACACGGAAAATCGCCAGAACACCTGACATGTGAAATGGCGCAGAACGAGCACGTTTTGAGGAGGGGAGATGAGGCTGTGGAGCCTCTCAAGCCCGGCCTTGGGCCAACGTGAAGCTGCTCGTGGCGTCGCGCTGCGTCTCTAGGAAATAAAATGTCAGGAATTAGGCCAACTTTTTCAAGGATTATAAGAACATGAATCGAATGCTTCTCGATGCCAATTGCACCTGTCGTGAAAATGGGCAAAACAATTTCAGGTGATAGGGCCTGGGAATACATGTATGGATAGCTGTCTGAAGAAAACAAGACAACGTTACCTGCGCGCGAACTTTCTCCCACAGTAGTTGCATTCGATGGGCTTTTCGGTAATATGAGTCTGCTTGTGACGCTTCAGATGGTCTCGTCTCATGAAGCTCCTACCGCATATGCTGCACACGTGCAATGCGGGTTCTGTCGCCGCAGGTGTCTCGACCGATTGAGAGGCCATAGGCAAGGATGACATGATGCTTTAGAAGGGAGATTCCTCGACAGATCTTTGTTATATACAAGGTAGATGTTTATGACTAATTATGACAGGTGAGCTTCATACAAGTGTCTGTCCGCTTGGTTGTGTTTAGGGAAGCTTTGGGCGACTGCGGAATCCAACATTCCCTAATGTTTATTTATGTGCTCGGCTGTGTGAGCCGATTGCCGCACCAATCCGCACGCGGCCACTTTGTCATCAACCCCGCGAATCATCTTAGCCAAAGAATGAATTTCAATGTTCGAGATCCACGACCTGCTGAAAAGTTCCTTCCTCTCATCTCGCCTACCAAGCGGCTACAGCCGCAGCCCCTGCACAAGGTGTTGGCGTTGGTCTACTTTCTCAACCAGTAGGTCCCTACGGATCAATGGCATTTACATCATGACCTCGCTACTAGCCGGGGCCTAAGCAATCCTTACGCCCCGATGTTGAGAAACGTCTCTCTTTTTCCCTAAAACTATTTAGTATTGCCCCTCTCAATGGCCTCTCGTCGCATAACCAAGTATACCGCTGAGGTCCACGTGTATGACAGATCCCGCAGCCCCTCACCCGTGATAGCATCAAAGTTCTCTGCAAACCCTGACTTCTCACACAGCTGTAAGAATCGCATGCTGATCTCATTGGTGGAATGGGCTCGGCCAGCATCACGCAAGCCAGATTCCACAAGATGAGTTGAGGGAGCCCAGATAGGGCCGCGCCAGTATCCGTCGCTCTCGTAATGAGGCGAGGTGATTTCCTCGGTGGCGAGACCCCACTCGCTTAGGTGCTTGAACACAATACTTGTGACCATCTTGTCAACGACTTCATCTAGTAGATGTCGCGCGGCGGCGAGAGGCATGAACTATGGAAGGGCGGCTGTTGTAAAGGTCTCGCCTGTTATAGCATTCTTGAGGAGGAAAGACTTGCCATACCATAATTCTTCGATGAGTGCATTGATCAAAAGACTTCTCATATTTGCCCACTTCTCGCACTCGTTTTCGTGTCGTAGGCGCCTAGCGACCTGTTCTAGGCAGCTGGCCTGGAGAAGAAGGGAAGCCGCGAGGTCAGGCCCGACGATCATTGGCGTGCTGTCGAACGCGGTGGAGTTATCCCACCCAGAGTCATTACCATGAGCCCAGAAAGGAAGACGCGAGGTGTTGCCTCTTCGCGTGTCCATCCAAAAGTCCGTCAGTCTGACAGTAGCATCGTAGAGGGGCTGCAGTTTGGCGTCACTCATGTCAGGAAACTGGGTGAGAAGCCTGGAAAGAGCCCACCCCTGGATGGGAGGCTTTGTGAACCCCCACTCGACATTCTGCCAGTCGACTGAGTCAGGGAGACGACCGTCTCGGGCTTGGTGGTCGAAGACGACGGTGAGCTGGTCGAGGCCGAGCTGCTGATCAAGGCAAGCTATAGCCAGCGCGTTGAAGCAGTGATCCCAGCTCCAAACTTTGTTCATCCAGAGCTTGGACATCAAGATAGCTTTCTTCGTGAATCTGTGTTCAGCGCGGACCATGGAGGTCCAGGTCACATAGCTAATAGCAAGTACTACGGCCTCTGTTGGCTTGCCCCCAACCCAAGGTCATAGGGCGACAACGAAGTCATCGAATGCCTTGGCCATCTTTTTTCATTCTCTCAAATGTGGTATTTTTGGCTTCCTCGAGTGCCAATTTGCACGAATTCCCTTTCCACGTCATTTGTGGCATGTTCTCACGCACACCGAGCTCGTGGATGATGAACTCCCACTGCGGGTCGTCATCTGTGACCTAGTGAATCTGGATACGGCGGTTGGTTCGGAAGGCGTTGGTCTGGCCATTAACAGTAGTCAAGTTTCCCTTGGTGGGAAGAAATCGGTAGCCAGGGAAGGTCTTGTACGTGACCTCAACGCCAGCTTTGAGCCCATCGTATGGTGGACGCTCGAAGACGTACATCCCCATATAGACACTGGGGTCTGATCGAACGTCGCTATCAAAGGCCAGAGGCACGTTTCCTCGGAGTCGAATGGAGCGCAGATCCTGAAATGTTGCCTCACAGACGATCTTACTCTCATAGCTCCATTGGATAGACGATACTGTGGCTTGGATGGTGGTTGGCGACGGCGAATCGTGGAATCCGGGAGGTTCATTTAGGCCAAGACCTCCGGGCAGAGGCCGGAGAGCAAACATGGGTACTGACAAAGCGACGCATTGAGATACGAGGTAAAGGTCGGTCTGTGGCGCGAGATTCAGGGGAGGCGCGAGTCGAGTAGTGCGGCTAAGGCTTAGAAATGACCCTCTACGACTCCAAGGCAGTACCTTTAGATCTGGCTAGAACGCAGTTGAGAGGGTTGCGGAATCGATTATATCAGAGCCCCAGCAGTAACTTGAAAAGAATTGATAACTATCAGTCGCTCCCAGGGAGGAAGAAGGAGTTTGTGATGGATGGGTGGTCTACTTAAACATCTCATACCGGAGGCATAGTAGTGTGACTGTTAGTATCCCTATTATAGGGTAGTTAGTTCGAACCGTAGTTAATAAAGAGATTAATTAAATTATATAAATATTTACGTAGTAAGTATAAAAAGGAGGTTCTAACCGTAAGTTAGGCTAACTATAATAATTATAAATAGGGCCCCTAATTAGCCCCTACGTAGTTAACTATATACCGTAATTAAATTAGACTTTTAATTTAATATTAACTTTCTTTTTTTTTATTAATTTAATTATTATAGTTAAAGGTATAATTTAACCTCGGGCCCGTTTATTAAGTCGTTTTTTTTTTCTTTTTTCTACTTTTTTTATATAACTTATCCCTCTATTTATATAATAACCTTTTTACTACTTATAAATTATTTTAATCCCTTCTTTAGTACTATTTTTATAAAAGCGTTTATAAAGTTATTTTTATTATTAATTTAATAGATCTTAAGTATTTTACGCTTTTTATATAATTACTTAAGGGTTATAATATTAATTATAAGCCTCTTTTTTTTTATTATTTTTAATTTAATAAGGTATTTATATAATAAGTAGGAATTAGTATAAATAACTATTAAAATAAATAGAAAGCTAAGTTAATTAGTAATTTTCCTTAGTATTATTAAAATTATAAAAGAGAGGTTAATATTATTAATTATATTATAAACCTCTAACGCTAGTATATTTTTTATTATTTACTTATTTTTAGTTAATAAATAATAAATTATATTATTATATATAATAAATTTGTTTTTACTTATACTCTTATTAACTAAGATAATAATATATTTTAATTATAAAATAAGGTCGTTATTATTCGTAAATAACTTATTAATAAAAATATAGAGCTTATTAATTATAAAGTTAATTAGGTAGTAAACGAGGCTTTAATTAAGATTTATTTACTATTATTTAAGCTACTTATTAAGTACCTCGACGTTTTATTTAGTTAGATCTATAGCCTACGTTACCTTAATATAATTAAAAATTACTTTAGGCTAATAAATACTTATAATATATACCCTTTATACGAGCTTAGTTTTATATTACTTTTTAATATTAGTTATATTTAGATTAATAAGGTTAATCTTTTTATTTTACCCCTTTTATTAAAAAACGATAGTTTCCTTTTTAATTATAAAAATCCCGCTATTAAAAGCTAGGGGGGTATTTATTATAAGGACTTTTTTTAATTTTATTATAAAGCCCGCTTTTGAAAGCTCTTTATTCTCCTTTCTTATAAAATTAATATTAAATAAGCTTAATATATTATTAGTTTATATTTTAATAATCCTAAATTAGTTATTTTTATATTTAGAAATTAGTAAGTACGGGTCGTATATAGAGGTAATTATTAATAATTAATTAATATAAAAATTATAATAAGTAGCTTATTAATAAGTACCCGATTTTACGAGCTTATATAGTAATTTAAGTACTTTAATAATTATACTTTTTAAGTACTTACTAGCTATTTTTTTTAATAAATAAGCTAGGATTTTCTTTATAAGTCCCGTAATTAATTAAGTATAGGCCTAGGTAATATTATAGCTCTAAATTTTATATCTCTTTTTTTATAGTAATATTATTAGTACTATTATTAATCGTTAGCTATAGCGCTATATAATAGGCGATTATATAAGTAATATTATTCTTTTAATATTACTATATTTTTAAATTACGTATCTAGACTTTTTATATAACTAGGGTATTTTTTTTTAATCTTACGAACTATTTACGATTTAAATATATAAAGGTTTATATACTTCTCTAAGTTATAGAAAATAAATTAATAAATCTCTCGATTATAAAGAGTGTTTATTTTAATAAAATCTAATCCTTTATATAGCTTTTTAGTAATTATAATTATACTTTTTTTATATAGTTTAATTACTAGCTCGAAATTAGCTTTTTTTTTTTTACTATATAAAAAGTATTAATTATTTTATTATTAATAATAAATTACTACGTTAGGGCTTACTATCGTAGTCTTTTATAACGTCTTATTAGTAATATTAGTACCCTTTTAGTAATTTCTTTTTCCTCGTTATTTATTAGTATTATTACGACGATTTTATTAAGGATAATCTTTTATACTTTTATTACGGGTTATATAGTTTTCCCTAGCTCTTTTTCTTTTTATAAATTAAAAATTACTTTATTAAGATTTATATAGTACGGTTTAATTATTATAATTAATATTTTAAGTAGCTAGTTACGATTTCTTATAATTATATAAGAGCGCTCGTTAATAAAAATTAACTTATATAGCCTAGCTTATTATTAAATAATTTTATATTATATTTATATATCCGAATTTAGTAGTATATTTAAATTACTTTTTATATTAAGCTTATTATGCGTAGTAATTACCTTATTAATTTACTTTTTTATACTTATTTTACGTAGTATTCGTATTACTTTTTTAATTATATAGGCTTATTAGCTTATATTTAGTAATAGTAATAAAACTAAGGTCGTTTTTAAATATACTTTAAATACTAATAGCGTTAGTATAAGCCTATTAGGCCCTATAGTATCGTTATAGTATTTAAATACTATTTAGAGGTATTTATTATTAATAGAATTAGGATTTTTTTTTTAATAATTCTAAACGCTCTTTTTAGTTACTAATATACCCTTTTTACTTTTTTAATATTATAGTGCGTTTTAATAAATACGACGTTTAGTTATATACTATAAGCCGTTATATTTTTTTTAAATTTTACTAATTTAAAACTAATATTAACGTTAGTTCTAATACTATTTAGCGGTCCTTAGTATATATTAATCTATCCTTTTTATAGGGCTATTTATACTATTTTTATATATAAATCCCGAAAGAATTGCCTTATTTAAAAAAATATAATTACGTTAATTATATATAGAACTAGCTAACTATTTAAATAGAAAATATTAACGACAATTTCCTAATTAAAGTTAAGCTTATTACGTAATTTAAATTTAAATTTACGTAGGCTCTATATATTTATTTAGTATTAGTAATATACTTTTATTAATTACTTTAGCGCCCCTATTTTAATATTATTATTATTTGATTATTTTAAGAGGTTATATAGCCTTATAACTAACGGGTACCCGAATTTCTAGTATAGTTATCTAAGCTTACTTTTTATTAAGTAATTAATTAACTTTATATTATTAATAAGCTTTATAAACGTATACCCCTATTATTATTTAACTATTTTAAAATACTTATTACTAAAGATTCTATTTTTTATATTATTAAATATAATACTTAGTTAATTTATATTTTTTAAATATAAAAGAAATAGGATATTAATAAGTAAAATATAAAAAGTTATTATTTTAAAATACGTTTTTATTTTTATTATACTTAGGATAACGATTTTTTTATTTAAACTAAAGCTAATTTTTATAATACTTATTATTAATATATTAAATATTATTAGTACGATTTTTTATAATACTTAGAATTACCCTTTTCCTTTTATTAACTATTATAATACTTTAATATTTAGGATAAGCTTATAGAAATTATCTAAGCTATATTTTTTATTTATATAAAATATTTATACAAGCTTAGTATTTAAATAATCTAAGTAATATAAAAAGGACCCTTTTAGCTACTCCTAAATTTACTTAGTATTTTTTTTTTTAAAGATTAAGAGAGGTAGCGTCTTCTTTTTAAACGTTAAGAAAGTAGACTTCGGCTTTATTAAATTTATTTTTTTAGCTACTTCTATATTTATTATCTAAGGGACCTTCTCTTACTATCCGTAAATAAAAACCTATTTATTAAAAGTTTTTATTATTTTTTATTTATTTAGTTTTATATATCCTCTAGAGGCTAACGGGGCAGAAAAAGAGTAGTTAATATTATCGATTTTATTATAATTTAATTCGTTAATATAGGGGGTAAAATTTTTTTTATTTTTTAAATTTTTTATAAGGGGCAAATACTTTAAGCCGCTATTTTAATTATTATTACTAAGTTCCGTACTCTTAGATTTGTTTTTATATATAATAAGGAATTAGTTAAATTAACGAGGGTTAGTTTTATTATTTACTATTTTTAATTTTTTATATTATTTATATAATTTAGTACGCTCTTTCTTAGAGTAATTACTTAATTAATATTTATCTTTTTTATAAATATAATATTATTTTTTTTATTACCTTATTTATAAGTTAAATTTTAGCCTATTTAATAAATCTAAGCCTTTTTATTAGTAATTACCGTATTTAGTCTTTTTTCTTTTTTTATTATATATTTAATTAACTTAATATTATTAATAAGGGCCGTTATATACTTAGAAATAGGTTTAGTATAGTATTTTTATTTTAATATTAAAGCTAGATCTTAGTTTTAAGTAAAGCGTTTTATAGTTTTTAAGTACTTAGTATAAGGTTATTTTTATTTTTAATATATATTAAATTATAGTATAAAAATATCCGATTTTTTACTTATTAATTCTTTTATTTAGCTAGGTTTTTATTAGTTTATTAATTTAATTAATAAGCTTTTTAAGGATCTTTATTTATAATTTACTTTTTATTATTCTAGTTATAAATATAAAAGAGATTATTTATAGCTTAAATAGAAGTTTTAAGTTTTTATTATAAGTTTTAAAGCGGCTTTAGATTATATTAATAGTATTAAAAAAGTCGTTTTAATTAAGATTACGTACCGTTTTATAATAATAATTAAAGGCTTTATTTATAAGTATAATATTAGTTACTAAATAGTACTAGTATTCCCTAATCCCGACTTTTTTATAGTAATTATAAAATATTATTAAGGTTTTTTATAAGACCTTATACTTCTTTTTAGAGTATAATTTTTTTTTAAAAAGATCTTTTTAAAGTTTATAAATTACTTTATATTTACTATTATATTTTTAGTATTTATATACGATCTTTACGTTACTATATATTATTAATAACTTTAAGTCGTTTACTTTTTTTTTTATTAACTAATTAGTACTAAATTTCGTATTAATAACGGTAACGAGCTATAAATCGAAATAAATAGAATTATTAATTATCGTATTTTTAGTATTATATTTTACCTCTATATATCTTTTTATAATAATAAATTATTATTAATAATTATAAAGAGGAAATTTGCGTTATTAACCTTTTTTTTAAATTTATTAAAGCGATTATATACTTTATTAATTTATATTTAGTTTTATAGTACGAATTCTTTTTTTATAATTATTATTATTAGGATTTTATACGGTTTTTATAATTATAATTACGCTAGTAATACCCCTTATTTATAAAGGAATTTATTAACTATTTTTATAATTCTTAAGCTTATGTTTACGAACTATTTATTTAGTTAGTAACTAATGTCGTTTATGATTTTATAAAATAGGAGTTACCCCTATAGCCCTTTTTTTTTATAAACCTTAGTTAAATAAATTAATATTATATTAATTTACTTATTATTAAACTAATTTATAATTCTATATATTTATATCCCTTAATAATTTAGGTTAATATTTACTTATTTATAAGGGATTAGGATTTTATTTAAAATTAGATTTTATCCTCTTTTTTTTTATTTTAATTTATTAAAGGTCGTGCTCTAGTTTATACTCGTATTAATAATTATTAACGTATTTAATTTTAATTAAGATATATTTAATCTACGTACTAATTATAATAAATCCGTACTTTTATTACTTAACGAATTTATTAAGGTCTAAGAGATTCTTATTTCTTTTTATTATTTTATTATTATTCTCGTTTTTATTATTTTTAGTAATTATTATTACTTTTTTAAATTATTAGCTATTATACTTACTAAGATCCTCTTTTTTATTTAATATAAAAAGGTAGGTTTTAATAGTTCTTTTTTTTAATAGTAATAATAAACGTTTATATTATTATAGAACGATATAATAATTAGTCTCGGGATCTTTATTAATTACTAATTTTTACTATTTTATATATTTCTAACCTCTTAAGCCTCGTACTTTTTATAATTTCTAAATAGCCTTTTTTTTTAACTTACTTTTTTTAAAATAGTATTTTATAAAAATAGTTAAAAATAAATACTAAGTAGTTTATAAAAGAGCTATATAAGTTATTAAAAACCGTATAAGCCGTTAGGTATAATTAATAAAATTAAGCCCTCTTTTTTATAAAATCGTAGATTTTAAGGATTTATTAAAAATGCTTACTTATTACTTATATATAGTAAGGTTAGATATTTTAAAAATCTTATTTTTTATAGCCTCTTAGTACTCTATTTTATATTTTTTAAATAGTTTTTTTTATAATTTAATTACGGTTAGGTAATTATTATTTATTAGTAATCTTTTTATTACTTAGTTAATTTTTTAAAATTAGTAATTTTACGTTAAGAGCTAGTATAAAAAAAGCCTTTTAGCGGCTTTTTAAAGGATTTTTTTTTTTAAATCTTTATTTTTTTAGCTTTTTTTTAAATTAATAATAACTTTATTAAAAAGTCGTAGGATTATTTTAGAATAGCTGCCTTTTTTTTAAGTTAATTTCTAAGATTTATAATATTCTTAACTCGATATTATTAGGACTTTTAAATCCCCTCCTTTTTTATTAAACCGTCTTTTATATTATATTTTTAAATAATATTTAAGAAGTAATTAAGGGAGCTGTAAAGAGGTTATTTAGATTATAAGTTTAAAGTTATATTTATAAGATCCTCGTAATAATAAATTTTCTTATATATTATAGATTTTTTAGCTTAATAACTCTTATAAAATTACTTTTATTATTAAATAAAAATATTTATATTTAAAGATCCTTTTTTTTAATTATATAGTACTTTTTTATATTATATTATTAAGCTCGTTTATTATACTAATTAATTAAGTAAGTAGTCGTTACGTAAGTATTTTTTTTTATTAATTTAACTAGTTAATTTCTAATTATAGGCTAGTTATAAAAAAGTTATTTAGTAAAAAAGCTATTTAAAACGATAGTAAAAGGCTAGTTATTTAAATAATTTTATTAATTAACGTAGTTTAATATAATAAATATCGACTTTTTATAAATAATAAAGGGCTATAATTACTTAATTTTATATAGTATTTAAAAATTACTTCTTTTTTTATTTACTTTTATAAGGTTAATTAGTACGAATTTCTTATTTTATATAGTATTAAGAGGTCGTCTTTTTTATATAATAAGATACTTTACTAATTTATAATAATAGAACTTAATTATTAATTAGTATTAATATCCTTATTATAAAGTAGTTAGTTCGAACTATAATTAATAAAAAGATTAATTAAACTATATAAATATTTATATAATAAGTATTAAAAAGAGGTTCTAATTATAAGTTAGGCTAGCTATAATAATTATAAATAGGGCTCTTAATTAGCCCCTACGTAGTTAGCTATATGTTATAGTCGAATTAGACTTCTAATCCGATAGTAACGTTAAAAGTCGAGGAAGTTGGGAACGATAGCTATAACCTTTCCGCTAGCTTGCGAGCTTTTTTAATCGTTAATTATCTGTAGCTCTACTCTCTACGTAAATCGGATAGTCTTTAGAATTGGTCTTGACTCGGTTTTCTGAATGAGGAAATTAGTAGCGTAGATGCGGTAGATTCACGTTGGAGCAACGAAGTCCACCTCCACCTCCACTATTACCCACCCCCACCCCACAGTCCGATGCCGATGCACAAGCAGGAATCTGACTACACCATGCCAAAACCTTCCTGACTTTGCAAATTTCACTGCCATGGAACAATGGGGGAAGGGACTGAAAGCACACAGGTCTTCTAGTTGTGTTCGAATTGAATGCGTAATTGCCTCTTTCTCCATTGCACTGCACTCATATCGAACCAAGTAATTACTCACCTCTGACGCTTGTTTGGGCGCTCCTGATCACGTGCTATCTCGTCTCCCTCATACGATACTGTGGTGATGTGTCAACTGATAGGCCTTGCAGCTCTTGAGCTTAGCCCAGTTACTGCCTCAAACAAAGAGGTTTCCATGATTTTGTCTCTTGTTCCGTACCAAGTGTCAAAGACAAGACTATTCGATGAGTGGCAATCATGGAGGTAGAGCTAAATTCTACGAATTGCGTACTAGGCTGTACTATGCGTCTATACTTAGTGGTGCACTGATTGTTATTTTGATCCAAGCTCGAGCGATAGTAGGCCTGGAGGGGCCAATAACTATAAGTTTCCCTCCTTTGTATCGCCTGTTCCCAAAGACATGAAAGCAAGAATTGTAATAGTCTCAGTTAATGTAGGACTGTACCGGGCCCCTAAAACGGTCCGTTCTACACTCTCCCTTTTCTTCGGTTCACTAAAGTGAAGTGAGATGCCAAGCGAATAAACTGCTCAGGCCTTAGTGGCCGAATATAAAGTGTGGCACTATGGCTGAAGTATATACGCTAGCAATAGCTTCGAAGATGGTAGCTGATGTGCAATTCCTGAATAATAAATCTTTAAGCTCCCCGCCCCCCTGACGTATACATCCCACTGCTATCATCCAGCTTACTGGTCTAGCCCAGCCGTACTAGGGCTTGAAGCAGTTGCCCCCATACTTGTTTCCGGTCTGTGGACCGGTGCTGCTGCAGCAAGCGGCGTAGGAAGAGATGAATTGATTCTGGGTAAAAGGTAGCCACTTGAACTCGCAGAGGCCGCCGTTGTTCAGCCAAGTACCTTTACGGTCTTTACCATCCGGACAAGTGACACCATCACCCGTTACACAGCAAGTGTTAGAGAAGGTGTCAGGGTTTGGACCACCAGATCCAGTGCAGTAGCACCGATATTGCGCCTGGTTGAGGATGCAGGTCAGCGTATGTCCGCCTTTGAGATAATCAACTACGAATGATTCCATGAACGCTTGATAATCAAGCTTTTCAACCACAATAATCAAGTCGACGTACATTTGCAACACCTGCTTAGAGGAAGAAAGTGATGGGCGAGGAGAACTTCATGGTGAAGAGGATGCTGGTGGCAATGGATTGGTATCTAGAACATTGGTACATGTAAGTACAACTCCAGTTGCTGAGCGATGTGTGACTTTTAGTTACAACCCCCCTCACCTGAAACAAATAGTCTTCTCTGCGAAGTCTTGGTGGAAACTGTGAGGATACTGATTGTGGAAGGACAACAATACGTTGGAACAATGCCTCTATTCATTCGACTATCAACTTCCGGGCGTTCTGCCTCTCCTATACTACATGGCCGATTTGAGAGCCGCGGTATAGATTGTGCGCTCTGAATTCATTGCTTTCAAAGTATGTAGTCAATATTGGACTTAGTTTTGCCCGTCACCTGGTCAGACCGGCATCGAGAGTTTGACTGCCATTATCCCCAAGTCACCCCAGAAGGTCGTGGCCTTCGTATTGACGGTCTGTTTGGGCTCGTAGAAAAGCCGAATCTGAGAGAATGTATGATCTCACCGGCGCGTCAAAAAGCCGGCTCGGCTACTTTTCGTGTGTTAGCATGCATAATCAGGTCACCCCATAGAACCCTAAGTTGTCTTGGCCCACTTATAGTAGCAAGTGTCAAGCCATGCACTTAATTAGCCTTTACATTGGTGAACCTTCATATCCAATAGCTAACAGGACTATTCCTGTTTTCCGGGGAAGTCCATAGACTAAGGAACTCTAAATGTTCACCGCGATACTTTCGATCGAAAGCTGCATAAGGTAAGGTACCCTTATCAGGTTGCGGACCTCGAAGGATAAAGGCCTAAAGCTTCTTGTGCATATGAACTTGTCACAGCAACACTGCCTAGGGCCTCGTCTCAGAAGGAATCCCAATTTGCTGGCTTCATGTTGTCTTTATGTCCCTGATCACGAACGGCGCGTTCGCTCTCATAAGCCACCGTGATGTCCTGTCTCCTCGTGATCCCTGTAACTCTAGAGCTCGGTCCAGTCTCCGCCCCGACAATACTATCTTGACTACTCCCACCTTCCATGTCAATTCGCGAACCTATAGTTGTCATTGTTTTGCCGACGACGTTTCCGTCCCTTGGAAATGACCGAGACCCGTTCATCTCAATTCCACCCGACTGCAATCCCATTGGGTCACTTTGCTTCTGATATTTTCGATCTGTTGAACTTAGGACGCGTCGCCCAAGAGCCAGTTCTACGAGAGGCCCGAGAATTGGGATGCAGGCAGCAATGATAAGAGTATTGCCCTCTATACTACCGAGATTGTTAGCTGGACATATCTGATTAGAAAAAAATACAAATTTCTTGGTTACTCACATGGTCCACACAACAAGCTCCGCACTGTCATCTAGTCGGTTGTTAGTTAGCACAAAAATGCTTGTGAAGTGTCTCTTACACGTGAAGTCTTCGCTGGCGAGAGATGGTAGTCTTGTACTTTTGTAAATGGAGATGAAGCAAGAGCTGAGGGTTCCGTCAGACATGTCATAATGGAAAATAGACGCATTGAACTTTGGCTCCATACATCGATCCAATCCCAAGAGCAGTACTCAGGATCACTTTCTTCTTGATATTCATCTGAAGCCTCATCAAAACCGTCGCTGGATAAACTGCAAGGTATAAGTCAAGCGCCGCGGAGTATGCTTAATCGGGTTGTAGTCAGCGAAAGCCACGTCGAACGCACCGTAAACTGGACCGAACACTAACCTCCTGTCAATAACGCGACGTTTACAAGAACCCATGGACTCCAACAGCTCTTTTCAGTCACTTTGAAGTCCCATTGAGCGTGAGTAGGGGTGCACTGAGCAAAGAGAATGATGATGCAGAGGGACACCAGCACCAGACACCCGGTCGCCATGCCCCAGAGCAGTACTTGATGCATCCTTCCTGGATTCAATATCCTCACGAGGAGTGCCACGACGGCAAACTTCGGTATAGTGTATGCGAGGACGTTTGGAGGAAATCCTGATATTGTGGATAGGATTGCTGCGGATTGCTGTTCTTGAGAAAGGGTATCCGCATGCCGACCGTTACCGCATCGAATGGCCCAAATTTCTAGAGCTATCGTCGTGTAGCTGAGAAGCTAGCCAAGTTGCGATGTGTCAGCTAAACATTTGGCCATCTTTATTATTCAGGCATTGCTTCTTGGAATGGATTCATTGAACGAACCAGAGAAAGAACAGTAAGGTGATCATCCAAATGGGTTTGTCCAAGAATCTTGATGCGGACAAACAGCCGCATGGCGACGAAAAGAGTGCTGATACCGACAATGATACATATTGCAACAATGATTCCAGTTCCTTTGTTGTCTGTTGAGTAAGACGTTGTAGTCGAATCCGGACTTGTCATCTTGCAGAACTGAGCTCGGTTTGCGGCCAAAAGATAAACTCAGAACGTCCCAGTACTCTCAAAGGTAGGATTCAGACTCACTCCGTCGGAAGTAAAAGTCTGATTCGGACGCGAGACACAAAAGACAATGCTCCAGCGTCTCCGCTAAAGGTTTCTTGCGGTGATATGCGCCAAGAGGCAGTTGGACCAGGCTCGCAGAGTGAGGTGCCGCGGTTGGAAAAACGGTGATCAAGGGGGATCCGGTGGCGACGTCTATCGCCTCATGCAGACGCAAGCACTCTCACCTGAGCCGGCCCATACATCCTTGATCCAAAATTGAAAAGAAGAAGGTCGCTTGACAAGGTACCAATGATCCCAACAACGTTTCAAGGGTTAGGTCAAGTAGACCCGAGGCTTTCGTCCGGGACCAAAGTAACCATAGCCAGTTTGCCATCAATCTCGTGTGGGTGCTGCCGTTGATGATATTGATTGCCTCCTTCAACCAGGAGAGTCTGCTCGGAAGAAAGACATCGTGTTGGTTGGACATTAACCCACGAGGTATTGTGAGCTGTTAGTTGCGCAACATCGGCCCGGACGTGGTGCAGAGTCTCTAGCAGCCCCGCCGAATAGTCCAGGGGTCCCTCGCTCCTCTCCACCCGGCATTGATTCCGTTGCCAATCAGGCGATCGTGTTGAAAGACTCCAGAACCAACAGCAAACAACAACATCTACTGCCTGGTGTCTCCGACTGGGGTTCTCATAGATAGCTCACGCAGCATTTTGAGTGATTTCATATTTCCATGCGCTGACCAAAATTCTAAGTCGAAAGAATCCTCGTTGAATCTTTGCCCCCTCCTCCCGAGCAGTCTCATTGGCTCGAACACTTCCACAAACTAGTTTAGTTCGACAACAAACGTACATTGCGTAAATTCTAGGGATTGGATCTCTGTCGGCGTTGGAACAGGGTCAAGAGCACGACCGTCCAACAAACATACGTACGCCTATGGGTCCTCAGTTCCTGGTGCTGGGGACGGAGTATCAACCAATTATGGACATGCGGTCTGCAAACTCACTGTGCCTATCTCGGACATCTGCTGAAAGTACCTACTATGTATACTTTATCCATGAAACGTTGATAATAAGAGGAAAATTCCTGACATTCACATGCACACCATGTCGCGAACCCATGTTGAATTGACTCTTCGCCCCCTCCGTGTTGTGCGGGGCTTCCATCAACTCATGTGTTCCGCCCTGTACTTCCATATGGTTCCAGACCCATGTCGTTCCCTCGTGCGGATTCGTCACAAGTAGAAGGTGCCTCTTCAGTTTGCTGTGCAGGATAATTTGTACTCGATATATCTGCGTGGCTAACAAGTGTGTCCAGCAAGCCTTATAATTTGCCCCTTTAGCCCTCCACTCTCCTTCGATTTCTCGATTCTTTCCACCCCTCGAGTGATACCTAAATTCACCTCTCTATTGCACCATAATTTTGACATCTGAACTTATTGGCCTGCATATTTGGTTATCATGGGCTCTATCCCAAGCGAGATACCTCGCGAGGTTGACATATCTGTTGCCTTGGCCGCGTGCGACCTTCCAAGCGTGAATCAACACGTGAAGAATATTGCCAATCTTACCAGCGCAGTTGCTGGGGGTGATAACACTGCACGCCTGAGCATGCTGCAGAGCGCTCGTTTGTTGGTACATGCATTGGAGACACCGCGGGAGACCATGATTAAGCACTGCTGGGCGCAAGTAAGATGGCCTTCTTCTTGAACTTCAACGCACTCGCTAAATATCGCCAACCAGCCAGCCGCTTTCACAGCCCTGACATACGCAGTTGACTCGGGTCTCTTTGCTCTGTTATCACAGAGCCAAAAGTCTCAAAACGTGTCTGATCTAGCTCTGAAACTAGGACACGATCCTGCCCTATTGGGTGTGTCATCTCCCGCAGGACGTTACTCCCTCACCGAGTCTATACTGACTCCTTTTCTCGTACTGCAGGACGAATAATGCGACATCTCGGCGCGATGCTTTACATCACTGAGACTGGACCAGACGAATACAAGTCAACAAACTTCTCGGATGCGCTCACAATCACCAGCATGGGCGCTGGCTACCCGTGTGTGTAAGTGATCTATACCTCCCGATTATCCAACCCACTCAAAAACAAGCTATATTCTTTTGCGCGTGCCTTTCTATGAATCTACAATGTAAGCTGACCCTTGTCATCGTCAGCGCCGGAGCCTGTATGGAGTCCCTAGCCAAATTCCACGAGTTCGCTAAGAAGACCAACTACCGCGAGCCCAACGATGTCTTCAACGGACCCCTACAATACGGATACAACACCAAACTCGACTGCTTCAGCTGGCTCGCAGCACGCCATCCTTACGAGATGCAATTCGCACAGCACATGGGCGCATACCGGCAAGGCCGACCGAGCTGGATGGATGAAGGCATTTACCCCGTGAAACACCGGTTGCTCGACGGCTTTGACGACTCTCAAGATAACGTGCTCCTTGTTGACGTCGGAGGAAGCTTTGGCCATGACATTGATGAGTTCCGCAGAAAGCATCCCGAGGCCCCTGGTAGGCTTGTGGTCCAGGATCTTCCAACCGTTATCAATCAGATTGAGAAACTGGACGAAAAGATCGAGAGGATGGGACATGACTTCTTCACTGAGCAGCCGATCAAAGGTGAGAACGCATATTTTCCCTGTTGTACAAGATATCCAAGACTAATGCGCTCCGCACTCAGGTGCCCGAGCCTATTACATGCATTCGGTCCTTCATGACTGGCCGGACAAAAAGTGTGAAGAGATTCTTGCGCGGACTACAGCTGCGATGAAGCCTGGATACAGCAGGTTGTTGGTTAATGAGAACTGCATCCCCGACACCGGTGCCGACTGGCAGAACACTGGCCAGGATATCATGATGTTGACGCTAGTCAGTAGCAAGGAGCGTACTCGGGTGGAGTGGCAGAGTCTCCTAGAGAAGGCTGGTTTGAGAATCTTAGGTATCTATGGTGGCGGCAATGGCGTCGAAAGTTTGATAGAATGTGAGTTAGCGTAGCATGATCAAAGAGCGTCAAGAGCGTTGTCGTATCAATTGATGCTCCACGTTGGCTGTCTCACACCGATAGTTAGGTCGTTCGGTTATCGGGTCCCTGTAGATGACATTGTGATGAAGACTCAAAGGAGTGTCACTGCTCATATGTGTATCTATTCGTGGTTCATTCTATCCTACTGCGTTGCATAATTATCATAAAATTGAACCATTGGCCTTCATACATGCGTTACTCATTTCTCGGGCACCACCAGGATGTCGTCGACATTGACAGCTTGTCCAGTTGCCAGTGACCGATTGGCAGCAATACCAGTCAAGATTGATGCGGCACCATCAATGTGACTAGCCGCCCGCATGTACTCATCAGACACTGGCTCACCAAACAGGTCCGCAAGCAGAACGAGATCTCCACCGCCATGAGCACCCTTGGCCTCACCGAGATCGATCTCCTGAGGCGGTCCGAAGAGCGGCCGAAGCAGCATCGTCCGTTTCTCAATCGCGCCCTCCAAAGCTTGGCTACCTCCAGAGTTCACGTAGCTCTTCTCCACAACCTCGACCTCGAGACGACCACCAGTACCATTGAAGTTGACGCGGAAGCCCTCCCACGGCGCGTATGCTGTGAGAGAGTATGTCATTACCGCGCCGTTGCGGTATCGGATAAGCAGGTTCATCGTGTCCTCGATGCTGATACCATCGCCAAACACGCTCTGGTCTCTGTAGTAACTATCCTCGTGCTCTGCGTCGAGGTACATGGCCTTGAGCTGCGGGTTCTGATCCAGTTGCAGTGCAAAGGGATCCTCTTTGGCTGCTTCGCTCCCGTGAGCCCTGGTATAAAACTTCGTCACGCCCCTCGCCTCAGCGTTTTCTCGTCCGTAGAACTTGAGGTCACCCTGGGCATACACCGTCTGCGGCCGCGTCTGAAGCCAAAAATTGACCAAGTCAAAGTGGTGCGTCGACTTGTGCACAAGGAGGCCGCCCGAGTTGCGCTTGTCGCGATGCCAGCGGCGGAAATAGTCGGCGCCATGGTTCTCGTTGAGCATCCACTCAAAGTGCACGCTCGTCACCTTGCCAATGGCGCCTGACTTAATAATCTCAAATATCTTTGTGTTGTGTGGCGCGTAGCGGTAGTTGAACGTTACGCGCACCTTTTGGCCTGTTCGTTCGACTGCCGAGAAGATCTCCCTGCACCGCGGCGCGTCGATGGTCATTGGCTTCTCGGTGACGACGTTGCAGCCTAGCTCCATTGCTCTGACGATGTAGATGTTGTGTGTGCGGTCCATGGTTGTGACAATGACCTCGTCCGGCTTGGTGTCTTTGATCATCTGGTCAAAGTTGGCTGCGATGTAGGTCGGGACCTCGCCGTGGCCGAGTTCTTTCAATCTTGAGTTGGCATAGTTCATGCGCGTCTGGTTCGTGTCGCAGAGACCGACGATGACTGAAGTGCTGCTGTAGTCCTTTGCGATGGCTGTGTAGAAGAAGCCCGATCGGCCGCCGGTGCCTACGATGGCATAACGCTTCTTTTGCGTTGACTCGCCCATTGTAGAGGTCGGTTGTGTGCTTAGGTCGTGTCGATGGCTTGAAAGTGGTCGGGTATGAGAACGTCCAGTGCAAGGAAGCGTCAGATTCGAGTACACTGCGGAGTCCTTTGTTAAACGATGAATTGTAATGGGCACGGCGAGTTTATTGAGAGACACACGCCCGCGTTATCGGAGTCGTCAATCGTCATGACTTCGGCAGATGGCACTCAAAATCCGCAAGATCTCATGCAATCGACGGCCCCCGTCAGGGATCCTACTCGGGATCAGATACCCCAAATGCCCGAATTTAGCCAAAATGGCAACCCGTTTCTGGGCGCGGGGGTTTGAATGCCCGACTCATGGACCAGTCACTCGACGCTCACGATCCCCACACTGCGGAGAGAAGATGTAGCGGAACGCGGGGGCTCTCCGCTTCAAATGTCGGAAATGTCGGGGATACTGGGGTAAACCGAGGACTAGACATCTGGAAGGAGTAGCGTGCGGAGAGAGTTTGGGGAAGAAGTGGGAACAAGTGCAACGTCAGCCCAGAGGAACCCCCTTGTTGTGTTCTCTCAACTTGGCTATTCCAGCCACCCGCTCGTACGTAGTAAACGGTAGATCGTTACCCCAGACTCTTTGGCACTAAGCCTGGATTTGCCTGGCATGGTTGCGCACGACTCGTAAGGTCAACGACGGCCCTCAGGCGTTGAGCTGGGACTTGATTCGACAGAGACCCCTGATGTCTCGGCTTCGCAAATAGCCTGGAGTTTTCCCTCCAATGAGAAGCATTATTCAAAATTGGACTGGGGGTGTTTCCGAGGGATCTCTTGGGTTCTGTCAAGCACCCGGCAAGCAATCTTGGCAACGTGCCATCCGACTTGGAGGGCAGACTTAATCTCCGGGTATTAGCAAAGAAGACCAACAGAGACCATGCGATGGGCACACGCAACACGGGAGTCAGGTGTTGCCAAGGTAGATCGATGTTGAGCCTCCACGCTCGGCTTTGCCGTTCGCCTCCGGCTGAGAGGAAACCGGTTATTGGGGGCGGACAAGGGGCCATGTTGCATGAGGGTATATGACGGATAAGATGAACGAGCCCGAACCACATCGCTGGGTTTCCGCTACTCTCCTTCTTTCCATCAGGGTGCTGCAGTGTCATTTTCGAAAGGTGTGCTCGACATCTGTACCACTCGCACGGTACTAGCACGTCGTTCTTGAACTTCAACGACACCTATCAGGGCCATCTTTGTGCGCTATCAACGATCCATCATGGCTTCTCAAACTCCAGCCGAGGAGCGGGCCGGCGGTCCTGCCGTCGACGCGATTGAGCCCATCCCCGAACCATCAGCACCGGCGAACACGGTCCAAGAAAAGGCGGCAAAGTTCCTCGCAGAGCACGGAGGCGGTGACACGACTTTTACATACGAGGAAGAGCAAGCCGTTCTGAAGCGGATCAACTTTCGCATTCTTCCCTTGATTCTCGGAGCGTATTTCTTTCAGCAGATGGACAAGAGTTCCCTTAGGTGAGTGAAACCCGCATCCAGGACGGCAGACATAACTGGATCGCTGATGGATCGACTCCGACAGTTATGTTTCCATCTTCGGCATCAAGGAAGACGCACACCTCGTCGGCAAGCAGTACTCCTGGCTCGGTTCTATCTTGTACATCGCTCAACTCGTCATGCAACCCGTCGCTGCTTGGATCCTCGTCAAACTCCCCAACGGAAAAGTCATCGCTGCTGCCATCTTCCTTTGGGGCTCTTCACTGGCCATCATGTCTTCCTGCACCGACTTCAAATCACTCCTCGGCTTGAGATTCATGCTCGGGTCCTTCGAAGCAATGATCGCGCCGTCGTGCTTGGCTGTTACGACCACCTGGTGGAGAAGAAGCGAGCAGACACTTGTCACTAGTTCGTGGAACGCCATGAACGGTGTAACATTCATCGTCGGAAGTCTCTTCACCTATGGTCTAGGCCACATTAACAGCGATAAGCTCTACAAGTACCAGATCATCTTTCTGTAAGTCATGGACCAACGGTGTTGAGGCGGGCAATATTGACGTTGGAAATGCGTTGCTAATGCTGTGCGTGACATAGGTTCTGCGGCTTGCTCACCGTCACCTACTCCGCCGTTGTTCTCATCTTCATGCCCGACTCGCCAATGTCTGCCAAGTACCTGACCGAGAGAGAAAAGGTCATCGCCGTTGAGAGACTACGTGCGAACCAGATGGGTATTCAGTCTGGAGTCTGGCGCTGGGACCACGTCTGGGAGACATTCCTTGACTTGAAGACATGGTGCTGGTTTATTCTCATCATCGCCATTTCGTACGTTCCTCGGACCACCTTCGACTGACACTGCTGTAATATTAACAATTTTGTACAGCATCGCCAGTGGTGGAATCTCGACCTTTGGTAACTTGATCGTTCAGTCATTTGGATACAGCAGTTTCACTACCATCCTGTTCAACATTCCGTTTGGAGCCATCCAGATCATCGCCATCATGGGAAGCGGCTGGATTGCCACTCGGATCCAAAAGAAGGGCATTGTCATTGCAGGCGTGGCAATCATCCCTGCAATCGGTACCGTCCTGATGCTTACCGTACCGCGTGAGCACAAGGGCGTCTTGCTGTTCGGATACTACTTGGTAAGGGTCCAGTTGATGATACTGCTAGCTGCACAACGTACTGACTTGAGACACTTAGGTCTCTGCATTGGCTGCCATCACGCCTCTCATCTTCACATGGCAGGCACAAAATACCGCCGGTGACACCAAGAAGAAGACTACATCTGCTGTTGTCTTCATCGGGATGTGCACAGGCAACATCATTGGACCGCTGTTATATTCCGTTGATGACGCCCCGGTGTACCGTCCCGGTCTGATTTCCAACCTTATCATGTTCGTCCTCGTTGCAATCATGGGAGCGTAAGTGGCCACATCCCTCCTTTCTCCTCTCGCATAAAGTTGACTGACTGGTTGTTCAGCCTGATTCCTCTTTACCTCAAGTACCTCAACGTTCAGCACGCCAAGCGTCGTGAAGCACTCGGCAAGAGCACACTGATCGTCGACGAGTCGATGATGCGCAACAAGGATAAGCAGGAGGGCAAGGCGGTCGAGATCGAAGAGGACCCCCAACCTCAACACCGTGCCATTGAGGAAGACCACGGCCTGCAGGACATGACGGATCTAAAGAACGAGGATTTCATCTTTGTGTACTAGAAAGTGGAAGACATACCGTCGTGTGACGGAGCACTTGTCTGTATATCGATTTTGAGAGGCAAAACACCTACCATCATGATACCTGTCCAGTTGAGTGTGTCTTAATCTTATGAAAGGAATGAGTCGAGGGCTTGGGTGCAAGCCACGGCGAGGTGGCTGTGGCTGTTTATGGCTTCTTATCGCTTATGGCCGGTTATCTTATCGCCAGGCCGGCACCTTCCAATTGGTAAGATACCTAGGTAAGACCATTTTTCGGTGTGTACGGTGAGACTTTTGTCAATCGTAGCTGGCCGGTGCACGGATGCTTCTCACCACCAGCCCGCTTCCGTATTCGGCTAGTAGGCAGGTGTGACAGCCCCACTCTGCTTTTCCACGGCCGACCCACTTCTCTCGGTGACGAAACGAGCACGGACGACAAATGTTCCAGTTCCTTGAGAATTAATCTTTTCGTTTATTCAAGTTGTTTTGGCTCAAAGGCCTCTGCTGATATCAGGAGAAAGGAAAACGCTACGGCTAGTGTGTCTTTTTGCCTCCACCACGAAACGCCATGCGTCGATCATCAAGACCGGACTGAAAATGCTACTGCAGCAGAAAGAAGAAAAAAAGAAGTTTATCGTCAAGAATCGTGAAAGCATTACCTCCTCGTCTCCATCAAAAGTCATTCTAGTTGCCCGAGTCGCCAGCTCCTCGAGTTCTGGATGCGATTATCGCCATTTCATTGCTTCAGACCTTTACTTGGTCTGCTGCACGATGAATGAAGATGCCTGGGCTACGTAGTCCTGCTTCGAGAAGTAGCCGAGATGGACGGTCAAGTTCTGGCCCGAGGCGCAGAAGAGATCCGTGTCATCACAGAATGATGCGAACTTGCTCGTCAGGGTCTGGCATGGGCCGAGATCCATACGAGGGAAGATCTGTGATGCAATGTTTAGTCACGCGAGAGCGGAGATAAGATCGAGGTCTGAAGGACATACGCCGTTCTTCTTTGAGGTTCCCTTGGCGAAGGGCTGGCCGGCGATGAAGGTTGGGTCACCGAACAAGACGACGGCAGCGACTATTGAGCCATGTCAGCAAACTGGCCATGACCATCACACGGCATCAAAGGTCTATAAACTTACTCTTGCTTCCGACCATGGGTGCCTGGGCAACAGTCGTGTTGAAGTTCGGGCCATCCGTGGTACCGCAAAGAGTGTCCAGCGACACTTGTGCGCCCTGCGACATGTCAGACGCGACGCCGAGCCTTCACTTCACGAGAAAGACATACCTGAGAGTATCCCATCAGAACGAGCTTCGACTGGGGGCACTGCTGCGCCTGTTGATTGAGAAGAGTCGTCATGTTCATCACACCAGCCGACACGGAAGGCGGATACGGGTCGAGTTGTGCCGGGTACACCAATGGCGTAATGACGGAGCCGGGAATCTGCATCGACGCGTTCATGGCAATATTGCCTAACAAACCGGCGCCCTGCGCCTCGAGACTGCCACGGGCGACGATGATGTTGACCGGTGCACAAGCAGCTGGAGGGCCTGGTGGGGGAGGCTGCTGTTGAGGCAAGGCCAGAACCATGGGGACGAGGGCGGCAAGCGCCGACAGACTACTTTGAGGCTGCATCTTTTCGACTGCGAGATGTTGTTCTTTCCGGAGTAGGTGGACCACAACAGAATGTGAAAGATGTCCGTGTGTTTTATTGGAAGAACCAAAGTCGAGAACGAAATCTGAATGGAGTAAAAAGGTTCGCTGGCCCGATCCGTCCAAGTTCGTGGGGTCATGACCGTCTTCTTGTACTGACCTCCATCCAGAGTCTGGGACGAGAGAGAACGACACGTCCCTCGGCATCTCGAGAGGAGTGGGCCACCACCACACCCTCCATGTGCTGAAATGGGGGTTTTGACATCCGCTGCCAGAGCCTCTTTTGGAATCTCTGATATCACAGACATGCAGAAGAAAAAAGGATGATCCCTGTCTGGGGTTGGGTGATTTGCCTGTTGGCAGGCGCCCTTCTCTTCCCGAGAACACCCTTGACGTGCTCACCCACGTCCGAGCCACTCACGAAGAACCCCTGGAGAACTTCAGCGCGACTTTGTCCCGAGTTGGTGTGGATTTGCAACCTTTCCCCGATCGGGGCATCGTGTGAGAAGAGACTGGGGGATGGGGGGATTTGGGCATTGGGGGAGGGCAGGAGAGCGGCCAGTGCCATCTTGCCGCAGAGCCGGAAACACGCACGAGATGGGATGAAACTATTCCCAGAATACTGCGCCGGCTGGCATACCTACTGACACACTCATACACACACACACACACGACTACTACCTTACTCACACAAATCAAACTGACTTGCGTTCTCTCTTTCGCATACAGACACACGCAAACGCACACACACACACACACACACACACACACGACAAAAGTACACACGAACCTTTGTTTACAAATATCTGAACATGTCATGTGGGAGCCGACAAATCATTGTACACGAACACCACCAATTGGCTGGGCTTCATGTTTTTTGCCTCTCGGCTGCATATATGGGGCGTATGTACTGAAATGCAGCAGTCAGTAGCAGCGACCGCGGCACAACAAAAAGTCTGATTCTCAACATGAACGGCAGGAGAAGAGCAAGTCCCCATCTCCCAGATAACACCCTACGCATCAGGAGACTCTCGCTACTTGCTTCTCATTTCTGTCTTCGTCTCCATTACTTCGTGAACAAGGCGACTGTCAGGATATACAGTGAAAAGAGCTCTACAAAAGGTGCATGTCGTGAAATTAGCATGAATCATGTCCTCGTACATTAACAGGGTTGAAATGAACTTGTCCGATCACTCTCTTGGAAACTGCTTCTACGTGGCTTCTATCGATGTTCGGAGTTGCGGTAGAACCTCGCCCTTGTCTCGAGACTATTTGAGTTGATGGCTCTGACAACCAATGTACCTGAGCTACTTGGCGTGAACGGAAACAGATATTGTGCTAACATACCTTAGATACTATGTTGGAAACGTCCATGTTTGTCACTCGCAATTCTTTGGTTTGGAAAGCCCCAGATGAGTCAGCTTCAGGACTTTGTGGTCCGTTAGGGGGGCTTGAGATGCTCGACCTGTGGTGCCTTATCCAATACGTCACCGGTGACCGGTACATTCTCAAGACGATCCAGAGCTAAGCTCCAAATGCGAGAAGCTATAAGGTCAACAAAAAAGCTTGCAAAGCTACCGAGCTCTCTCTGTTCAAACCCAGTCACATTACTCAATTCACCTCAATTCTGTATCCTTCATATTCCTTGCTTAAAATTGTGTAGCTCTCAGCACTCGATAGACCATCCATCCGCAAAAAATGTCGGCCTCGATTCGCTCCCTCAGACTGGCGCAGCGCGCACCGCAGATCCTCTCCCGCGGTCCGGCCGCAGCCCGCATCACGCCACCAGCACACCGACAAACCCGTCTCCTCAACACCGAAACCGCACCAATCCTCTACTCCGCCCACGCCAAAGTCGTCGGCGCACGAACGGGCCACGTCCAGGGCGACGACCTCGTCGTCGACCTGACCATGGCCAAGGCCCTCGGCGGCGCCGGCGACAAGGGCAAAACCAACCCGGAAGAGCTCTTCGCCGCGGGCTACGGCGCCTGCTTCCAGAGCGCGATGAACGCTTCGGCGGCGAGCTTGGGGGTGACGATGCCCAAGAAGCCCGAGGACAGCGTCGTGGATGCGACTGTGCATCTCGTGGGCGATATGAAGAAGCTTGATATGGGACTCAGGGTGAATTTGAAGGTTCGGGTCAAGGGTCTGAGCGACGAGGAGGTGCACAAGGTTGTGCAGAGGGCGGAGGAGGTTTGTCCGTATAGTCGGGCTACGAGGGGTAACGTCGCTACGACGATTGAGGTTGTTGGGTTTGAGGATGGGGGAAATGCTGGTGGTGAGGCCAAGGGAGGGAAGAAGGGTGATGGTAAGGCGGGCGAGAAGAAGAAGGGCGGTTCGGACAAGATGTCTGGTGTTGAGCCCAAGGGACACAGCGATTATCAGTGAGGATGAAGTCCCATTGCGTGTGTAGTACTACCTGTATTATTTCCGATGGCATGATGCGCAGATCATAGAGGAATGGAAGCGTATGCAATTCAGTGTTCGCACTGCAAAACATAAGTAGACTGCACTGAGAGCCCCACCCGTAGACCGCCTTAGGGGCTTAGTTCGCTTAGTCTTGTCCTTCACTTGGAGTAAGGTAACTTCAGAAAGGCTGGCTAGCTGGGACTCGGAGTACGGGTATGAGCTGAAAAGAAAAGTGAAGCAATGCTCGTGGGATCTTGTCTTTCTCCATGCTTTGGTCATCTGAAGGGCGAATGCGGCCTCAAGCGCTGCCAATACACCCGGTTCCGGAACAGGCCCCACTCCGGGCATAAGTGGAACCCGGATAGCCCGCCTCGATAGGTCCGTAAATGCCGGCGTTGATCCGGTGCGGGGCAGGATGGGAGCTGAGGACGGGATGAACGGAGCAGAGGACCTGGAGTGCCTGTCAGTGAGCTCCCGTCAGGGCAGAGGACCAGTGAGGTCAAGCCAATTGAAGGCACTTTACATGCCTGCCATGTCCTGGACGTTCCAACACTTTGGTGAGGGACGAGGAGCTTTAGGTGGCAGTGTGGGGTCTGTGTGGATTACATAATGCGGTAGTAGGGTTGGCTGCCCTACGGAGCTCAACCACTAAAACTTCCCCTCCAGGCGCGTTGCAGTTGGAGGAAGGAAGTTTCATCACCAACATCTCTCACCAAGGAAGAGTAAGTACTGCGCCCCTCCCCTGCCCGCCACGCCCATCGCGATGTCGTCAGCGCCAATTCCGCGAGGGATTGAAGAGCTTTCGGCAAGCAATTGGCAGGGTTGATATTTGCGCGCAATGCGAATCCATCACTAACATATCGCAGCTTCGTCATTCAAGATGAGAGCTAAGTGGAGAAAGAAGCGCGTGCGTCGTCTCAAGCGTAAGAGAAGAAAGATGAGGGCTCGCTCGTAAGTTTACCAATCGATATCATTGATGCGAGGATTGTGGTCTGACAGAAACACAGCAAATAAACAACTCGCCCCCCCTCCCCTCGACCTGACCATCTTTTGAGATGACGGTAAACAACTCACGCGACTCGCCAAAACGGATATGCGATGGCCAGCATTCGTCACCAGCGACTCAGTCTGTCTCGGCTCGCTCGAGACTTCTACATTCACACTACGGATTGGAACTAGGGGACTTGGGGTCATGATTTGAACGGCGCGCATGTCTGGAGACGCATTGAGAATTCGACGAAGAATGGAAACCCCGACAATATGATCGGTCGAGATGACGATATGATGAGGACGCGGTGTTTATGGAACAAGGCCGCAGGAAGCATGATGTCTTGACGCAACGCGGATTTGGAACTGGGATCAGGACTTGCACGACAATTGAAAGGCAGATAATTGCTTCCTCACAAAATCAAAAAGTGAATTAAAAACTCCAAAACAAAAGTCCCTATCTGAGTGACTGTGAACTGAATAAGACATCGTTTGATCTTGTGCATCGCTTTGCTTCAATTGCAGCGTCTGCAAGCTCAACCCACCTAATTTCTTCAATTTCATCCTGTCAGTTTGAGTGCGACAACCGAGCTGTGACGTTTTGTCGACCCAGCTCGAGTGGGGTCGCCGGCATGAGGCGCTCCCGCACGCTTGCTGCTAGGCTACACACCGCCTGCCCCTTAGGGATAATCCAACGCCGGTTTGCCGACTTTTTTTTTTCTTCCCTCCACCTCAGTCTGTCTCTGGCCTAGGACCCCTACAGAAAATATTTCCAGAGGCCGTCGCCATCCCACCAACGGCAGATCACTACCCGAGCCTAGCACAAACCTCGATCACCGACGCAAACATGACGGACGCAAGTGCACGAAAGAGAAAGCGCGACCTCGACGGTTCATCCAAGTCCAAAAAGAAGCAGGCCACCGAGCCTTCCACAGTTGTCGTTTCTTCATTTCAGAGACCTCAGCTCTGCCCGCCAGTACTAGGTACGGACGATCTAGGCCCCGTCTGCCTCTCAATTGCAGCCGCAGACGATCGCTAACAGTTCGAAGCTTCCTCTCCCGGTATCCGGTTAGCGAAGGGTGTGCAGTTCAACCCATACGTCAAGCAAGATGCCTCATCCGTTAAGCGACGATCAAAAACCCCCGCAGTGTCGCAGGATCTCGTTCTGCACTCCAATACCCACCAGACGATGGACTATACAGCGAGAGAGGACGGTATCAGCGACAGCCAGCAGGCCTTGAAGCACTATGTCGGCATTTACGACCCCGAGACCGGCAAGCTTCAGGTAGTGGAGGCGAAGAAGATGGTGGTTCGTGGTGTGGCCAGAGCAAAGCATGCGTCAGAAGAGGCCATGACAGCGCCGGCAGATTACCAGGTATGCCCAGTCACGCCACACAAGGGTCCTTGAAAGACAATCACTAACGCCGAGCAGAGCTTTTACGATCTCAAGAAAGACCTTGGCCAGACGTTCGGTACGAAGAAGGCGAAGAAGGCCATCGAGTCGGTCGCTCTCAACGCCATCGCCCCCGGCAAATCAAGAGACAGCGCGCCCGAGAAGCTCGACACGGCAGCAAAGGCGATCCTGCAAGAGATTGGCGGCGTCACCGCGACAATGGCATCGCGCGAGCAGCTGCAGGCCGTCGTCGACGAAGCCAAGCCTGTACCCAGGCCCAACCTCGAAGCGGAAGCGATCCAGGACGTCTACGACCCCGACGAATTCATCGGCCGCGAGATCCTGGCGGCGATCCCCGTCAAGGACTGGATCGACCCGGCAAAGAAGGGCGAGGAGATTCTCTGCTACTCTCGGCACGTGGCAGCCCGCGTCAAGAAGATTGCCGACTCGGGTAACATCACCAAGATGCGCCTGCTGCGCTACTTTTACTTCCTCTTCACATTCTACACCATGGCGACGCCGGGCAAGCAGCGCGGCACGAAGCGCATACCGCCTCGGGATAAGCTCAAGGAGCGCATGGAGCCGGCGCCGCAGGTGGTCATCGAGCACATCCGGCGCAAGTTCTCCGACGGCGGCGAGATGCGCAAGTTCCACATGGACCTGCTCATCACGCACTGCTGCGCGGTCGCGTGCATCATTGACAACTTTGAGGTGGAGACGTCCAAGCTGCGCGAGGACCTGCGCCTCGACCAGAAGGATATGAATAACTACTTTTTCGAGATTGGCGCCAAGGTCAGGCAGGGCGCCTCCAAGGAGAAGGGCGTCAAGGCCCCGCACGTGGCCAAGCTCGCGCTGCCGCTCAACTTCCCCAAGCTCCGATCTGTCGCGCCGAAACGCCGTTAGGGTGGTGAAGCGGGCGACGGTGATGAGCCGAGGACACCAGAGAGGAGGCGGCTTCGCGAGGCGATCAGGATCAGATCGGTTTGATTGCTTGCAGACGGGTGTAAAGCGACCCTCCGGCGGATGCCTCTATGGCATTGTGGTGAGGTTGAGAAGGGCTTTATTCCTTACCTTTTGAGGTTTAGGAGGCGGTGGCCAGGGGACGTTTACAAAGAATGATGGGAGTCTGCTGTAGCTGGCACTCATGACGATACACATACCTACCTTACGTACGCGATACTCTCAAGAAGTAGATGGGCGTATAATTACAAAACGCTACGCTGCATAGGGGGCCCGGAGTCTAAAATTTTGAATTCAAGCAACAACAACTATGAATGACATTGGACCTGATATGTAATGCGCTGAGAGTTGTATGAAGCACGTATCGTTCGTTGTTGGGTGCAATGGAGCGCTAGCACCCCGCAATGCCACCCCGACCTGCCGAGGCATCTCGGTGCAGTGTGGGGTCCGGGGTAGCCAGACCTTCCCACCCTGGCCCAAGTGGCCACTTGAAGTTTGATAAACCCGACGACCTGCCACCCCCCTAGCTCACCTTACCTGGGGTAGATTAGGATTCTCACTTCAAGTGTCACATTCAACAACATCTCATTGCTTCAAGTTCATATCTACAAGAAAGAACCAACACCAATTGCTTCAAGAAAACACACACATCTGATCAAGACGATTCTTCTCTACACACATCACAATGGCAAGCCCCGAGGACTCCGTCATCTCCCTCCAGTACCGCGGCCGCGTCGCGCTGCTCACAATCGACAACGACCGCAAGCTCAACGCCCTCGCGCAGCCGCAGTACTACGACCTCGCACAGAAGCTCCGCGAGATTGCCCTGCACGACGAGGTTTTCGTCACTGTTCTCACGGCCAAGGGACGCTACTTTTCTGCGTGAGTTTTTTTACATCTTCTCCTACCTTGGCTCATCACTGCCGTAAACTTTTGTGGTGAATTGGACCTCGGCTTGATCTCATACCGCGGCTGCGACCCCCCCCCCCCCCCCCCCCCAACAAAACTCTCATGAGAAACTGAAGCTGTTCAAACAGCCATTCCAACCTGCAAGCCAAGCGCATCAACCGGATGAGAAGATGAAATTACAAGCCATCCAAACAAAGAAATAATCCGAACGAGTACTAACCGAAGTCAACCGCAGCGGCGCCGACGTAAGCATCGCCCGCGCCTCCCCCTCGGGCCCAGAAGCCCACAAGCACTGGCTCCAGTCCTTCGTCGCCTTCAACCTCAACATCACCCAAGCCTTCTACACCCACCCCAAGATCCTCGTCGTCGGCCTCAACGGGCCCGTCATAGGCCTCTCCGCCGCCCTCGTCTCCTTCGCCGACTTCGTCTACGCCACCCCCGCCACCTTCCTCCTCACCCCCTTCTCGTCGCTCGGCCTCGTGGCCGAGGGCGGCGCCTCCCGCGCGCTGGTGCAGAGGCTGGGCGTCTCCAAGGCGAACGAGGCGCTGATCATGAGCAAGCGGATCTCGGCGGAGGAGCTGCTGCATACCGGGTTCGTGAACAAGGTGTTTGAGACGGGGAAGGGGGAGGACGCCGAGTTTAGGGAGCTGGTCCTGAGAGAGGTCGACGAGAGGTTGGGGGAGCATTTGATCGGGGATAGTTTGACGGGGATCAAGGCGCTGATTCGGCGGCCGGATATGGATGCGATGGATAGGCAGAATTCGCAGGAGGTGTTTGCTGGGTTGGAGAGGTTCATGAGGGGGATCCCGCAGGAGGAGTTTAGGAAGATTGCGAGCGGTGAGAAGAGGCATAAGTTGTGAGGTGGTTTTGGCGTAGAGATTGAGATTGAGATGAATCGTAAAGGGACTTTATAGAACGTCTCAAGAGAGAAAGATAGAGTGCAACGTCTTCATCATGTCATGGACCACTTTTAGACTCGGCATATGATGGGAATTTCCATCCATGATCTACTCGTGGGGGGTATCTATATACAAATTCTCAACTTCACAAGAGACCGAAAAGCAGGTTCGTCTTCTTGTGGTACTCCTGCGACGACTTGCTTATCCGCTGGCGCGCCCCGTCGCCGTCTAAGCCCGTGTGTCTGAAGATCTTGTCCTCCAGGCTCGCGAGGTTGTTGTCTTGGCTTGCCGCGGGGGCATCGAGGTAGCAGCGGAGGAAGGACACGTCGTAGAGCCATTGGATGAGGAGATCGCGACGCTGTTGGGCGAGGCCGTCGTCCGCCTTTGCCGGTGCCTTTGCTGCGGGTTCGGTGGTCTCTGGTCCCTGTTCTGATTTCTCTTCCTTCTCTTCGTCTTCGTCTTCTCCGTTTGCGTCGTCTGGCTTTTCCTCGCCTGAAGGAACCTCCGGCTTCTCTGCTTCAGACGCCTCGACCTCCCTGTCGTCACCATTCTCCTCTACCGAGTCCTTGGCACCATCGTCAGGGTTCACATCAGAGCTATTCCCGGTGCCATCCTCCGCCAGGTGCGCGTCCAAGGCCTCGAGCCACATCTCGCCCAGCTGCGTCCCGAGATGCCGCTTAATCACGCCCACGGCCACCGCGCTCCAGAGATCCATACCCGCATCGCCCATCTCCGTCGACACGTCCCGCAGGAACTGGAACACCCTAGGCGAAGGCTGCGTGGGCAGCTCGGGACTCCCCTCCCACAGCGGCCGCCCGACAACAGTCTTTTGCGTGAGCGCCCTGGCCTTGAACGTTTCTAATGGCTGCGCGGCCACGGTAACGGACAACCGTTCGTGCAGCGACGGGACAACCTCCAACCCGAACCGCTTGACGGCGTCGAGCTTCGGCAGACCCTCGCGCACGTCGCGCAGGATGCGGAGGAGGTACATGGCCACCTTGCCGCTGTTCTGCGCACCCTCCCTAGCCCGCCAGAGACCCGCCAGCTTCCCGTCCAGGTCCGCAAAGGCCTTGACCAGCGTCGCGTCGAGCTTCTCGTGCAGCGTCCGCGGGTCCTCTCTGCTGAGCAGCTGCTGCCTCGCCTCGATCGTCTCCTCGTCCTCAATCTCGTCAACGTCGTTGTCCCACCGCTGCCGCTTGAGCTGCTCCACCACCTCGCCCACCTCGTCGATGATGTGCCGCCACGACTGGAACCCGCTGACGGCCTTGGACACGGCGTCGTTGCGGCCGTGCAGCCGCGCGACGAGCTCCTGGAGGAAATGGTCGGCGCCGTGGATCAGGTCGATGTCGAACCCGCGCGCGTTCCACAGATCGACCCCCCCGTCCGTCACGCCGTCCTGCCACGAGTCCAGCGTCGCCGACACCTCGGATCCGACGAGGTGGAGCTTGTTGACTTTGGTCTCGACGACGCGGAGCATGTGCCCGTTGACGGCGCCGCGCAGCTCGTCGAGCATCTCGGAGGGATCGAACCCGCGCGCCTTGCCGCCCTCGCGGATCCAGAGCTGCAGCACGCTCGTCCGCAGCTCCGTGATGGCCCTGAACTCCGTCATCCGCTCCATCGTCTTCCTGAGCCCGTCGACGAGGACCTCGCCGCCACGCTTCGCCCAGCCGAAGAGCATGTCCCGCGCCTGCGGGCCGTCGAGGTCGTCGTGCCGCACAAAGGGCGTGAAGAACTGGATCTCCTCGCCGCACCACCGCTCGTAGACGTCGAGGCGCAGGCACTCGAGCGTCTTGAGCGTCGCGTCCGCCAGTAAGGGGTTCTTTTTGAGGTTCGATAGCGCGTCGGACAGCTTGAAGGGCACCAGGGCCTGCACGTCGAGCAGCGTCTTGGTGTACAGCGTCAGGCTCTTGAGCACGTCCGCCGTGCTCCTCTGCCGCTCCTTGGTGTCTTCGACGTCGAAGGCCAACGCCATGGCGGCTCCGCGAACGCGCAGGAAGTGGTTGACGACGTCGCGTGCGCCGGAGCTGGTGGCCAGGCTGTACGCGCAGAGCGCCTTGAGGACGTCCTGCTGCTTGACGGACTCGCCCGTCCGCTCCAGCAGGGTTTCGATGTTCCGCAAAAGTCTCCTCCTCAGCCCGCCCAGGCTCTTCTTCGCGGTCTCGACTGTGTGTCCGACGTCACTCTCCAGAAGCAGAGCCCCCTTCTCCGCCTCTAGGCTCTTCACCAAAAGCCTGCTCAGTACCAGCACCTTGCTGGCAAGCACGACCCTATCACCCTTGCTCAGATCCTGGCTCCCAACACCAGCGGCCCCGGAGCCCCGGAGCACGCGTCCAACGACGAGCCCGCAGGCCTCGAGCAGCCTCGCCCTGGCAACCACGCCGATAGCCCCACCGCCGGCGCCGTTGCCGCTGCCGCCCAGCTCCCTCGCGCTCCGCTCGAACCCGCCCAGGCCCGTCACCTTCTTCCCGACTACCCCGCGGCCGCAGCGCCCGCCCATACCGCCGAGGACGTTCTGCACGGCGTCGTTGTCCTTGCGCATCTGGACGATTGTGTCGGCAGTGCCGAGGAGGTCGCGGTAAGAGCTGCCGACCTGAGTGCGCAGGCGGCTCGCCTTTTCGTCAATTTCGACATGGAGGGCTCTATGGATGCCGCGGATCTGCGGGAGGGTGTAGGTTGACGAGAAGACTTGGGCGGAGGAGGTGAGGGTTGAGAGATCGGGGGTCGCCATTTTGGTGGTGGTGGTGGTCTTTCGAGGACGGTTTCGGATGGCGTCGTTATCGGTGGGTCGTCGGATTCATTGAGATTTCTTCGTATGCGGAATTCTCCTTCTATGATGTTTCTATATTCGTGAGGCTTCTGCGCTGGTCTCGCGCCTGCCTTTTGGGTGGCGATTGTAGATTTGCAGTTGGAAGCTTGAGCTTGGATGTTGAAGCTGTGCTGGCCACATGGAACGGAATTTGGTGGGGCCAGCTTTCTCGAGCTTCGGGACCCTGCAATTTACCCCAGCTAACAAATCAATCTCACTTACAGTGCCAGTCTCCCTCCCTCACATTGAACCACTCATAACCACATATCGGTGCAAAGCGGTAGTCTACCCAATTGAAAGCACATCGTCGGAAAGAAACGCTTCAAGTTTATAAACTTTTGAAATTCAATTGTATTACGTGAAGGCACCGACGACAACGTAACTCTACAATTTCCTCGCCCTGACAATGCCCGTCGTGATACCCGACATCTCACCACCGTAGCCGCCCTTGGGCTCGCCTCCCTTGTACACGGCCTTCATGCTCCTCAGCTTCTTCTGCTTCTCCTCGTACTTCATCCTCTTCTTGACGCGCGGGTTGCGGTTCTCCTTCTTGCGCTTCGGCGTCAGGCCCTTGTTCTTCTCGATCGCGTACGTGATCTTGCGCTTGCCGTCCTCGCCGACAATCTCCTGCTCCACGATGCGGTCCGCCTTGCTGGCCGCCGCCAGCGCCGCACTGTACGCCGCCTTGTCCGCCTTCTTCTTCTTGGAAGAGGCGGCCACCATGTCGTAGTACTCGTCGTCCCCTTCCTCGCGCAGCGCCGCCGCCGTCTTGCCCTCGTTGTCGTCGTCGCTGTCGCCGTCGCCGAGGTCGGCACCGAATTTCTGACCGCGGGATTCGGCTTCGCGGTTGAGGCGGGCCTGGCGGTCGCGGAGACGCTCGCGGTAGGGGATATCCGCGTCGCCACCGGCCGCGGCGCCGGCGTCGGCGCGCTTGTTGGCCTTTTGGACGATTTGCGAGGTGTAGAAGCGCAGACTCTTCTTGCGGGCGGCCTTGTCCGCGGCCGTCCGGGCGTCGAGGACCTCCTCCTCGCCAAAGTCGGAGTTGTCGCCCTCCTCCGTAGCCTTGGCAGCCTTCTTGGTCTTCTTGCTGCTCTTCTTGGACTGCTTGAGCAGGTCGTCCAGGTCGGCGAGCGATTCCTCGACGGCGGCGGCCTTCTTCTGCGCCTGCTTGTTCTTGGACTTGGCCGCCTTCTCGAGTCTCCGCTGTCTCCTGATCTCCTCTCTCGCCGCGGCGAAGGCATCTTCGTCTGCATCGCCGGCGGGGGCGGCGCTGATGTCCTCATCGGTGGAGGATACCTCCATCGAGTCGTCGGGCCGTACTGGCGCAGCGTTCTTGACCTGCTGCCACGCGTCGCGGCACTCCAGCAGCGTCTCCATGACGTCGTGATCGCGGAGTTCGGCGGGGTCGAGCGTCTTTTGGGCTGTTGAACCGTCGCGTGCCGGGGATGTGAGGATGGCAAAGTAACTTGCCAGTGCGGCGACGTAGCAGCCGAGGATCCAGTACTTTACGGCCTCGAGCGATTGGCTCGACTTGCCGTGGGCGTCTTTCTGCAGGATGGCCAGTTGCGGTTGCAGGGTCTGGAACTCGTTCACCAAGTGCTCGAACTCGGGGTATCTGCTCTGGAGGATCTTTGTGCGCTGCTCGGGACCCATGTCGTCCGTGATCTCGACGTCCTTGAGAACCTCTGTGACAACGTCCTGGTCCTCTTCGTCCTCCTCGGCGGCTGCCAGCCATTCGCCCTCGTCGAACAGAAAATCCCCCTCGGACATCTTAGCCAGCTTCTTCTGCTGGAGGCGCTTGGCCTCGGCCTCTTCCTCGAGCGCATCGGCCTCGGTCTCGATTTGGTCGGCATTGTAGTATTCCTTCTTTGAGGAACCCCACCAATTCGGGTCGTTCTCATTCTCTGCTCCTTCGCCCTCTTCCTCAACCTCCTCCTCGGCCGCAGCAGCCTTACCCTTCTTGGACTTCCGGGAGGGCTTCTTGGTCTCTTGGTCGGAATCGTCGCCGTCGTCGAGGTCTAGGATTTCTTCGTCCGAGTGTTCCAGGAACTTGTCCTCCTCGTCGGCCTTCCTTCTCCTCTTGGATTTAGGGCCCTCGTCGAACATGATCTTGTCGCGGTTCAAGAAGTACTCGTCTTCTGAATCGGCGACATCTTCGTAGCTGGTGATGGGGCCCAGACGGGCATCGGCGGGGTCGAAGTCCTTGGGGCCAGTGCGCTCGTTTTGGCCAGAGGCCTTTCTCTTCTTCGCCATCGTGGCCGATTGATTTGACCGAACAGATCTGGGGTCGAAGCGTAGGGTGGAAGGGTTGGAGCGAAAGTCGATTTCGGTGATGAGAATCGGGCGTTGGATGGGGCGGGATCTCTTTGCTGCACATTGACGGCTACGAAAAATGTTCTTGCACCGTCGAGCGCAGAACTTTTTAGTGGAGATGCATCGGCAGGGATGTTTTTCATTGGTTTTGAGCCTCAACCTAACGGTGGGGTCCACACTTGGCCGTCCCACGGTCAAATCGATGTAAGTCAGCAACATATCACTCAACTATCACCGTCTCAAGCACATCATTTGCTCTCTTCAATGGGAAAAATTGGAATATTTTTTTCTCAAAGCTCGAGGATACATGATAATCTCCGACCAAAATTGAATTCGAATACAAGCTGGTTGCACGAGATATGAAGGATCTAAGACTACTTCACAGTTACACATTGTACTTTCTTAGCGGCGCAAGCTGGCAAGCTGGGTCAACATGCCCAGTTGACAGAGCCGTTTGAGATGGGTACCTTGGGTATTGAGCGGCAGGAATATACAATTGGTGAAAATCGTATTGAATTCAACAAGCTTTCGAAGTGTCAGCACTGCTGTAAATCAAGATTGAAATCAGGAGGGCTAACCCAAGCTGGCCAACCTGTCATACCATTCCACCTAAACCAACGCCGTCAGCAGCCACTTGAAGGTACAATTTACCCCACCAGGAACGACAGGGACCTGGATCCTAATGGCTGCGCACACCCACGCACCTTACTGGACCGTACCTACAAATACCTGAGGGGAGCACGGGAGCTACTCCAACATCAACGCCTCGCGCGTCTCGAGCAATTCATCACCGACAAAGCCGGAACATAAAGTCACGACGGCTCCCTCTCTCCCCTTTTCCAATCGCCCTCGGCCATCTTCTCTCCTAACTCGAGAGGTATGAAATACGCGTCGCAAGCTCTCTGGATCGCCCTGCCCGCCCTCGCAGCAGCCCTTCTCGCATCCGCAATGGGTCTGTTCAACTGGAAGAATCACATGCCCGTTGATGGCAAGGTACGCTCAATTCCTTGAATCCCCCCTTTTATTCACATACGCATACTCACCCGCACTCTTCCCCAGACCGTCCTCTTGACCGGCGCCTCCGAGGGCATGGGCCGCAGCGTCGCCCTCCAACTCGCCGCAAAGGGCGCAAACCTCATCCTCATCGCACGCAACGCCGCCCGCCTCCAAGAGCTCGTCGCCGAGTGCAAATCCGCCGCCAAGAACCCGTCCACCCAGCGCTTCACCTACATCACCGCCGACATCACAAAGGAGGACTACGCCACGCCCCTCCTCGCCGAGGCCACCGCCTGGAACGGCGGCCGCAGCCCGGACGTCGTCTGGTGCATCGCCGGCATGGCCTCCACCGGCTTCTTTACCGAGGTGCCCTTCTCCGAGACCCGCAGGAACATGGACGTCAACTTTTACGGCACCGCCGAGATGGCTCACGCCATCCTCCGCGTCTGGCTCGCCCCCGAGGCCCCCGTCGAGGCCGAGCCGCGCCACCTCATCATGACCACCAGCGTCGTCGCCTTCTTCACCGTCGCCGGGTACGCCCCCTACGCCGGCTCCAAGTGGGCCATCCGCGGCCTGGCCGACACCCTCTCGCAGGAAGTTGAGCTCTACCCACAAAACGTCAAGGTCCACGTCGTGTTCCCCGGGACCATCACGAGCCCCGGCCTGGAGAAGGAGAACTTGACCAAGCCCCAGATCACACACCAGCTCGAGGAGCTCGACCCCGTCCAGTCGCCCGACGAGGTCGCTAGGGCTGCCATTAAGGGACTCGAGCGTGGGGATTACTTTGTGACGGTGGCGTGGCTGGGCAGCTTGATGCGGTGGAGCGGTCTCGGCGGTTCCCTGCGCAACAACTGGGTTGTCGACACGCTGGGCATCTGCCTCTCATCCTTGGTCTGGATCTTTATCTTGCCCGATATGTTGAGGCAAATTAGGAATTACGGCAAGAAGCACGGGCATCCTGCGACTTATGCTAAGCCCCAGCCGAAGCCAAGTTCATGAGGAATCGACTTTGGTGCTTAAGAAAAATGAAGGATAATTGATACCCCGTAATGTTTATTAATGACAACTCCAGTATCACGCTATGAGTTTACTGCGGTTCTCTAACACCCTACAACCCAGGGTCGGCGGGTGATCATAGAGTAGAATGTTGGTTGACTTGGCCCTTTTCACGCCTCAGTCCCTGTCGGTGGCTGATCAATATGTCCATTAAAGACTTGCGATAGGTGCGTCTCCGTCCGGACGGTCAACGGCTGCAAAGTTGCGAGCAAAGCCTTGTACTCTTGTGTCTCCAAATGAGACTTGAGGTGCTCCTGAGTCTTTGCACTACATGTGGCGAGAAGAAAAATAGGTGTTAGCGATTTGCAACATATGTCCCGGTGTAGTATGATAAGGTAGGAGCGAGAGGAAAAGCGAGAACAACCCAGTCCAGGAGCAACTACTACCCAGATGGGCCGTTCGTAACAAACTCACATACCGTAACCACAATGTCGCCAAACTCCTATCCATAACCTCTCTCAAAACAGCACAACTCTGCAACTCCCCCTCCCCAACCTCCCTCCCCCTCTGCGCTTTCCCAAACTCCTCCAAACTCCTCACAACCTCCTCCCGTCCCCCCTCCTCCACCGCCCAAAAATGCAAAACAGCAACCGCGCTATCACGAGAATCCTTCCCGGGGTCATCTTCCCGCTTCAACCAGCCGCCGGCGAGGTCATAGTGATGCAGATCATAGTCCGGGCTGCCGATGCCTTGAACGGTCTTTAGCAGCTTCTGCTCGTCCGCGAGGCGCATCTCGCGCTTGAAGACGTCGGTCGAGGTGTGGCCGAGGAAGAAGCCCGCCGGGTGGGTGTAGCCTTCGAGGCCCCAGAGGGTGTCTGGGGAGGAGGCGGAGAGGTCGCGGCCCCAGTAGTAGCTGTTTCCCAAGGGTTCGGTTGCGGAGACGGCGCAGAGGGCTACGAGTCTTTCTTTCCACTGAGGGGGTCAGCCGTGTGTAGAGTGGGTGCGTGAGAGTGCCTCGGAGGCGTTGAGAGTTCAACGCGATAGGTTGCAGGCTTCTTACTTTCTCCAGGGAGCCATCTGACCCGACGACACGGGCAACTACGAAGAACAACGGGCACGACATTCTGGCTCAAAAGTTTGAAGTGTTAGGTAGATGGGGTTTAACGTCGACGAGAGCTTTTCTGCCGCAAGACGAGCCCTGCCACGTACATCACGGCCTGCTTCACATATTAAAGCCCTCACATTCTCAGATATTTCGCATCGGCTGCTCATTCGGACGGTAGATTCCAACATTCAATGAGTGCGGGTGAGAGCTCTTGGAGTTGGCATCTGGGCTTACCCCGCGATTCGGTATGATTATCCTCAACAGTGCAGTCACCAAATCAGTCCGTCCGGCGTTTTGAGACCTTGTGCAGCTACTTAGCGGAATACTTCGGGCACAGCATTCAATAGCTTTTTCGCATACATAGCCGACCAGAATCACGAGAGCTGGTAATGAGGCATGTTGCGGGAATACTTTTCCTGATTCCGTGCTCCTGTCGCTTGAGGAGCTGTCTTGAGCGTGCCAGCATGGTAAGAGGTATGTAGGCAATTATACGTTCTTCAAAATATTTACAATTGAGAAATAAGCTTCACTCATGACTCTAAAGTGTCAAACCTCGCTAATTTGGGCGAAACGTCTGTTTGTACGATACCATGAATCCGGTTTTAAATAGTGTTTGATAGAGCATATTCTAGTGAAGGCTGTACAGTGAACTTCACGACAACTCTTATGTCTAAAACATGGTGTACTCTACAGAAGTAATTATCTTCTAAGTCTTCTCTTCCACTTGAATGTCCAAATCTTTCCCGGCCCCAGAAATCTCAAAGTAAGAATCCCTCCGGGAGATCAGGCCCTGCGGCAAATCGTCAAGTTAGACCGACATCAGTTAAACCTCTTCTATGAGAAGGGACACTTACCCCAGATGTGAAGGCTATCAGGAGACGCCTTGGAATGATTCGGCGGATGAGAACTATTCATTTGATCGCCGTCGACGTAGTGCTCAAAGATGAACTTGCTAGGGTCGAACCTACGTAAATATTTTTGTCAGCCGGACGGGAGTAATGCCACCCAAGCACGCCCAAACTCCCCTCGGAAATGGCAAAGAGGAAGTGAACTCACCAATAATCAAAGATTTGACTCCCCATGACATGCCGCCCAACGCCCCAGCAATTCTCATACCCCCGCTCGCGAAGCCAGTCATGCCCGAGGAACTGCAGATCCGAGTCGTGGGTCTCAAAGGAGGCGTGATGGACGTGGAACTTTGGGCCCTCAAAGAAGAAGAAGGAGTGGTGGTCTACGAGTTCTTCGCCGCGGTCGAGCCGTAGGAAGACTGTGACGTTGCGTCCGGTCTCGTCGTGCACGAGCTGCACTCTCTCGTGAGTTACTTTTTCTCGGGTGCCAGAATGATACAAGGGGATCAAATCAGGGAGTGTGTCTGACTTACGTCGCTGGGGATGAAGTTGAACCGAGTCGTGAAGAAGTCGTACGTTTGCTGAAAATCCGTCACGCACGCGCCAAAGTGTCCCAGTTTGTGCACCGGTGCCGGACCAATAGACTTGTAAGTTGACTTGACCAAAAACACGTTGAGATCTCGACTTACCTTTATCAAACCGCTGAAATGTGCCCGCCTCTCTGTGCTTCTCAGTCGGCTGTCATTGTAGTCAGACATCTTGCTACACCATCACAAGACAAGAATGACAGCAGAAGCACGTCTATGCATACAAAATTGAAGTCTCGCTCCGGAAAAACCGTCGCCTTCTCACGAATCTCCTGCCCGGAAACAAGGTGAAAGGGAAACTTATCAACACCGCCCTCGAACGTCACGCACCGGCCTCCACCAGGAGCCTTGCTCAACTCGTACGGCTCCGAAGCCCCGGGGAGCGTCTTGGACGCATACTCAAGATCCTCCTCGGACTCGACGACAAAGGCCGCGCCGCCGAAGCCGTCTTTGGCACCGGCTTCGGCGCAGAGGACGAAGGGTTCGGGCCCGTAGCCCCGGTAGTATACGCGAGTGCCCTCGCGAGAGGCCTCTACGAAGCCAAAGTCGCGGAAGAAGGCTTCGGCTCGTTCAAGATTTTGGTAAGTATAGTTTATGTGTGCTATTCGCACGAGGTTGATTTTGCGGGGTGGAGCGGTCATCTTTGCTGTTGTAAGGTAATTGAAGCTTGGTTGGGTCTTTGGAGGTGGGAATAACTTGTTCCTGGTCGGATATTGACACGATATACACTTGGAGGTAAAGGAACACTTGAAAACTTGAATCTTGGCATTTTGGCTATAAGTCTGAGCTACTCGAGTTTTATCATCCTTTTTGATAAAAATGTTTGCACTGCCGTAGTGTCTATCCGAGGTAGACCGGAGCAGCATCGTCAAAGACCGTGCCCGACTCCCTCTTGTCTTGGAGAAAATTACCCCGACGCAACGCAATCAAGCCAAAGAATAATAGCCCGTCACATCTGTCCGCGGAACGGAAATACTCACCATGTATTGTTTCATTCGGACTTACGACGCTTTGATGCTGCGAGATAACCGGCCGAGTTCTTCTTCGTATATGACGAAATTCGATCGTTGTCATCCATTCGTGAGAATATTTTTTCGGCGGCAAGCTCTTGAACAACAATCGCAATTGAAAATCATTTGGGGTCTCTAAAGATGACGATTTCGGAGACCGTCGCATCAACGACGGCCAGTGGGAGCCATGGCCCGGCGCCGGTGCCTCCAAAGGCAGATACTCAATCTCATGAGGGCAGCAGTGATTCCGCAGCTCTCGAGACTGACATGCTCATCATCGGCGCAGGTCCTGCCGGGGCCTCACTGGCTTGTTTCCTCGCATCATACGGTTCGTTCTGAGTGCGATTGGTTCTCGATGGGAGCTACCTTAGGCTGATATGTATCTTGACCTAGGACTTAAGGGAATCATGATCAGCGCAAGCCCCTCGACCGCAGATACACCGCGAGCTCATATCACAAACATGGCAGCTCTGGGTATGTTCTAGTTTCCGCTGGTCTCCGACCGCTTCTTTCCGATGTTCACCACGAAAACTTTTTGACATGTCTTCAGAGTGTCTCCGTGATATTGGTTTGGACAGAGAGCTTCAAGCGATTGCGACACAGGGTCATTGCATGCAACACACGCGTTGGTGTTATAGCATGGCGGGTGAGGAGTTTGCGCGTATCCCTTCATGGGGAAGTGATCCCAGAAGAAAGGTAACTATTCAACACTTCACGCTCAGGTTCGCACCAGGCAAAGATCTCAGAAGCTCACATCACTTTAGGGTGACTACGAACTCGCGAGCCCCTGCGACCCCGTCGACATACCACAAACCGCATTAGAACCGATCTTGGTTCGATACGCAGCACACCACGGCTTTGTCGTGAGATTCAACACCAAGCTCGTAACCTGGAACAGGGAATCTTCTCCCGAAGGGAGGTACTTAGCCACCGTCTGGGACATGGTCTCCAAGACCCACTACTCCATACGGACAAAATACATCTTTGGCGCAGACGGTGCTCGAAGTCTCGTCGCAAAGACACTCCAACTACCTCTGGTAGCAAAGCCTGGCGGAGGCCTGGCCATCAACGTTCTAGTCAAGGCCGACCTCTCTCATCTAATGGACCACCGAAAGGGCAACTTGCACTGGTTGATGCAGCCCGGGGTAGACCATCCCAGCTTCGGCTGGATGGGCATCGCGAGGATGGTGAAGCCGTGGTTCGAGTGGATGTTCATCCTGTTTCCGGACAAGGACTTTGACCCGTCGGCCGAGGTGACTGAAGAGGCGTACAAGAAGCGGGTCAAAGAATTCATCGGGGACGATACTGAAGTCGAGGTCCTTTCTGTCTCGAAGTGGTTCGTCAACGATATTGTTGCCGAGAGATACTCAGAAGGGAACATGTCAGTAAGCCCCCGACGAACCTTTCATCCTCGTACATCCATCGCCATGGCACAAAGCTAACGAGAAATCAGATTCTGCCTCGGCGACGCAGTCCACCGCCACCCCCCGATGAACGGCCTCGGCTCAAACACCTGCATCCAAGACGCCTTCAACCTAGCCTGGAAAATCGCCCACGTCGAAAAGGGCCATGCCGGTGCCGCCCTCCTCGAAACCTACAGCGTCGAACGGCAGCCCGTCGGTCTCGGGATCGTTGCCCGCGCCAACGAAGCCTTCCGAGACCACTACGCCGTGTGGCAGTCCCTGGGCATGCTGGAGAAGACGGCGGAAGAACGCGCCGCTGTCTTTGCGCAGCTCTCGCACACGACGAGAGAGGGGCGGGAGAAGCGTCGCGCGTTCCGCGAGGCTATTGGCCGGACGGCGCACGAGTTTCATGGGCTTGGCGTTGAGATGAACCAGGTTTACTCAGGGCCGGCGATCTATGCGGAGGATGAAGATGGGCCGTATGCGCCTTCAACGCAGGAAGCTGAGGACCCTGTTGCGTATTACGGTCCTGGTACTTATCCTGGCCGACGAATTCCTCATGTATGGCTAAATAGGGCGGTACCGAAGGAGCCCGTTTCAACTATTGATTTGGCTGGCAAAGGTGGCTTTACCATCTTCACCGGTCCCGGCGGAAGTCTTTGGCGCGAAGCGGCTGCTGCGGTTTCGGCGAAGCTGGGTTGCGAGATCAGGGTCTACTCCATTGGTTTCCGCCAGGATTGGGAGGACGTTTACTATGAATGGGAGCGCGTTCAGGGGGTTGAGGAGTCGGGTATTGTTCTAGTTCGACCGGATCGCTTTGTGGCTTGGAGACAGAGTGAGGTATCTGCTGACTTGGACTCGTGTTTCCAGAAGCTCCTGCTGGTGATGAAGACCGTCCTGCTCCGTGTTGATGAATGATGGAGCTTTAGTGCCATAGACATACTTGAGTTAGACTTGTCAGATCTACTTATACATTGCTCCCCGTATTCTCTGAACTCTAGTGTCTCATCAGAAGACCACAATCTTTTTTCCACGAGTTTTCTGGTGGTCGTTGTGGCCTGGATTGACTTCGATCAGCTGGTGAAACTCGCTCTTTTCCAACATGTGCGACATGAGCGTCCTGCGGTTTGGCCAATTGCAGCTTTCTACCTTCCTATGTCTTGGCTGTCCACTTACGTGTCAAAGCTTATTCTGCAACGAATATGATAAAGATAGGGAAGCGGAAGTGGTGACAGAAAGTGGAACCGGATGACTGAAAGTTGCTACTCAATCCTCACGATGGCCACGAAAGGTCCCATGCTCAGTCCCGGTTTTTGCAGCCGCTGCCTTTGGGGAGCTTTCGCGAGCACCTTGAATTTGTGGGATCGAAGACTCCCGTACATGTAGTCATTGACCCTTTTATAAGAGTGTACTTCTCGCTGACATTTCGTTTGGAGATGAAAGAGGCGCAGGGGAGTGCAAAAGTGCTGAGTAGACCAACATACAGTAGTGCAGCGAAACGATATCTAGATCGACTGGCGGCAAGGTAGAGGAATGGCAGTTCACATTTGTCATTCCTCTACAGCATAGCTTGTTACCCGTATCCTTTGCTAAGTCTAGAAGTCACACTGGCATCGTCGGAACCACCAGGCCTAACCGCCAATTTGAGTCTCTTATGATCAAGTCAGTCATACTGAGCCAACAAAGCCTCAGCCTCCTTGAACTCCCGTCGGATCGTCTCAATATGAGCCTGACTCCTCGGTGTAATCCGAACAGGAAACTCCAAAGGCGCCTGCAAAATCCCAGGATTATACGCATGCGGATCCAAAAGCACAACCTTGCCTGTGACAGGGTCCACTGGCTCAGCAAACTCGAAGGCCCAAAGAAGCTTGGAGGCGATACGCCACATGTTGCGCTCCGCGAGGTGGATGCCGGGACAGATGCGACGGCCGGCGCCGTAGTTGTAGTGGTCTCTGTTCTCCCACTCCGGGCTGCCTGCGTAGTCGTTGGCTAGCTTGGGGTGCTTGAGGTACCTGTCCGGATCGAATCGCTCTGCGTCGGGGTAGTTTTCTTCGGTGTGATGGAGGGCCCAGGTGGGTATGAATATTGTTGAGTCTTTTGGGATCAACATGCCTTTGTATTCATCATCTTTAGACACGTTCTCGTTAGTACTACTGTTGGTTGGAAAAGGAGGTGTCCGGTATCATGAACGAACCTTGGCGAACTTTGTGCGGAAGGGCAGTGACAGCACTGGATGTTTCCGTATGATTAGTTCTATAAATGCTTCCACGAGAGATGACAAAGTGGCGAGAAGACTTACACCGGACGCCAGCGCATACCCTCCTTAACGATGCAGTTCACATAAGGTAGCTCCGAAAAGTCATCCCAGCGAGGAGACCGACCACTCCCACAAGCCTCATCAATCTCAACCTGTGCTTTCCTCTGGACATCAGGATGCAGCGCAAAAGCGAGGACCAGAGTCAAAAGTTGCGCGGCAGTGGTGTCGGCACCACCCTCGATGATTTCCCCCATGAGATTGGTGAAGGCGTGCTGGCTGATCTGTTCGGGCCAACCCTTCTCTTCGTACTCGTCAAGCAGGCCGTCGATGATGCAGTTTCGTCTCTCTCCGCGCGCGCGACGCTCTTCGACGAGTCGACGTGCTTTGGACCAGGTCGCGTCCATTGTCTTACCGGCGTCGAGTGCGCGGCGTTTCCAGAAGGCCATTGAGGAGGGGATGTATCGCAGGAAGGTGAAGACGTCTACCGGAGGGGCGGCTCCAGGCTCCATCGATGCTGTCCACTATGAGGGTTCACGTTAGTACACTGATGTCTGCCTGTGTGCCATGCAAACTTGATCTCACCTTTGCCATTACATCGTAGACTCCCTAGATCTGTATTTTAGCTCGGATTTCACAACGAAAGGGGGCCAAGCTAAGCGTCACTGCATTGATTGAAATAGCTTACATGTCCCCAGAAAGAGTTCATATCGGGTGCTCTAAAGCCGTATGTGATGGATGTTACCACTGAAGCAGTGTACCTACGGATCTCGTTGAAGAACCCCTCAGGTTTGTCTAGAAGGCGAGTCATTAAAACCGTGGCCCTTTCACAAACATGTCAGCAACCATGAAAAGACAACTCAGAAAAGAGAGTCTGATGTCTGTTGGTAGCTTACTCTGCCTCTTGAACTCGAAAGTGTTGCTCGTCAAGCCTCTTTGGAGAGAAGTTGTGCGAAATCACCTTGCGTTTAGACCGCCATGTGGTGTCCATCTGCTCGAGAGCGAGGTGGTCACCGTGTGTGAGTAATCTCCCCACA